>NW_006159803.1:7783309-7813365 GCF_000334495.1 Tupaia belangeri chinensis | reverse complement strand
CTTCTTGCCCTACAAAAACCTCACGAATATATTTTGCCATATGCAAAGATCCTTTCTGCACAATCTGTGCTCTTTTGCACAGCCATCACTAAACGGAATTGAGGTTGCTTAGAAATACCTGGTGTTTGATGGGGAAATGGAGTCTTATCTCTGAAAGAGAAATCTCAGCATGTGCTAAACACCAGCAATAGGCCAGGACAGCGGAGGGGGTGTGAGTCTGCGGAATCACTGCAGGAAAACTAAATCCTCTGTTAGGGTCTTTTTAGTGGCTCTGGCTCTGTTAAAAAGAATAGGATTGCCGGGAAATCTTTAGACGGGGGATATATATTTATATTTATATATATTTAGGATTTTCCATTTCTAATCTCCTAGATGAAAGCAGAGTGTAATAACAACTCCATTGTCTAGTTAAAGACATTTTTCTGAGGCATGGGGCACAAAGCATTTATATTAAACACACAGTGACAAAGGTAACGTGCTGCAGAGATTCGGAAAAAAAAAAATTGGGGTAAGGGATGGTTTGGGTAAAATGACCTCTGGCTTTGAGCTAGCCAGAAGGGACAAAAATCCAAGCGCACCATCTGCATTCTGCAGTAACCCGCTGTCCAAGGCCAATGCGGCAGTGCTGACCCCCAGGACTGATGAATTTCCTCCCTGGGTCCTGCATGTGTCTTATTTCCCCCTATCCTGGAGATAAAGGAGTTGAGGTTCTGAAAGTTAGATCCAAAAATGCAAGCCTCAAACCAGATAAGAAGGAACCTGGACAGACAGTTTCTGTCTCCACTCACCCCCACAGATTTTCCAACATATCCTGCTGTCTCCAAAATATTTATGTTCCCAGTAACATACTAATGTCGGTCATACATTTCCCACCCTGTAGCTAAGTGCTCACAGGCCTGAAAAACGTATCTGGACAAACTGCTGCTATTAAAACAGCGGAGGCCACGCACGTAGCAGTTCTCCCGTCCAGATTCCCATTCTGGCCACCACGTGGGTAATATGCAGTATCTCCGTGGTCCCCCTTCCTATTGTGCTATTAGGGCTGAGGTCCAGGGAAGCAATTCAGATTAGACCCCAGGTTTAGGGAGAGTCTTAACCAATCTATAAATATTCAAATCAGGGCTGGATCTTGGCAGAATTTTTCTAATTAAAATTTCATTCAAATTAAATCAGCCACATTTTGACAGACAAGGGAGACAAAAAGCTTTGTGGTTTTGTGAGGGTTTTCTTTTTTCCCCAACTAATCAAAAACATGGCTAATGTAATAAGCGCGGAGAAGGGGCTCTGTCCACACGCCCATGGTGGTTATGTGTGAGTCACCAAGGGAAGTGACAACCAAGGGCCACTGCTTTCCTGAGTTAATGCCACTTTAAAATGGCCTATTACTTAAAAATCTAAAACTCAGTCAGCCCGATGTGGGGGCTGGAGCTGCCACGAGCAGTATTTTAGAAAAGTAAAACTTGACAACATCATGGGAAAACTATTCCACATCATTTGCATCTCAGTTCGATCCCAGATTAAGCCTTCAAAACACAGCTGCCAGGCTCAAATTTGCAAATACAGATACAAATTTCCTTTTTATAACAGTCAGACTTGTAAAAGGCAAACAAAATAGACAATGCAGCACTTAGAACATTTCCAGCTAAGAAAGGGGGGAAAAAAGCCCATTGCAGGATCGAAGGCAAAATACCTACTTTTCATGGTAAAACAGCTTTATTCATTTCCCCTTCCTTCACCGAACACAATCTAAACTCCACATAATTTCTGCTATCAACCCCTCTCCCACAGACTGTAACAGCTAAAATGCCAGTCTGTCTCCAACATAATTAAACAAAATGTGCAATCTTCTAAAATCTGTGAATAAACAATATAAAGCAAAATAAAAGATCCAGACAAAAGAACATACCAAGATCAATCCTGAAGCTATAATATCCTGACATCTAGTCAAGGAGTACTTACAGAACCCACTGCAGCACAGAAAATAGTAATTCCAGAACACAAGGAGGCAAAGGATGTTGGGGGGAGGGAGCTTGCTGGGAGCACAGGTGAGGACACTAATTTGGAATGCAGAGGTGATGAGTTTTATGCTGTACATGAAGGAAGACGGCCAGGAGGGCTGCTCTTAGAATCTGCCTTACTGTGTGAGGGCAGCTTGGAGTAAGTACCAATAGCCCTGGACTGATGGGATGAGACATACCCATGCGAGATGAGACATACTGTATTCATTTGCCAAGGCTGCTGAAACACAGTGCCATAAACTGAGTGGCTTAAGCAAGAGAAATCCCTTGTTTCACGGTTCTGGAGGCTAGGGTTCAGGATTAAGGTGTTGGCAGGGCCATGTTTCCACTGAAGATGGGAAGGATCTATTCCAAGCCTCTTTTTTAGTTTTTAGTAGTTCTCTGGCTTAGGGGTAGCATAACTCAAATCTTGGTGTTCTTTCCGAGTGTATGTGTGTGTCTCTAAATTTCTCCCATTTTTGTAAGAACACTGGTCTTGTTATATGAGAGGTTCACTCTATTTAGTATGACCTCACTGTGAATAATTATATCTGGGGAACCAGCAGTTAGCGTAATGGCTATGTCGCTGGACTCCCACGTAGTCGACCACGGTTCGCGTCCTGGACCCGGTGGCTTAAAACTCGTGCTGGGCGCATGTGCGTGCGTGCCCAAGATCCCGAGAGGAGAATGGAGGAGAAGGGATTGCGGTGTGACCATCCTCCCTGGGGGGTGATTTCTCGCTTTCTGTCTCTCTGTCTCTCTCTGTCTTTCTGGTGAGTGCACGCGCCCTATAGCGAAAACCTCTCCAAAAAAAAAAATAATAATAATTATATCTGCAAAGACCCTATTACTAAATAAGATCACATTCTGGGGTACCAGGGAAAAGGCCTTAAAATACAAATTTTGAAGTACCAGCAGATGGCATAATGGTTATGTTGGTGGATTCCCACCACTGTAGTTGACAGTGGTTTGAGTCCTGAACCTGGCAGCTTGAAACTCATGCCAGGTGTGTGTGTGTGTGCATGCCCAAATTCCCAAGAAGAGAATGGAGGAGAAGGGATTATAGCATGGCCATCCCTCTTTAGGGATGATTTCTTGCTTTCTGTCTCTCTGGTGAGTGCACGTGCCCTACAGCAAAAATCTCTCTCTTTAAGGAAAAAAAAATATATACACACACACATACACATATGTATATATGTAGTTTTATATATATATATATATATATATATTATATATATGAATTTTGAGAAGACACAATTCAACCCATAACAAGTACAGAGGGATGACTTAGCCATGGACAGTGAGTGATTAGTAAATCCAATTCACTATTAACTCCGGGAGAACAACACAGCCTTCTTTTCAAGCCATAGGCCTCCCAGGTTTCCTCTGGGGAAATGACATGGGAGGATGAGCCAGAAAAATCTGTGTTCAAAATCTAACTCTGCCACAAAAGAGCTATGTGCTTTTAGGGCTGGACAGTGGTGAAACAGTAAAACACAATGCTTTGTGAGGCAGAGCCACATGGGAAGATTACCAGTAAGTGTCTGAAGACCTCTCTGAGTATGCAGGACATGCATTTACTCAGAATCCAGTCTTGCTTAAGCCGAGCGTGGATCATGGTGTCAGGACCCTGTTGGGGGTGCTGTATCACTTTCTCTCTCCACCTGTCTCTCTCACTAATAGAATAAATAAGTAAACTTAAAAAAAGAGAAAGCTGTGTGCTTTGGGACAAGTTGCTTCACTGAGTATCTGTTCCCTCCTCTGCAAAATGGAGATAATAACATTTACCAGCAAGGTTGGTGTTGGGGTTATGTGCGATAACACGAATACAGCACCCATCACGGCCCATGGTACATCGAGGCAACCCGCCCTTACAAATGCATCTTCTCTGTGCCCTCTTGCTTTCTCTTGAACCCTGCGCTTGTTACAGAAAGCCACACATGAAAAAAAAAAGTCACTGTATTTTACTTTTAATTATACAATCGCAGATTTTCTAAACACAACACAATGGAACATCAGCTCGGATTACCTGGCCCTTATTTACAGCATAAATAATTATTTTAATGCAATTAGCTCCTAGCAGTGTTAGAAGACAAGCTTAATGATTTTTTTCCCTACCCCAGAGAGCTCTGATTCATGACTCCCAGAGTCTAGTCCATGTAGCATAGAAAAACAACAACAACAACAGAAGCCTTCTTTTGCCCTTACTTTTCTTAGTCCTCATCTTATAAACAAACAGGTCAGGGAGACATGAAAATAAAAGCCAAAGCAGAAGCCCAAAGACAAAGAGATAAACCTAAGCAAAACAAACAACAAAAATCACCCCATTCTTCCCTCACCTTCCTCTCTCCTCCTCTCTGAAACGAATTCTTTGAAACACTTCACGTTCTGTTGACTCTTCGATATTTTTTCATGAGAACATAAAGCTGCACTTCCATATCTTCTAGCTTTGTATGTGACATGCGCTTCAACGTTCCCTCGCTTTCTTGCTCACTGTCAGGCATTCGTTGTCACTCTAGCAGTGCACATTTCTGTTACAGAAAACTGGAGCACATGGACATGGCCTCAGAAGACAATGATCCAACTTTAAGAGAGGGAAGGTCGAACTTTAATGATGGGGAGAGCTAGCTTGACAAAACTAGAATCAAGAGCAAACTGCTATGAGCCTCACTCGGAAGAGGCTGGACCTGGTGTGAAGTCTGCCATCCTCTCTTGTCACCAGCCTTGAGTCCCAGCAAGTCTTTCTGACTTCAGCTTCCTCTCCCATGAAAACACTGCCCTTCCTACTCTAGGTGGGCAGGAGTTCCTAATAAGCGAGCAATGGTCACATGCTTTGGAAAACACCACACTCCCATCCCCACCCTCCGGTTTGTCTCGGTGAGCCCATACATCCTACAGCAAATTCAAAGAGAGAAGCACCACATACATATAAGAGTTTTCTAGAAAACAGATCTTTCACCTACTGAGAAGGAATCAAGACACATGAAAATGAAGACACCTGGACATCATTAAAAGGTCCTAGACACACCATTTCATGCCTCTTGGAACAAATGATCAATCAAAACGAATGAACAAAACAAAGTTGTGAAGAAATGTCTTTGTTTTATTCTGAAACAGCCATGTAAAACGACCACCGCCAATGTCTTCATGGATACAACTGTCAACCTGCACTCAAGAGCCTAAACAAAAATCAAAGAACTTATGACAAGTGAAAATCTGAATGATCTGTTCCCCTCTATAAGGTAAAACATATATATCAAACAGTATATATATATATTTTTTTTCTTTTTTTGGAGAGGTTTTTGCTATAGGGCGCGTGCGCTCGCTAGAAAGACAGAGAGAGACAGAGAGACAGAAAGCGAGAAATCACCCTCCAGGGGGGATGGCCACGCCACAATCCCTTCTCCTCCATTCTCCTCTCGGGATCTTGGGCACGCACATGCGCCCAGCGTGAGTTTAAGCCACTGGGTCCAGGACTCGAACCGCGGTCAACTATGTGGGAGTCCAGCGACACAGCCATTGCGCTAACTGCTGGTCCCCATGAGGTGCTGCCATGGGGACAGGAGAAGGCAAGCACAGTGCCCGTTCTAGTTTTTTCCAGGCACACAGCTTTTCTCTCTGCATTATTAATGTGGAGCCAATCTGAACGACTGATTTTACACTGGGGAGAGTTCAGCCCTAATTGTTCTACGCATAAATGCAAGTTGAAATGATCTGCTCGCATCATAACGTGGGTAAACAGGTCTATCTAGCTGCCCATTAAACCACGCAAACAATTTTCCCCAGTTTCTGTTTTTGGTATATGGTTGGTATCAACTAGGTCAATCTTGTCTTGAGTTTCCCCAGCTGGTTGTTATTTTTGCAAAGCCATCTGGAGGTGGGCAAAAGACAAGAGAGAGAAAAAGAGAGAGAGAGAGAGAGACAGAGACAGATGAGTCTTTTCTTTCCCCTTAATAGGCACACAAGCATATTTACATTCTGTCTCCAAGTTCATGCAATAAAGGCCTCTTTAGCATCCCATAATAACTCCATTAGAAAACTTATGCTTAATCATGTAGTTAACTTTTCATGTGGAATTGGTTCCCTGGCCTCCCCACCCCCATCTGGATTCCCAGTTCCCCCACCTCACACAAACTAAACATTTCCCATTGATTAAAAAATGCTGTTAGTGCAACTTGACTATCATCCGTGGTTAAATATAATTAACTCAGAATTTCAACAAAAGAAACTGGATCAGATTGCCCTGTGTTTTTTTGTAAGAAATAAGATTTCTTCCCACTGTGTGCAGACTAAACCAGGACCAGCAGGACAGATCCGAGAAGTTAATAACACATCTGAAACAGAAGTTGAAGGAAGGACGTTAATTACTAGGTCCTGGGTATCAACACTACAGCTAACTACAGTTGCACGTGCTTGAGTGAGGCAGGGTGGAGGCCGATCATAAGGACCCTTGCTGTCTCTTCTTTTTTTTCATAAGGCATGTTATATGGGAACGTGCTGAACCTCAAAACCGAGCTAGTCATGATTGCTATTCCCTTGGAATAACAGTTGTGAGTTGAAATTCCAAATCCCCAAACACTAGAAACCTTTTGTGTTTACAAAAGCAATAAAAGTGAACCGGGCGCAAGAACAAGAGATCAAATACAAATAGAAGCCAGACCACATGGATTTGTTCTCAGAGCGCAGATGGACTCATTGTGTACGGAGTACCTTTCCGCAAGGCAACGTTTTCCAAAGGAAGTTCTTCGAGTGGACTTGAATAAACTTGACTACTGAGCCTAACCTGGGAGAAGCCTTTACTGGTCCAAGTCAACTCTAACTACAACTCAGGTTTTAATTCTATTTCCTTTTTACGTAAGGAAAAACATGTGTTGTGAAATTCTGGCTTCAGAGTCCAGTTATAACCTATTTTTATCTATCTATATAATTTTCATGTAAGTTCTATCATAGGTGCCTGAAGAGGTAGCTTGACTTCTGGGGTCAGCAGGTGGCATAGTGATTGGGGCACTGGACTCCTACATGACTGAGCATGGTTTGAATCCCAGATCTGGAGGCTTGAGAATCACACTGGGAACATGTGTGTGCGTGCCCAAAATCCCAAGAGGAGAATGGTGGAGAGGAGATTTGTGGAATGGCCATCCCCCGTCAGGAGTGATTTTTCACTTTCTCTCTCTGTGCCTCTGCCCTTTCAGGGAGCGCAGATGCTCTATGGCAAAAATCTCTAAAAAAAAAAAAAAAAAAAAAAAAAATTAGCCAGACTTTTCAAAGAGAGAAAAACCCCCCCCCCCCCCACATACATATACACACACATCTATCATGCTATATTGAGAAGCTACAACTACTGGTCACATTGGATCCATTCTAGAAGTCTTCTTGTAACCCTGGCAGAGTGACAAGAACGAAGTGCCACTCACATTTTGAGCTTGAGTATGTGACCCATGTGGTAAAATGCACAGAACAGCAGCTCCAGGCTGGAGAGAGACCTGCCTGTTGCCAAGGGAGCTTGCCGTACACTTCTGCAAGCCTCTAGCTCAACCCTACATGCCCAGGGGCCTGGTTCCAGTGGCAAAGGTTCGAATCGAAGTTTCTGAGTAACTGCTGAACATTGAGTAAGGGTTTGGTGAAGGAAAGTTTTTTAAATTAAAAAGGTTTTGCCATTTTGCAACAGTGGGCAGCTCCCCTGTGGTAAAGTAGCATCTGCCCACATGGAGGGGCTGTGAAGGAGCCTGAGCCCCTGGGCATGACCCAACTCAACATCATTGTCAGGAGGCTTCAGGGGAACAGGCACTAAAAGGTTGGTCCCTTCGCAGCACCCCAAACTGTGGGGCTCCTTTATCCTGCTCAAAACCCACCTAGAAATGTGGCATGTTTCCCCAATAGTGGATGTGAAACTCAGAAAGAGACACACATACAAAGGATATTTGGGCCTTTTTCAAAGTGAGGCCAGTCCAAAGTCAGTGACTAATGGTGAAAGCTTCAGGGTTCTGGATCCTTTACCCAGACATGTCTGTGTTCCCTGACAGCTCCTCTGATTATAGAAGGCTCAAGACACACCCTGAACAGAGTAATGGCAGTGGCATGTCTTCTGTGCTCTTCAACATACTCACCAACATTGCAGACTTCTTCAAATGTGAGTCAAAACCCATCGTATCAAATTCCAGAGTAAGAAATGAAATTTTTGGTGACCAAATGAAATAAATGCGTGGGTAAATTCCACAAGAAACCATTTTAAAATCTGTCATCTGGGCCAGTCAGTGGAATGATGGTTAAGGCACCTGGATCTCACTTGGCTGCCTGACTATGTGGTTTGAGTCCCAGACCCAGGAGCTTGAGAAACATGCTGGGCACACATGCATTCACGCCCAAAATCCCGAAAGGAGGGAGATGGAGGAGAAGGGATCGTGGTGTGATCATACTCCAGGAGGGGTGCCTTATCACTTTCTCTCTCTCACTCTTTCTCTCTCTGTGTTTCTCTCTGGTGAGTGCATGTGCTCTTTGGCAAATTTGTTTTTTAAATTGACATCTGATCTAATCCAGCTGAATTTATGTATTCTTAAAAATTACTTCAAATTCTTTTATTTGTATCTGATTTTGGAGGGAGCTATGTGGTCACATGGACTGTGAGGTTGGTGTGGTACATAGAACACAGCAAACTTTTGGTCCCAGTGTTAACCATATTTGCCTGAGACAGCTCCAGATGGCCTTCAGTAAGTTAGGTATCATGAATCTGAGGATCTGAAAGGCCCCCTCATTCTCTAACAAAGTGATTATTTGCTCTCATCATTTACCAAGGTGTGGACAAGATAACAATCTCCACTCATATTTGTACTATTCTTGGCATTTTGTCACATCTTATCATATAAAAAGGGTATTCCAAACATTTGTGGAAAATACATATTATGAAAAAACTATGCATAGATTTCAAAGCTTTTTGCACCAAAATAAACTGATATTTTAATTCAATTTTCCATGAACTTTTTTTTTCTTTAGTTTTTGCTCTAGCACACTATAGCAAAAGCTATATAGTGTATACTTGCCAGACACACACAGAAATAATTCCCCAGGTGAGATAGTCATAATCTCTTCTCCAGTCTCTTGGGATTTGGGGCATGCACACACATGTGCCCAGTGTGATTCTTAAGCCACCAGGTCCAGGACTCAAACTGTGAAACTGGTTATGTGGGATCCAGCATTTTAACCTCCATACCACCTGAGGAGCTTGAGAAACATGCTGGGCACACATGCATTCACGCCCAAAATCCCGAAAGGAGGGAGATGGAGGAGAAGGGATCGTGGTGTGATCATACTCCAGGAGGGGTGCCTTATCACTTTCTCTCTCTCACTCTTTCTCTCTCTGTGTTTCTCTCTGGTGAGTGCATGTGCTCTTTGGCAAATTTGTTTTTTAAATTGACATCTGATCTAATCCAGCTGAATTTATGTATTCTTAAAAATTACTTCAAATTCTTTTATTTGTATCTGATTTTGGAGGGAGCTATGTGGTCACATGGACTGTGAGGTTGGTGTGGTACATAGAACACAGCAAACTTTTGGTCCCAGTGTTAACCATATTTGCCTGAGACAGCTCCAGATGGCCTTCAGTAAGTTAGGTATCATGAATCTGAGGATCTGAAAGGCCCCCTCATTCTCTAACAAAGTGATTATTTGCTCTCATCATTTACCAAGGTGTGGACAAGATAACAATCTCCACTCATATTTGTACTATTCTTGGCATTTTGTCACATCTTATCATATAAAAAGGGTATTCCAAACATTTGTGGAAAATACATATTATGAAAAAACTATGCATAGATTTCAAAGCTTTTTGCACCAAAATAAACTGATATTTTAATTCAATTTTCCATGAACTTTTTTTTTCTTTAGTTTTTGCTCTAGCACACTATAGCAAAAGCTATATAGTGTATACTTGCCAGACACACACAGAAATAATTCCCCAGGTGAGATAGTCATAATCTCTTCTCCAGTCTCTTGGGATTTGGGGCATGCACACACATGTGCCCAGTGTGATTCTTAAGCCACCAGGTCCAGGACTCAAACTGTGAAACTGGTTATGTGGGATCCAGCATTTTAACCTCCATACCACCTGCTGGCTTGTTATTTCATGAACTTTTAAATATATTTATGTATACACATGCACACACGCACACACACACACCACACACACACACACACACACACACACACACACGTCTCACACCAATCTGAAAACAATCTAAGTGAAACGTACATATTTACAAGTGAGAAAACAGAGATTAAGAAAAGTTAAAATGACCCATTCAAGGTCATGCAGCTCTTCCACTGGATCTGCAATTGCACAGCAGTGCCTTTGGCTGGCTCAGATGTGGAGTCCCACTGGTGGGCTCTTTATTCTACACTGTCTTTTCCTACAATTCTCAGAGCCCTTCATCTGCAAACTCCTTTCACACGTCTTGCCCCTGGCAACCATGCTGCAAGACCTTGGTAGGCTAGGACTGCAGCTGTGGTCTCAGACCTGTACTCCTCCTTCTTGTCCCTGGCTTTTGCTATTTTTCTGATCATTCTCACCCCTCCCAGGGAGAAGGCAGAGAACAGGGAAAGGTGTGGACTGAAATCGGCCAGCTTTTCTACTTAGGAGCAACGGCGCAGGTGTACAGCTGGAGGCTGGTGCTGCTAATGGCAGGTCTTCTCTGCACTGGGGCTGAGCTACACAGAGGAGTCCAGACTGCAGGGGCATCCCTGATTGGGAGAAATCAGAGGCTGCCTCTCTTCACTCTGCGGTCTGTGACAGGCCCTTAAGGATCATGAGCACCTGACTTTGGAGTGCAGAAGCCACCTAGGGAACCAAATTCTAGTCTTCCAAATGGCTTCCACCAGTGCAATGCATGGTGCTGCCAGTTAGTCACTGTGGCTGGCCTTGACACTCATTCACTTCTTATCCAGCCTGTGGTCCATGGCAAGTAGAGTCTTCCCTCCTCGCATACAGCAAGGGGCACTCACTCCCTGCTGGCCTGTCTGTGACAGGGCTGGACATGCTCTTCCTTTTAGAACATGACTGCTCATAGGAGACATGCCTTGGCTCTAACAAGTTATTTTCCATAACGCTCTTGACGATTTCCAAGAGGAGAATTTCAGAACCTCAGGCCCAGCTCCGACCTTTCTGGCTTTGATGACCAGTTCAGTAGCAAAGCCCATAGAGGCCAAAACTGCGACATCCCATTCTCAAGGGGGAGGACGAAGGTTCTAATCATAACAAAGGCACATGGAGTTTGCCCGCTGGCCGGGCGGCGGAGCCAACCCTGATGAGAAACAGCAGCAGGAGTGGCTGTTTTCAGACTTTTTCAGCACTTTTGAGGTATTTATTTTACAGACAGAAAAAGACATGCCGCAGACTAAGAAAATTACAAGCCTGACACCAGTCCCAAGGGTCTCCTCTGCCTTTCTCTGGGAGGCAAGAAGACATCTTCTCTTGAGCAGAGGAGGGCAGGGGTTGGAGGTTGCGGGATGAGGCTGCATTGGGGTCTTCCTGAACTTGTGTTCTCCTCTAGGAGTGGCTCTCCACCCTGGTGCACAGTAGAGCCACTCAGGGGGCCTGAAGAGTTCTGACTCCTTGGCCCTATTCCTGAACAGCAGGACGAAATGGGGAGGGCGTCAGTAACAGTTAAGGTTCCCGGGTGATTTTCATAGGCAACCCAAGTGGACGGCCTCTTTCCCAGAGCACCAGGGCAATGAACTGCACATCCATTTCGAACCTCCGTATGGACTGCGTGCGAGTGGCCACTAGAGTGGCGTGTTGAATCATTAATGAGATTGCGTCTCCACTGCCTCCGCCTCTCAGCTGCCCGCTGAGAATATGCCCTGGGACTGCAACAACAAAGGAAGAACAAACAGGGCAGAATCCAATGACATTTCTGGTGGAGACAAACATTTGGATGGTGCCTGTCCACTTCTTTCTTTTTCCATCACATCACAGTCAACCCTACCCAGTGATTCGTAATGCTCTCCACAAGCCATTAAAACAAATTTATTTTTTTTTTGACTGTTGCTTATGCAAGGAGACATCACAGACTCACTCTCCATGTAACGTAGAAAAGAAAAATGGCTTCTTCCATTTTCCTCTCCAGTAGTAGTTATTAGGCCAGGAGTGGGCGCTGAGAAAACCACCTCTAAGATAATAGCAGGCACCCTGGTCTCCTAGTTTCCGTGTGAGCAGCCAGGATGGAAAGTTTATTATGCACAGGCCTCTGCTCCCACACTGGGAGCACTTTAGCACGCAGCTAAAGCCTGAGCCGAGATATTTTTTTGTTGTTGTTTTTTAACAAATAAATAACAAGACAAGGGGGATGCCTCAAATGACTGGAAACCAAGGAGACAAAGGGGTTGCTGTAATATCATGTTTTGGTATTTTTAGCTCTGTTTGCAAAGGCTAAATTATAGTAAGGGTTTGGACGCGTTCCTGTAGCAATTGCCTCGTAACACATCATAACCGTCTTGGGCTGCTCCTCCCCCTAAGGAACTACAACTCAAAATTACAGATTATACAGAAATAAAACCCTCTAACTGCTTGTTTGTTTGTTTTACTTAAGCGATCCTGACTTCCTAGCATAACACCCTCGAATTCTGAAAATATCTCAAACAGCAGTTCACCTGGCATTCATGCAAGATTTCACATTGTTCGCAGGAAGCGATCCAAGCCAAGGTCTCAGGGAGAAATCAGTTCAGGAGATGGACAGATATGACCAGCTGCTCCCTGGCATAGAAAGTTCTGCACACCCAGCCTACTACTGGGTTGTCAGCAAAGTCATGACGCAGTTTTGCACAGAAAAATACGTCATGACTTTTCCGATGAGTCAATATACAGAGCTCAAGCACGGGCCGGCTCCTCCACCTTCTCTTCTGCCTCAGTTCCACCGCAAGCTACTGAGGACTAAGCCCTCCAGTTTCTGCTGAATGCTGAGCAAGGGAGGGAGAAAAAGCTAAAAGACAAAAATTGCTTCCACTGCAGCCTCAAGCTTCCCAGGAAACGTGGTGACCTTCTTTACGAGCCTAACAGACTAACCACATTCAACAGGTAGAGGGATTTTATGTCTGTTTTTCTATGATAAATGCACTAAATCTGTTTTTTAAGAGCTTTAACCTGATTACAAGATCGATCAGTCTCAGGAATAAGCTGTCCAAGGACGATAACAGCATCAAGATAAGGAAGCCTAAATATTTTTGATAACTCAGCAACCACACATTTGGCAGTAAAAACACCTTCCAGTAGCCTCTTAGAAATACCTGGACCTCTTTCGGAGGTACAGGAATTAGTGATAATAACAAGTTAAAAAAAAATTCTGGTTCCACATTATGACGTCCACCAACTTAGAAATGCTGTGTAGATGTAAGGGGCAGGAACGAAACATGCTGAAGAACTAAAACATTTTGAAATAAGATTCTTTATCTTCTTCTTTTTTTCTTCTTTTTTTGTTTTTTTTTTGCTACAGGGTGCATGCACTTGCAAGAGAGAGACAGAGTGAGACAGAAAGAGCAAAAGGGAGAAATCACACACACACCCCCCTGGGGGCGGATGGCCATGCTACAGTTCCTTTTTCTCCCTTCTCCTCTTGGGATTTTGGACATGCATGAACATGTGCTTGGCATGATTTTCAAGCTGCAGGGTCCAGGACTGGATCCGCTACCTACTATGTAGGAGTCTAGTGCCTTAACCACTACACTACCTTCTGGCCCTGAAAGACGACTTTTAAAATATGCAAAGCAACCACCTATCATATATAATCTTCACTAAGTAATCTCTGCCTCCTTTTCTCATTGGTGGCATAGATTTTTGTTTTTCCTAAAATGGACCGTCTGGGTAGACAAGATCAAATGCAATTTAGCATTTTCGTTCCTTGGTTCTCTTCTCTTGAGGGCAGTGGAGGCAGAGCTTGCCTGCTCAACTTCCTATGTGTTCCAGAGACAGAGATTACACAGACACACCCAAAGGAAACGGGAGTTGCATATCTCAATGGAGAAGACAGAGTTCAATCTGAATTCTCCAAAAAAGCCCTCGAGAAACTATTAGAGAACAGACAAGGCCCAGACAGAATTTATGGCTGATTTAACCTTGTAAAATTCCTCGGGTCAGCAGAGTCCAGTGTGCTTGTGCTTCACTGTACAATCTGTAGTGAATTCCTCCCAGAAACCGCGCTCTATAAGCAGAACCCTCGGTGACCCTCTTTGTTTGGAGCTGGGACAGCCATCTGCAACTGCGAAAGCAATCATTTTAAGTGCTCATGATGAACACCTAGGGCAACCACTGGTACAATAACACATGCCGTTTCCAACAAAAAAGTGCCGAATGCCAAGTGGGTTTGAGGCTTTGTACTGGCTGCTCTTGGCAGAATGCAAAACCAGTTCAGGGGGAAGAAATGCCCCAGCATTTCTCTTCACTGAGGATTAGTAACACCGGTGTATCTGAATCTTTCATGCTTTCGGCCAAACTCTACAGTTCCAGGTTCACTCCCACTGTGCAAGATTTTTGGGATTGTGTACCAGTGCCAGGAACACTGGGCAACATAAAAGGGGCCCTCGGACTTCATGTTTTGCAATTGGAACAGTCCCATGGAAACTGGGGCAGTTGGGAACCTGGAGTGAAGCAGAACTAAAGAGGAGGTACAGTCTCATTCTCTGAAACACCATTTAGCTCCATGATCGCATTCATACTGTCAACTTCGATGCGGGGAGAGATTGTCCAGGGCTGTGTTCCTAAGCTTGGCGTTCAAAGGCTGCCTTAGGAAACTCAGCAGGGCCTGCCCCATGTGTGACCTCGGTGCTGATAGGAATAACATTAGCTGCAAACCAGAGCCTTCTTACTGGCCGCAGTCTCCCCAGGCATGGGGGACTCAGGGCTCTGCTGTGCGGCACTGGCAGGTATGCACACAGCATAAGTTCAGGCACAGTGGGAAGGAGGGGACTGCTGCAGTAATGGATAACAGGGTTGATTACTGCTCGCAGGCATTTAAACAATATTTAAAAATCAGATTACTGGTGCTTGCTTCAGCAGCACATACACTAAAGTTGTGAATGATACAGAGAAGATTAGTATGTCCTCTGTGCAAGGAAAAAAAATCAGATTACTAAAAGCTACAACTAGAATTTCTCCTCAAATACATTCATCAGTAATAACTATAAATATATATATATACACATTTATATACACACACATATACATATATATGTATATACATATATATGTATACATATACACACAGAAAAAGTCAGAAATGACAGTTAAATTATTTTTCCTTTCTTTTATCTTTTTCTTTTTTTGGGGGGGCTATAGGGCGTGTGCACTCACTAGATAGAGACAGATAAGGGAAAAAGGGAGAAAGAGAGAAATCACCCAAGGGGAGTGAACAAAATTGCAATCCCTTTTCTATTCTCCTCTTGGGATTTTGGGCATGCACATATACACGCCCAGTGTGTTTTTCAAGCCTCTGTGTCCAGGATTCAAACCACAGCTGACCATGTGGGATCCAGCCCCTTAATCAGTACCCACCTGGCTGGCTCTAAGTTCTTAACTGTAAAGGCCACACTATAGCCCTCTTTTCTTCCCAGCACCGAGTGCATCTCATCCAGATGTGTGGTCAGGGCTCAGGGGAATGGTACTGAGGGAGAGGGTGAACTGAAAACAGAGACTTCCTTGTCCTCTAAACATTTCTGCAACTGGATATTCCCCATTTACCATGTATTATTTTATTTCTAATAGATGCCTACTTGCAAAAAAGTGAATTACTAAAATACATAAACATTTAAGAAATGGGTCAAATTTTAACATATAAAACAGAAATTGTAACTTCTTATTATAAACTGCTATATTCCTGACCATCAAATTAGAGAAAATATACAAATACAAGTCATTAAAATTATCTTGTTAAATTTTATAAACAAACTATTGGTTATACTGAAGCCTTAATCTTATGGAGCTCCCACGGGCATCTATATGTAATTTAGAAAGATTAAACAAATCATCTACTTGATAGGGTTCCATGCTCTATCTAGAAAATCTCATCTTACATCAAAGGAGATGCTGAGTTTTACTTTGCAATTAGTAACATTGGCCTCTAGAGACGACTGTTAGAAATGGTGCACTGTTGGGCCAGCCCTGCAGCACAGTGGATAAGGGAACTGGATCCCACATAGCCGACCCTGGTTTGAATCCCAGCTCTGGTGGCCTGAAAAATGTGCTTTGGGGGGATCTTTATAGCATGATCTTCCCCTAGCCTGAGCCAGCCCCAGACCATAGGCATCTGCACACATGCCTGGCAGTAGAGAGAGGTCCCAGGATGTGAACTGAGGATGTAGGTCCAATTGTATTACCACTGTACCCCTCCCTTATCCTCAAGCTATTTTCTTAAAATGGCAGTGCCACTTCATTCATTTCTGAGAAAATGTCTTCCAGACACCTACGTCTGAAAAACCTCAGTTTGCCTGCCAGTAGTGAATTAAGTGAAAATGATGATCCGTAAGAAATGGGGCTAGTTGAGCTCGCAACTCAGGTGCACAAATGATTCTCTTCAGTGACCATCGGACACAACAGAAGTGCTTTATTCACATATTTGGCTGCACAGAATATTAAGATATATATGTCCTTTTCATGACATGGCCCCAACCTTTCTCTTATTCTCACTTTGTCCCCACTATAATACGCCTATGTCTTGGTTGCTTTTAAAAATATCTCTTTAAGCTGTGGTTCTACTTCCAAATCACAGTGTCCTCTGAAGGTCACACCTCATACTTCCTCTTCCTTCTCAATACTAAGCACATTGTGCCTAGATATATGATAGACACATAGCATACAGGTGTCATGTGAACACTGGATGAATGAAACAGACAAAGCCTCTCATACTTATTGGGTTTAGTATGGTCATTTAGAACAAACAGCATCACCCCAAACAGTAAAACATTAAATTGACAATTTTGCATCTGGGCTAGGTTTCTTCAATGATAAGTAACTATTTTTTTTTCTTTTCCTTTATTGCCAGTGGGCATGTGTGCTCACAGGAGGTGGAAGGAAAGCACCACCCAGTGGGTGGTCATGGCCCATTGGGCATGGGGGTGCTTCTCTTTCTCTATGTACCATGAAATAAAGAAAAAGGTAAACTTGGGGCCAGCAGGTGGCATGGTGATTAATGCACTGGACTTCCACATGGGCAACTACAGTTCGAGTCCTGGACTCAATGGCTTGAAAATCATGCTAGGCGCATGTGCATGCATGCCCAAAATCCTGGGAGGAGAATGGAGGAGAAGGCATTGTAGCATGGCTATGCCCCCTGGGTAATTATTTTTCCTCTCACTGTCTCTGTCTGGCAAGCTCATGTGCCTAATGGCAAAAACTAAAAAAAATTAAAAAAAATTTTTTTAAGCATTAGTGTCAGTTGTGGGTAAGGATAAAATCCAAGCTTTCATAAAAAATTTAAAAAAATTTTTTTAAACATTAGTGGTAGTTGTGGGTAAGGATAAAATCCAAGCTTTCAAGAAAAAAGTCAGTATTTTGGAAAACCTGTATTTACTAATGTAAGTCTAACAGCTTTCCAATACTTAAAGGCTTTTCTGATGAAATCGTGGCAATACCAATGTACACAATTTTAAAATATTGTATTTGTTTAAAACATACTATTATCATCAACCCTGCATAATTCTGTGAAATAGTATTTTCTAGACAATCAGTAGGTGATTAAAAACAATCATGCATGAGAATTCACATGGTGGTGCAGTCAGACTGCAGCACTGGAAGCCACATGGCAACCATAGTTCGAATTCTCAGGCTGGTGAGCTCAAACACCATGGGCAGGTATGTGAGTGCCCAAGATCCAACGAGCTGGAGGATTCGAGAAACAGGATCACAGTGTGACCAAACTCTGTGGAGGGGCCTCTTTTTTCTCTCCCTACCCCTTCCTTGTTGCATACACACATGCATGTATCACAAATAAAGGGGAAAAATCATGCAATCATGCATGAATTAATGAGTCATCAACATGCACGACAATCCATCGTGTTTTAATGCAACAGAGTGTAAAAAACTGACATGATTTCAGATTTCTCATCACAACAAACTTTGAAGAAACTGTCTCTTGTCAAGTTTTGGTATAGTGTTAAAAAATATCCAAAGTTATCTAAAAAGTCTATTAAAATCCTCCCTATCTATCTGTATGAGGATTTTCTTCATGTCTTTCAACAAGAACACTATATTGCAACAGATTGAATGCAGAGGCAGCTATGAGAATCCAGATGTCTTTTATTAAGGCCGATATTAAAGAAAGCTATAAAAAAAGTAAATGTTCTCCTCTCAGTATATTTTCATTTTGTAAAATTTTGTTATATTTCATAAAATATGTTATCTATTAACATAATGATTTATTACTCCTATTTTTAGATGAGTTAACAAATATTTTGAAATCTTCAGTTTTATTTTCTGTAAGTATTGATTCAGAGAACCAACACAGGGACCTTTGGGGTCTTCACTAGTTTTTATGGATGTACAAGAGACTGAGGTTAGAACTATTAAGAGCTGATGATCTAGACAGTGATTTAAAAAGCAGTCATAATAGTAATAAAAAGTCAGGTTGTGGCCTGGTGGCTAAAGCAGCTAGATACCACATGGCTGACTGTTTGGTTCAAGTCCCAGAACAGGTATCTTGAGAAACATGCAAGGTGCATTGAGTGCATGATCAAAATGTCAAGAAGAGAAATGGGGGGAAGGGATGGTGGTGTGACCATTCTCTAGGGGGGAAGGGGATGCTTTCTCACTTTCCTTTTCCATCCCTCTTCAGTAAGTGCATGCAGCCTCTAGCACATTATATAAAAACAAAAGATTTTCAAACAGTAAAATGTCACTGTCTGACTAGTAAGAGTTAGTATGTACCAAGAAAGCAGGAAACAGGAGGACAGAAGAATGCATTGGCAAGTGCTGCAAATTGACCAACATGAACAAAAAAATGTCATTTATTTAGTTTGTTTGATGTAAAAATACATGTGGAACATTTTCAATTTGGGTGTGGGCATCTGCTTGCAATCGAGTTTTAATTAACTAAATTTCAAATGCTTTAGGTGTTCTAGCCCTCTGAGCCAAGCATTTCTCACCAGTACCCAACGGTGCAAATTAAAGTGCTGCCTGTCTCAAGGTTTTAAGCAGAATTTACAAGTGGATTTTATTTTGTGTGTCTTTTTTGTGTATTTTCCTGATTAGGGAATCATATTTTGCCTTTAAGTCTCCATTGCTTGTCTCTACAGTGACCTTGTAAAATCAATTCCAGATTGAAGGAAGAGGGACAAGGGGTACAATTAGAATAGGTATGTCAGAAAAAGAGGCATAGATCAGGACTATCCTGGGCAAACCAGGACATAGATCACCCTAATTCTTCACAGAACATCACCTCCAGGTCTAACTGGCACCCCTTCCCATTCTCCATGACATCTACTCTAAGCCTTCCACTTGGAACAATTGCCTTCTCCTACCAAACACAGCATCAATCACCAGCCTGCCATGTTCCCCTACCTTCACATTTCCCTCCTTACCCACTTATCCCTCCTTCTCTTCAGAGGAAAGATACAAGTTTGTTTGCCTGTTTGTTTTTCCTTTTTTTTCCCCCTAGAGGATGCATGTTCTTGCCAGAGACTGACAGAGAGGAAGCATCCCCCAATGGAGAGTGGTCACACTGCAATCCCTTCATCTCCCTTCTTCTATCCTGTTGGGATTTGGAGGATGCATGTACATGTGCCTGGTGTGTTATTCAAGCCATCAGAGTCAGGATTTGAACCATGGTCAGCCATTGGTATCCAACTCCCTTTATCACTAGACTATGGGGCCTGCCCAAGACTGTTCTCTTTAATTCCAGCTTAATCCAGCAAAATCAGTTGTTTGTGACCTCTGTACACCCCCTCCCCCATTTTTTTCCTTTCCCGAGCCACATTCTAGTCTTCTTTCTTTCTCTCTCTCTTTCTTTTAAATTTTTGCTAGAGGATGGATGCACTCACCAGAGAGAGAAAAAGAGAGAGAGAGAAAGGAAGAGGAAGAAAGCATCCACCATGGGACATGACCACTCCACTTCACCATCCTGTTAGGATTTGGGGCATACACATACATGCGCCCAGAAAGTTTTTTAAGCCACCAAGGTCAGGATATGAGCCACACTTTGGGGCATGTGGGATCTGGCTCCCTTACCTACTAGGCCATGGGGCCTGACCTCTAATCTCTTCTTTAGACCTCAAGATATTGTTTTGTCTTTTCCTTTCAAGGTCTTTGCTTTCTTCCTGCCCACTTTATGGGAAATCTCTACTTCTGAGAGGCCTTTGCCAGTTGCTCTTTTACCCACGTGTCTCCAAGGTTCTCCACTAGGTCCTCTGTCTCCTCTTCCTCCTTGCTCTCAGTTGGCTTCCTGCGCTGTTTCACCCATACAACTGATTCAGTGTAATTAATGCTCAGATGTGTATCTAGTATCCATGTCCCTAACATTAGAGTGTCATTTTCAATGTCCTTCTGTGTTTTGTATATATCTTACCTAAATGAGCTGCTGGCGCCCTACCCTCAATATACTCTCCACAGAGGCCCCTAGCTCCCATCTCCCTCACTCCCAAGGCTCACTCCTCTCATGCTCTGTCTTTGTGTGACTATCTTCTTCTCAGTAAACCTCAACCCTTCCATCCCCGTTTGCTCTTCTGTTCTGCCTCTCCCACATCCATGTTTCTCCCCATTGTCAAGTCCTGTTGACTTTCATCATACACTCTGAAATATTTCCACATCCACCTCCTCTCCACTTCCCAGTACCAGTTCCCTATTTCAAGCCTGTGTGTCACTTGCTCAGACTTTGGAACCAGTTTTATAACTGGCCTTTTTGCCTTTTCTTTCCCTCCATTAATCTTTCACATACACATATGCCAGGATGTGACTCTGAGAGTGAATGTGGAGAAAGAGCAGAGAAGTTTTAAGAGAATATCCCCATCAGCAAGATGAGAGCTGAGAGGAGGAGCCAGCGGAGCAGGGGGGAGAGGAGGAGAACCAAAGTCTGAAGAGGACCTAGCATAAGGAAGTGGTCAGCAGGGAAGAGTGCTAAGAGAAGGCAAGGATTTGGAAAATGGGGGAAAGGATATTTAGCTGAGCAATGAAAATAATCACAGTACAATTAAAAAAAAAATCACAGTAGGGCCTTCCCCATAGTGTAGTGGTTAAGCACCATGCAGAAGGAACCAGATACCACATGGCTGACCACGGTTCAAATCTTGGCCCCAGCAACCTGAAAAACATGCCAGGTACATGTGCACATGTGCCTCAAATCTTGGTAGGATGGAGAAATGGAGGAAAAAGGACCTGGGGAATGACCATGTCTCATGAGGGGGTGTGACACACTTGCTCTCTTTTTCTCTTTCTGATGAGCACATGCATCCTCAGATGATTAATCACTATGCCTTTTGGGAAAGAAGCTTTGGTTCATTAGTGTGGGTGGAAGGTGGAGGATCAGCCTTTAAACTCCTCGACTTCCTATGACCACTGCCTCCATTCTACTTCAGCAACCTTCTACCTTGGACACATTCTAAAATTACTTTTCTTTTGGAAATTCAAATTCTAGTACACAACTCTCTAATGACCATTTCTATTCTTCCAGTTTCATTACTCCCTCCGTGCCCCCTGCACTTGTCCTTTGACACTGAGTCATCTAGTCCTACCCACTCTGGGTTCCACTTGGCTTTACTATTCTCCCATTTCATCAAACCCTGTAGTCCAACACCTAGGTCCTGTCCAGATGGCACCCATCACTGTCACCTGCTTTTTGTTCCACCACAGATGCACAGCCCAACTTGAGGGTTGAACTAATCCTGAGCTGAGGGAAATGGAGCTCCACAAAGCTTAATTCCCCAGCCCTAAGTGTGCATAAGACATGATCTGCAGTCTCCCAAGGACCCTCGGCATCATCCAGCAATCCTTTCCTCGATCAGCTTTCTTCTTTCTTGCGTTCCTGAAAGTGGCCAATTTAAACCCTCAGTTTTATCCTCATGACCTTACAATTTCTATCTTATCTCTCATCAGCTGTCTCACCTGTACAAAGAAAGTGAGGCTATCGAGTATACATTTCAATTTCCCTCCTTCGATCCCAACTAAAACTTTTAGCTTTGTACATAAGGGGATATACTAAGCAAGCTCTTGAAAAAGTTCACGGAAAATGTGTATTACAAAAAATTATACATGGATTTCAAAGGTTTTTTGCACCAAGATAAGTTCATAGTTTAATTCCATTTTTCCATGAATGTTTTTTAAAAATAATTATTTATTTCATTTTATTTATTCATTCATTTTATTTTAATTTGACCAGAGAGAGACACAGAGAGAGAGTGAGAGAGAAAGAGGGAAAGTGTGAAAGCAAGCCACCAGGTCCAGGACTTGAACTGTGGTTGGCCATGTGGAAGTGTCCAGCGCTTTATCCACCATGCCACCTGCTGATCCCTCCATGAATGTTTTGAAGTCCCCTTACACATATGTACATGTATATACATATGTGTGTGTGAATGCTCAAAATCAGAGTAAACACAATTTTTAAGTACTCACCATGTGCTATTCCCTGAGTCTTGAAATATATTATCTCGTCCAATCCTCTTAACATGCCTCCTTTGCTACTTCAGAAAAGATGCATTTCTTTAGATCTGCCTGTCTCCTTAGAAACCTTTCTCCCTCTTTCCTCTAACGTCATCCTCTCTATAACCTTCTGCCCTTCAGCATGTCAACATGCTCAAATCTCACTTCTTGAAGACCTCAAACCTTTCCTCAACCACAAGTCCTCTTTATATATCCTTTAAAGTCATTATTTTTCTAAACAGTCAAACTTTAGTTTTAATTGCCAGAAGTTGTGTGTGCTTGTGAAAGGGGCGGGGCGGGGGGAGAGAGAGAGAAAGGACTCTCCCTCCATGAGGTGTGGTCACGCCGCCATCCCTTCTCCGTTTCTCTATTCTGTCAGGATTCATGACATGCACACACATGTGCTTGGCATATTTGGCATATTTTTAAGCCACTGGTACCAGGATTCAAGGTGCAGCCGGCCACGTGGGATCTCATTCCCTTTAACCAGGCCACAATGCTGGCCCAGCAAACTTCCGAAATAGTAATCTTCGTTCATTCACTGGCAATTTCTCACTTCTTGTTTGCGTCTCAACACACTGGAAGCTAGAGTCTATCCGTATCAGTTCATTAAGAGTTTTTTTGTTTGTTTGTTTGTTTTTTGAGAGGTTTTTGCTATAGGGCGCATGCGCTCACCAGAGAGTCTATCTGTATCAGTTCATTAAGAGTTTTGTTTGTTTGTTTGTTTGTTTTTTGAGAGGTTTTTGCTACAGGGCACGTGCGCTCACCAGACAGACAGAGAGAGACAGAGAGACAGAAAGCGAGAAATCACCCCCCAGGGGGGATGACCACGCTGCAATCCCTTCTCCTCCATTCTCCCCTCGGGATCTTGGGCACACGTGCCGTGTGCCCAGTGTGAGTTTTAAGCCACCGAGTCTGGGACTTGTACCACGGTCGACTATGTGGGAGTCCAGCGACACAGCCATTATGCTAACTGCTGGTCCCAGTTCATTAAGAGTTTTAACAAGTATTTCTACCACTGCTGAAACTCTGAGGATCTACTCTGTGCTATACAATTGTGCCCAGTGTCTTCATTCATTATTTTATTCAATTCTTAGCAGTAGTTTCCCCCACAACAACTTTTTGTGCAAATTACACATTTAATGTGTGTCCTCTCCTCTCCACTCCCCAACACAAGGCTGAAAGCCAACTCTGAGCATGAACTAAGTCTGTTTTATTCACATTTACATTCCCAGGTCCAAGAACATAGTAGGAACTCAATACATAGTTGTTGAATTAAAGATTGAATAAATAACCAAAGGAAATCTACCAAAGAGCCTTGAGGTCGATTTCCTTATTCCCACTCACCACAGGGAAAAAGCAAAGCTCAGTGTGGTTAGACAACCTTCCCGATGTCCCATCAGTAGCACAGCGTCAGAGCCAGGACTCAAAGCCAAATCTGATCAGCAAGCCTGTGCTCTTTCCACGTTCCCCTGTGATCTCTCCCTTCCATCACTCTCGCTGCCAAGTGTACCCACAAGACACACTCCCACATTTACACGTCTAGCCCATGCCTTTCTTCTTAGCGCTAGAGTCCTACACACAACGGTCCACTTTAAATTTCTACCTGAAAATCTACCTCTAGTAATATGCATGATTTCTCCCACCAAGATCTGTTCTTTCACTCACATTCTTAAAGGTGTCACCATCTACCCAGATGTCCAAGGCAGAATCCTGGAGAACAGCTCTGTCACCCCCACCTCCTCTTCCCACCCCCCACATGCACGCACACACACGTTCCCAATAGCTGTAACCTGCCAATCATCCCTGAACATCTACCTACTCCTTTCTAAATCACTGACCCTGCTGCAGACGCAGACTAGGTGTTTACAGCTCTCACCCGGACGGTGCTTCTGTCTCACCCCTCCACCTTCATTCTCCTCACTCGTGTCAAAGCTGTATTTCAAAGTACAAATATAATGCCACTTCTCTTCTTCATACTTTGCAATGATTTACTAGCCTAACTAATGAGATAACCAAAGTCAAAAGACCTCTACAGTTTCATTCTGCTTGTGTCCCAAATCCGCACAGTAGTCACTCCTCATGGCTGTTCCCTGCCCTGGTCACACGGAGTTGCTCACGGTTTCCCCTATCATGCTGCTTCAGAGCATCCCTGCTTCTGCATATGCTTTCTTCATGGAAGAAACACCTCTTCATTCCAATTTTCCTCATGAACTCCTGCATACACAACAAAACCCATTCTCCCCAACAAAGTCCTTCCTGAGCCTAACACTCCTCTTTTGAGCTCTTACAGCATATTATGGTGTCTCTAGAGGAATGTCATAGTGTGTGTCAATTTTCTGTTTATTTGCCTGTTTCTCCACTAAACTATAAATTCCTTGAAAGAGTGACCAAGATTTTTTTTACTGTTTTCTATTCAACATCTAGAACAATGGTTAGCAACAGGCACTCAACACAGTTTTGTTGATTGAATGAATAAATAACAGTCACAAATGCTTCATGTTCTTATATCTGAGCCAGTTTCATAAAACTTATGAATGAAAACGAACTTGGACTGGCCAAGGATGGAGCTGGTAGATGGGGGAGCAGAAGTCAGGCCGCATGCTAGGAGGAGGACATGTTGGGAAGACACAGGTTTTGGGCATTACATGAATATTCTTAGGACCTATTACCCTGATTTCTTTCATATGTTGGCCTGGAGAAGCAATTGCCAAGAGGATGTGTGGCAGTTGTAGTTTCATTTGTTAAAAAAAAGAAAAGAAAAAGAAAAAGAAAGAAATGGAAAATGGAAGCCATAATACCGAACACAGAAAAGCAGAGAGGCAGAATGGTGGCAATGCGGGCAGTCCCCAGTGAGACTTCTGTAGCCTTTACACTGCATTTTGTGTGCAAAGGCAGGACCATACATGGGACATGTCAAAGGAGTAAGACCTGAGCTCAGAGAATGACTTCTCTACAGCCTAGACTCACCCAACATCTGTCTTCCTACAGCTCCTTGGAAAAGGTTCTTGAATTTCTGGCTGCTTTCAAACATTTCTCCCCAACCCCCACACCACCAATTCATTCCCAATCTGCACTTTAATGACCCAGCTCTAGGGCGTACTCACTGCTGGGAGACAGCGTGTTATAGGGATGCTTTATGGTAGAGGCCATCAAGTCCCCATTGCCTCTCCTTCATCCTCTTCGCCTCCCACCCTGAGCCTGAGGCACTGCTAGGATCCTTCTGCTCACTGATAGAGTTCAACATCCACTTCCACCCTTCCCAACTCAGCTGTTGGGTGGAGCAAGGCTGAGGACGTGCAGGCTGATGGGTTCTAGCTGTGCGTCCACTGCCCTGTGGGGATAAGAGCCGGCCACTGTGACCAATGAGAGTCTCAAAGCTGAGAAAATCAAAGGCTGAGAGAAGCTGTGTGGGCCCGGATCTCCCAGAAAATCCTTGTCCCCACATGAAAAGCCTCCCATGAAAGCTGATGACAGAAGTGGAAGACCAGGATGTCAGAGACAGCTAAAAATTCCTTTTTTTCTATCATTTCAACTCTGCGACAGTGAGCAGAAGGGTAGGTTTTCAGAAAATGTGCACCAGTCAAGTAATCCATGGCTTTTCCTACACGATGCCAAGCTGCCTTCAAGTGAAAACTTCATCAAATGTGTTGAGCAGGGAATTGTCTCCTGGCCGTATCCAATTGACTAGTCACTTTCAGCCTTCCTAGAACTGAGTGCATTCTCACTTACAGGGAATGATTTAGGGATCATGAAATGATCGACTCGATTTGGCTCTGTTTTCTCCTTTGAGCTCCCATTACTTACTAGATCCAATAGCAAAGCATTCAGAGTCTTTAAAATCTGCCCACATCTTAACTACCTAGTCTTTCTCTCTCTCTCTTTTGTTTCTTCCCATCAGTGAGAGAGACAGATAGACAGGTACCCTAACAGTGTCTTCAAGCCACGATTATCCCCAGCTTTCACCAGCCCCATGGGCATGCAAACACCTGGTGTGTTCAGGATGATCTCCAGATACAAACCTCGAACCTTCTTGGGGGCAGGGGCTCAGCCTTGCAGAATGCTGCATTATCACTGCACCACCATCCAGATTCCTGCTTCCGCTCTTACACTATCTACTGTGGACACTAAGAATGAGTCCCTGATCAGCCCTTCCTCCGCACACAGTGCATCTTTCCCTTTCTTCCTAGTCTTATGATATTCTATCCTGAATCCATTCAAATTCTTCCCAAATCCTTCTTCCTTCACAAAGTCTCCCTAGACCATTTCAGTTCACAAAACTCTCTCTCTCTCTCATTCTTAGTTTTCCCACATTAAAAACTGCATGACAATTTGGAAACAAAACATTATCTTTTATATACTCAAACTGACTTCTACATTTTTGCCTCACCTCCCCAGTGTAATTACAAGTTTCTTCATGGCAAGAAAAGAGTTAGATGCTTCTTACTCCTCTTGGTGCTGGAATATGAAAAATGCTTAATAAAGACTTCATCAGTTGAATCAAATATATAGCAATTTGGGTCATAAATGATAGTCTCAACAGGAAATCCCAAGAGAAGGAGGTTGGTGTCACAGCTCAAATAGACATACACATGAACCCATGAGTGACTCATCTGGTTTGCATACAGACAGGGCCACACATGCACTCATCCCTTTGTTGCAGCTGAATGGATTTATTTTAAATCAGTTTAAACTAGGATGTGCAACCTGATTCTCTTTATTTTTTCTTATTTGATAAAGCGCATTTTCATTGCTTGATAGATATCCTAATTCATATTTTTCACAACTTAGAGACATATTCTTTGCAACTGGTCCTTTCCACAATAGCAGTAGTTCATACTTCAGTGATTAGTTTCCACCACAGCAAAGCTGATTTATTTTTATTTGAAGTAACACACCCCTTGTGTTGTCTTTCCTTTCCAGCTGAACAAATGGTGTACATTGCTGCCTCCGTTGTTGCTGCCCACTCTTCAATCATTTTCATCTTTTTAAATTCTGACTTTTATGCAAATGACTACCGAATACACGCTTCCTAGCCTTATCTTTCTTCTGAGAGTCAATTTCACCTCTACTATCAGAATATCTTTTTCAAATAAAATGTAGTAAAAAATGTCCATGACTTTGTATCCTAAAATTTATTTGCAGGGCTGTTTGAAATTTATAATTCATTTTCCATAGAAACTGCATTATAAATAGTAATTCAGTTTGTTCTTTGGCTGAAAAACAAAGTTTAACTAATCCATCTGCAATGAAAAGTGGCAGAAAGCAATATGGTAACAATATGAGTAATTAAATGAAACACCAAAAAATGTAAAAAAAAATAATGATAAGCTTATCCTGGTTGTTAATATTTGAAGAAAAGCACTTTTACTCAGAAGAGGAGGTAGAGACTGTGGAGGTCTTGAGCTACCTCCCCAATTCAGCCACCAGCCCTTCTGATTCTGCCTCTGCCATTTAGACATTCTCTTCTGTCTCAGAGAATTTATCGTTTCCTCTGTGCCATCCTCGACCAGACATAATCCTCCCTGACCTGGGTTATTCTAATGGTGTTTCAGTTGGTTTCTTTGAGCCTAATGTCATCCTCAATATCCAATTTGCATATGGTATTCAGATGACTCCTTTGTGAACATATCTCTCATTGTGTCTCTGTTCTGCTCAACAGCATACCATCTGCTTCATCAAGTCAGAAAAGTATGGACGGAGCCAAACTTTTCCATGGGGATGTGTGCTCTTGTTTTGAAAGAGAGCCCCCAGGCTGGCAGAGCCCACTAAAGTCCAGTGGAAGAACTGGTTCCAATCAAAGTAGTCCAGTCGCCCAACAATGACTTTAAGTATTCTTGGTCAGGAGAGAGCACAGGCAATCTTCTTTTTGGAAGTCTCTGATTAACTGGTCAGGTCTTCAAGACCAGAAGGTGATGTTCCAATCTGGTTGTTAGGTGACCCTTCTAGAGAGGAGCTGGGATGCTGAAGCTCTGAGGCAACAGTGGGAGACTGGAGAAGTAAGATGACTGCCCACTGACAACCCTCCTGCCCTGTCGTCAAGAAGAGTGAAGAGCCTCGTTAGTGTGACCATGTAGAGAGGAAGCACAGACAGCCTTGGTGCAGAGCAGCTTTTCTGATCCTACAGAATCTTCACCGTCACCAATGGGGACAAAAATGCTCTCTACCCAAAGCTGCTGTCAGGTTCTGGTGAGTATGTTTGAAAGCGCCTATGGCGATACCTGATAACCCCACCTGTATAGACAGTTACTCATCGATTCAATTTATGATAGGGAGATGAACCAGACCTTTTTGGGGGGTGGGGGGTGAAGAGGTTTTTGCTATAGGGCATGTGCGCTCACCAGAAAGACAGAGAGAGACAGAGAGCGAGAAATCACCCCCCAGGGGGGATGGGCATGCCGCAAACCCTTCTCCTCCATTCTCTTGTCAGGATCTTGGGCGCGCATGCATATGCGCCCGGCGTGAGTTTAAGCCACTGGGTCCGGGACTCGAACTGTGGTCGACTAAATGGAAGTCCAGCGACATAGCCATTATGCCAACTGCTGGTCCTGAACCAGACCTTTTGATCAGCACCTTTGAATCCTGATGTAACTCCAGCAAACATTTTCTCCTGGATGAATGTCCACTTCCTCAACTGTAGGCTGGGAATCAAGCAGAATCCTTTGGAGTGCTTCCCTTCAACCTATCTCACTAAGAGGAAAGATCTAGAAAAATTAGGATTACAGGTTTTTTTCCTTTTTTATTTTATTTTTTTTAGAGAGGTTTTTGCTATAGGGCATGTGCGATCGCCAGACAGACAGAGAAAGACAGAAAGAAAGCACCCGAGGACGGTGGGCCATGCCGCCATCCCTTCTCCTCATTCTCCTCTCGGGATCTTGGGCACGCATGCACACGCGCCCTGCGTGTTTTAAGCCACCAGGTCCGGGACGCGAACCTCGGTCGACTACACGGGAGTCCAGCGACATAGCCATTACACTAACTGCTGGTCCCAGGATTACAGGTTTATAATTAGGTCCAAGAAATTCAAGAATTAAGACAATAAGTCCTAATAAGATATTTAATCCAATCTGATTATTTGGGGGGGGAAAAAAAGAGAAAAGCCAGGTCCAGAAGGTGGTGTGGTGGTTAAAGGCGCTGGAGTCCCAGGTGGCTGATCTTGGTTTGAGTTTCAGACCTGATGGCTTGCTTTCTCACTTTCCCTTTCTCTCCCTCTCTCTGGTCAATTTAAAATTAATTAATTAATTAATTAAACAATTCTTTAAAGAGAAGAAGAAAGAAAGAGAGAAGGAGAAAGAAAGAAAAAGAAAAAAAGAAAGGAAAAGCCAATAAAATAAAATAAAATAACCAGGCTAGTGCTGGCCCAAGCGATTGATCGGAGGGCTGGGAGCGGAGCTGCAGCCTGTTGTCATGGCGACGCGAGTATCCTAATCCTGGGCCTCAGGAGCGCTGATAGAGAT
>NW_006159803.1:7776226-7783278 GCF_000334495.1 Tupaia belangeri chinensis | reverse complement strand
CTCAGTGGCTGCTGCGAGCCACGCCCAAGCATCGCCAGTCGCCCCAGGCCAGCCGGCCAGGACTCTGGTCTTTAACTCTGGCTTTTCCTCTCAGATTCCCTAAAGAAAAGTCAAAGGCGGGAGAGCAGACGTTTATTTGCTTTCATTCTCTGTGTGGCACTCGCAGAAATAATGTGTTTCGAGACTAATCATTACGAGGCACTGCATTTGCACAGGCTGCATCCATTTTCTAGGCAGTTTTCAGACATGCTATTTTGTAGAATTCTAACAGCTGGCACAGGTACGCGGCGCTTTTCTCATTTGTGGAATATGGAAACCACAGTGGTGGCTATCGACAGGTCATTGAAACACTCTGAATGGTGGGGTTTTCTTTGGCACCAAGTGGTTAATGTGACTTATCCTGACTCCATGAAATTATAGAAATGTCACCATGTAAACTCCTGGTCAGTGTCATTCCCCTACACTTCCTTCTTGGCTTCTCAGAAAAAAGGGCATGTACAAAGCTGGCCCAGTATCCTGGTGGCCCGGGAAGCTGGATCTCATATGGGTGGCCAAGTCCTGGCCTGCTGGCTTGAAAACATGCTGGGCGTGTGTGCATGCGTGCCCCAAATCCCCACAGAAATGGAGAAACGGAGAAGGGACTGCAGCATGATCACGCCCCATGGGGAGGGTGCTTTCTCCCTCCCTCTTGGTCTCTCTGACTCTCTGTGGCAAGTGCACGTGACCTCAGGCAATGAAAATAAAATAAATCAGAAAAGGTAGTGTGCACAGCGTCTGGACTTAGGTGATGCTCGGTAAGGATGTGTGCTATCTAGTTCTTTTCCCTGTGAGGAGCTGTCCCCGTTTCTAGCTCCAGGGCTGTTTGGAAACTATGGGCGATATCTGGAAACAAAGACTGTAATTGCAATCTGCAGTTCTAAACCTCCCATTAGCAGAGTCGTCCCACCTACTGTGCTGAGAGGTGACCTCATTAGAGAAGAGGAACCGTCAGAGGAAAACTCAAAGCCTCCTGTACCCTCTGGCAGTTGAGCCTGGGCTTGGGGAAAGCATCCAGCAGCTGCGGCTGACAATGGGCCTCTGTCCCCTTCCTGCAAAGGCCCCTGCTCCTCCCAGGAGCGGCCGTTTTTCTGTTTTGTTTTATCCTCAAGCAAGATGGCTGCTGATTGCAATGAGCTCAGAATAGCAGAAAGTAATTAAAAATTCATTTTAAAATCTAACGCACAGTTTAACATCTACATTAAGAACACTGCTGGGGTAAATAAGCTGGCATCATCTTTAGTAAGCCTAGAAAAAAGACAAATTCAGACAGTCTGTTGCACATGGCGTAGGAACCACAGATAACCTATATAGATGGAAGCTGGCCTTTGTACAGCGTAGAAAGCCTCGTCCCCAAAATGGAAATATTCATCATACAAACCAGCATTTCTTTTTTTTTCTTTTCTTTTCTTTTCTTTTCTTTTCTTTTCTTTTCTTTTCTTTTCTTTTCTTTTCTTTTCTTTTCTTTTCTTTTCTTTTCTTTTCTTTTCTTTTCTTTTCTTTTCTTTTCTTTTCTTTTCTTTTCTTTTCTTTTCTTTTCTTTTCTTTTCTTTTCTTTTCTTTTCTTTTCTTTTCTTTTCTTTTCTTTTCTTTTCTTTTCTTTTCTTTTCTTTTCTCTTTCTTTCCTTTCTTCCTTCCTTCCTTCCTTCCTTCCTTCCTTCCTTCCTTCCTTCCTTCCTTCTTTCTTTCTTTCTTTCTTTCTTTCTTTCTTTCTTTCTTTCTTTCTTTCTTTAAGAGAATTCAGTAGCAGCCTAGCGACTCAATCAGGGAACTTGTCAGTTGAGAAGATTCTTCAGGAAGATGGACCTCATGTTTGCAAAAAGGCACACCCATTCCTGAGCAGTTCTCTTTAGAGATCAGTGTCAAATGGTGCTGAAGAACTGACATTTAATAAGCATTTTTTCTTTTTATAAAAAATTATTTTATTTAACTTTATTTAATTTGATAAGAGAGTGACTGAGCGAGAGAGAGAAAGTGAGAAACCAAGCTGTCAGGTCTGGGACTTGAACCACGGTTGGCCATGTGGGAGTCCAGAGCCCCTAACCACCATACCACCTGCTGGTCCCAGAATTTTTATTTTTTCTAATGACACATGCCATTAATACACTGTATGAGGACGCTTTCCACATTGATTTTCTAGAGTTTAAACCTGCCTGTGATACACAAACTGACTAACAAAGGGTCCTTTGGCCTCTATCCCAACCAGCCTTTTCCAGCCCCAGACCTGTCTGTGCTCAGGAAACGCTGCCCTCCATTGTTGCCCCCGTGCCCAGTGTAGGCTGAATATCCCTTATCTACAGCTTGGGATCAGAAGTGTTTCGGATTTTGAATTCTTCAGATTGAAATATTTGCATCTATACCATGAGATTTCTTGGAATGGGACCAGAGTCTAAATACGATATTCATTTATATTTCATATATACCCTATACATGTAGGCTGAAGGTGATTTTAGATAATATTTGTGTATCACAGCATTTCAACTGCATCCTATCTTGTCATGTCAAGTGTGAAAATTTCCACTTGAGACATCAGGTGAGCACTCAAAAAGTTTCAAATTTTGGAGTATTTTGGATTTCTGATGTTCAGATTAGGGAATCTAAATCTACATTACAGTTTCATTTGGCAAATTCCGTTGGAAAATGGATATTTCTACATAAAAGTTCACATTTAAAGAGATTTTTCTGAGAGTATTTTTTAAAATTCTAATAGAAAATGTGATACTGAGAACATACTACTGAAAGAAGTTAACTGTCATGAAGTGAGCTGTATCTTCACCCAAGTGCTGTGTTTTCTGGGTTCAAACATCACTTCATATCAATTTTGAAGGGTGTCTAGGTGGCAATAGGAGTCTAATGATGAATGTAATAAAACGGGTCCATTTAGCAATCAAATTACATTATTATCATTACCACATTACCCATTTTATTCTAAAATTTATGTCCATTTTCAGAACCAACAACCCATTCTACTTGCTGCATTCAAAGGCAACGCACATATTTTATGTTTAAAGCCACTTGTCCTACTCCAGCCCAGGAAATAAATAAATCAATTTACTTTCTCCTTCTTTCCTCAATGCTGAAAGCAAATGTCAAGTGTTCTAACACTCCCCAATGATGTCAATAATTTTATTAAAAATTGAGATTTAATATCTCTTCTCATATTCTTCATAGAGGCATTGAGGTAGGTAGAGCCATAAAACTAATATCCTATTTTTCATAGCAAATATTTTCATTCACCCGGGGCAGAGTAAACCAAGGCGTTTATGGCATCGTTAAGCCAGATTACGAGCAATTTTGATTAAAACCAAAGACACTGACATTTTCCAACCCAAAAAGCAGTGTCACCAGAGTCAATGTCTGTGCTGATGCCTGTGTCCAGATGAATGAGTTCTGACGCTGGTGCCAGGAGAAACTGCCTCCAGAGGGTTGCAGGCCTCTGTGTTTGCTTTTAGATGTGCCTGAATTATCGCGAGCTCTTACCACTTCATGCCTGTTTCTATGGGGTAGTGGTAGAGTGACTGGGGAAGGGACAGGGAAGATGACCCTATATTCTCAGTCACATAGGAGAATGCCATGCTGACCTTAATTAATGTACACATGAAGCACAAATAGGAGCATTTCTTGACACAGATCTGGAAAATATTAAAAGATAATCTTTTTCTAACTGGATAGCATGAAAGGCAATAACAGGTAGATAGATCTTTAAAAATAAGGGGAGAGACTAGTAAGATAGGGAAACAGTATTCGCATTTCTCACAATGATCAATGTTGGAATTGCCTTCATTAATGTAGTAAAGGATATTTTCAAATTTTTAGAATGAAAAATTGAGTTGAAGGTTTTGAATTTTTTTTCTAGCAATGATTACAGAAAAAATACCAAATAATGTATAATCCAGTGGTTGGGTATTGTAATGCTAAGGTCAGGCATACTTCCTGGCTTTATCACATTTTGAGGGGCCATTTATGGTTTTTCATACATAGGGAAATATGATTTGATCCAGCCCAGCTTCAAACATGAAGAATAATCATAATACCTTATAGAAAAAGTCTATTTTATGGGCTCTTTGTTCTGCATCTGAAAATAAGGCAACTGCTATTGGTCTTTTGGGAAGGGTAACTAAAATTCAAAGAGTTAATAAATTGATGTCAGTATTTTCTAGACAGCATATCCATGTAGCTTGAATTAGAGTATTCAGATTTTTTATATTAAACTAAGAGAAGGTATCTAATGTTCCTAGGTTATGAGTAAGTCAATGAATTACCGCAAGGTCAACGTGATGTTGTGAGACAATTAAGATGATTGACATAATGTAATAAGTCTTGATTCTTGATTATGCAGATTGGTTGGAGGATCCTCCACTCCAAAGGAAACTGCCAAGGTCTCAGTGATATTACAACACCTATCATCATTAACATTTGTCAACACCTGTTAGGCACTAAGTCTTTTACATATGTGATTCGTGATTCCTTTTCATCGTTGTTACTCTTTGGCATAGGTACTGTTTCTATTGCATGCAGGAAAAACCAGCCTTAAAAGTCTAATAAGTTTGTTAAAGGCTCTATAGGACATATCCTGCTGATCCAGAAAATACAAATGCTGAACTGATCTTTATAATTAAAATTCAACACAACATTGCCTTGGGTAATGAGTGGGGTCAGCTCCTTTTCTCTTAGGTTGCCGAATTACTATGAATTAAGGGCATTTAAGCAGTAACTGTAATGTATTAGTGGTTAGCTCCACTTTTAAAAAATATGTAAATCTTTTTCTAATTACAATAAAATTTCTCTTATTCTACATGGGCTATTCTGATTAATAAAGCATAGTGGTTAATAAGGTGCTAGGGAAGAAGACTACTACTCCTTAAAGCCTGGAATGAAATCATAGGTGCTTCATATAAAGTAATGCACACCTCAATTTCTCCTTGATGATTCAGGAAACATGTAGGGGAACTTCAGTAGTGTAGGGTCATCACACGAAGACCAGCTATAATTATGCAAGAAGAGGAAGCAAGACAGTACCACTTAATATAGATTTCTAGCTGTAAGATCTTGGATTTCAAGAACTGGGAGCCACCACAGAGACCTTCCATCCAAGTCTTTTATCTACAGATGAGGAACCAGAAACTAGATAACTGGCAGGCTAAGTGACTGACTTGGGTTACCTGTAGGTCCAGTGGCAGCCACACACCGACCAGTTCACCTGGTGACATTTTGCCACATTAAGCTGAATCAGCTAAGTCAGCAGTCCCCAACCTTTTTGGCACCAGGGACTGGTTCTGTGGAAGACAATTTTTCCGTGGATGGAGCTGAGGGGGAAGGGAGATGGTTTAGTAGAAGACACAACCTAGATCCCATGCATGCTTAGTTCACAGTAGGGGTCAGGCTCCTGTGAGAATCTAATACCGCTGCTGATCTGACAGGAGTTGGAGCTGAGGTGATAATGCCAGCAATGGGGAGTGGCTGCAAATGCAGATGCAGCTTTGCTTGCTTGTCCACAGCTCACCTCCTGCTGTACAGCCTGGTTCCTATCAGGTGGAACCCAGGGTCGGGGACTCCTGATTTAAGTCACACTGACTCCACTTATTTCATCACAATCAGAACAAAAAGGAAGAGGCGTGCTCTGGCTTGCCTTCTAAATGTGTTGATTTCCAAGTGATAATGGGTCTCTTCTTGTTTTCTGTGACAACTCTTTTCTATATCTTCCTCCCTTATCATTACTTCCATAATACAACAAAACACACAATGCCAGGCTGCAAAGAAGATGTGGCAAGGGACAGACCCTTTCCCGTAAATGGTTTCTCATTTTTCTTTCTTCTGTAACACAGTTTTTATGAGGACTAAAATGTGGAGAGGCATTTCTACTAAGCATTCAATTTCAGCTTTGCAATTTAACTTACCAAGTTTAACTGGGGGGTGATTAATCAATTATTTACTTCACTGGCACCATTTTCCTGTCACTTAAATCATATTTAATTTCAACCTATTATAATCCATTATCAGTGCCGAGCCAAAACCCTTGATGCACTATTTGCTTATGAGACAGTTTCACACATACAACGGCATCAAAGAAATGTCCTGTGTACATTTACAGATGACGAACTGCCTCTGTTAAGATGTGGTTCAGGTACACACTTTAGAGATTTCTATATTTTACAACTTTAACATATCCGGCGCCATTTGCTGCCTAGTAAAAAACCACCGGAACAATCTAGATCAATAGTCTATTTAATCTGAAAAGTCATCGTTCATGTAAAATGGGTTTTAAATTTTTCTTTGAAAATCACTCAGATATTTTATTCTCACCTCTTTCACTACAGAAAGCCTCAACTCTAAAGCTATTTAAGATATGAAAGCTAACACAGTGTATAAAACTTAAATGAATCCCAGTTTTGGGAGAAATATGTAATACATGCACCTGTGGACATACAAGTGTCTGTGTCCTGGACAGGGTGGCAAAGAGAGGAGAGAGGTGCCAGCTCAGTACAGCCATGCCAATGTCCAGATTTTCAAAAGGGTAGGTTAAAAGGTGTTATGTATGGGTCGGCTTTAAGGCCCAGTGGTTAAAGAAGCAAGATCCAACATAACTGACTGAGTGGTTCAAATCCTGTCCCTACAGCTTGAAAAACTCCAGGTAGGTATGCATGCATGCCCCAAATCCCAACAAGATGGGGAAATGCAGAAGGGATTTCAGTGTGACCACATCCCATTGTGGGGGGTTTTCTCCCTTTCCTTCTCTCTCTGTCTCTGGTGACCACATGCACCCTCCGGCAAATTGGGAAAGAAAAAAAGAAAAGAACAAAAACAAGAGTTACATAGTCAGAGAACACAGTGGTTTGTTTAAAACCCATCTTTCGGCATCCTTTGAAGCCATCCTTGTTTACTATAGGGATTTACATTGGGGACTCGCCTAAGTCCATTTTCCTAATGACACACACGAATGTCCAACAACCTGCTCAATGCCTGTGAGAGCTGCCTCTAATTCTACTCTTTGGTGCTTCAGTTTTTTTTTTTTTTTT
>NW_006159803.1:7758559-7775757 GCF_000334495.1 Tupaia belangeri chinensis | reverse complement strand
TGCCCTAAATTGTGCTCTTGTGGGTTTCGGTTTTTTTTTTTTTTTTTTGAGAGATTTTCACTGTAGGGCGCGTGCGCTTGCCAGACAGACAGAGAGAGACATAGAGACAGAAAGCGAGAAATCACCCCCCAGGGGGGATGGTCACGCCGCAATCTCTTCTCCTCCATTCTCCTCTCGGGATCTTGGGCACGCACGCACACGCGCCCGGCGTGAGTTTTAAGCCACCGGGTCCGGGACACGAACCGCGGTCGACTACGTGGGAGTCCAGCGACATAGCCATTACGCTAACTGCTGGTTCCCCAGTTTTTAAATTTGTAACATAAGAATAAAATGTCCATCTCATTTCCCATGAGAAATAAATGAAATATCCTTTGCAGAGAGTCTAGTATTGAGTCTGCCACTGAGTACAACCCCAATATGCAGTGTTGTTATTGTCATGTGAGTATCTAGAATCAAAAGTATCTGACTACGTGTCTTAAGATAATCTTCTTCTAGCCAAGATGGAAAACTTGGGGGTATGTCATCAACACAAGCTTATTTATTGCTGGCTTAAAAGCTGTGCTTTAAGAGGGCTGATGAATGGAGTCCACACGGTGGTAGTGGTAAACTATGATGTTGTACAAGGGTTAACCCACGTGGGAAAATTCTGGGTTCATGTCTAGAGGCCTCCCAGAGAACATCAGGCACATGTATGTCCATGACCCACAGCTGTCTGAGGCTGGGGTGGACTGTGGTGTCAAGATCTGGAGGTGATGTCTGTCTGTCTTGTTATTTTCGTCTCTCTTATTCATGGAAACAATAAATACATAAACTTAAAAAAGAAAAAAGCCAATGAATGGATCAATGTCAACCCAGACAGAGGTCTCAGGTATTTCAATAACTCATCTTCATACTTTTTTCAACTCCTATTTATACATATCACTGAGATGAATTCCCACAGGTGAGCTACCAAAATAACAAAGCAAAAACAAAAACGACAGTGACAACTGATATACTACGGAGGAGATCACTAGAGTGAGTATGCAAGATGGTTCTTTAGAGTGTGGGAAGACTATATAAAAGAAGACAACATAAAAGCTATTTCTGACTATTTATTAATGAGCAAGAAGTTAAGTTTCACTAATACTGCAAATGCACTGACAGCGATATTGTCACTTGGTTTATAATTGAGAGGAAGGTATGTCATACGAGCATGTGAGGAGTCCAAGGGCAGAGTGGGTTTCCCTAATAAAGGCTTGAAGGCCTTTCTCTCCCCTATTTGTTCGCTATCGTTCTATTAGCACGCAGTCATTCAGATGAGCTCTGTTAAGTGGTTTATGGATTATATTATCTTAGTTTGAACTAAACTAATCTTCTTGAAAGCTGACTTAACAATAATAAGAATAAAAAGATTCCCACAAAGAAATAGTGACTTGAAGACAATACTTTTAATGAAAGCACAAGTGAACAACAGAAAAATGGCAGAAGGAACAGTTCTACTGTTTTAATACTATTCTAGCATTATGCCAGTCCTGGCAATAAAAACAAGGATCCAAGGAGATCTGACCAGAAATCAGTAAAAACTGAAATCATTGAGGTAACTTAAAATGCAGATCTAATGCTCTCTTTACATTTTCCTTAAGTACATATTAAGCTTGAGATAGTGAATGATACGTGTATTATAATTTATGAAATAGCGTACGCATTTATGGAAGCATATTCAAATGCTGCTTACAGAGGAAATAAAAAATAAAAAAGGTTTAGAGATTTAATCAGGACTCATAAAGCGCCAAAGAATCTGGAACGTGTGAGCCAATTCAAGCCGTAATGAAACAGAAGCAACATTAATGCAAAAATGTGCTACGATCAGGGTCAACAGATTCAATATCCAAGCACAGGATGTGGGAACCTTGGTTCCCAAGCAATTCATGTTATGAAAGGCCTAAGGTTTGTGGCTGACCATCAGCTTTATGCCAAGTAGCAGTATGCCATGCTGACAAAACTGCTGGCTGCCTCCCTGAGGGGAACTGTCTACACTGCTGAGCCACAGGTGGAAGACTGTCCTCAATTGTATCAGAAATGCTGATCTGCTAGAGGTCTTTCCAGAGGGGGGGTTTTGGGAACAAGCCTCCACAGAGAGATTTCCTATACCTCTAGGAGACAGACTAGAAAACCCCAAAGATAATTCGGACTCAGTTCTGTGAGTCCGTGAAGATACAGTGGGGAGGGACCAGCAGTTAGCGTAATGGCTGTCGCTGGACTCTCACGTAGTCGACTGCGGTTCACATCCTGGACCTGGTGGCTTAAAACTCACGCCGGGCGCGTGTGCATGTGTGCCTAAGATCCTGAGAGGAGAATGGAGGAGAAGGGATTGCAGCATGGCCATCTCCCCTGGGGGATGATTTCTCACTTTCTGTTTCTCTGTCTCTCTGTCTGTCTGGTGAGCACAAACACCCTATAGCAAAAATCTCTAAAAAACAAACAAAAAAAAAGATACAGTGGGGGAGGGAAATCGGCAGTTAGCATAATGGCTTTGTTGCTGGACTCCCATGTAGTAGACCCCAGTTCGAGTCTCGGACCCAGTGGCTTAAACTCACGCCGGGCGTGTGTGCGTGCGTGCCCAAGATCCCGAGAGGAGAATGGAGGAGAAGGGATTGCGGTGTGGCCATCCCCCCTGCAGGGTGATTTCTCGCTTTCTGTCTTTGTGTCTCTCTCTGTCTTTCTGGTGAGCGCATGCACCTTATAGTAAAAACCTCTCCAAAAATAGAAAAAGAAAAAAAAAAAGACACGGGAGGAGGATCAGGATGATGTGAAGAGCCAAATTTAAATAATTTAGCTTGTCATCCATGGCAGGCAGTACACGCTAGTGTAACTTCATGACAATGGGAGCCATTTCTTCACCTTTTGTCTATTGAATAGTTCAATATTACAACCCAGCATTGGGGACTGTACCTGGAGCCTCATTTGTGCCCAATAAATGTTTGCAGTCATGGCGTCAAATTGTTTATCACTGGAGATATTTATAAAGAGGTTGCATGGGCTTGATTTCCAAGGAATTTCCAATTTTAACATGTTACAGTTTTATGTTGGCATATGACCCCGTCCTTAAAAAATTTATTATAAATGTCACTGGTAAAGAAGTAGGAGGCTCTTTGCAGGGGTTTAATTGAGCACTCCCGTTTTTGTGGGTTTGTCTCTATTCATATCCACTGTGTTTTGGTCCAAATAATTTGGGATTTTCTTTTTGATCTTTGTTCCACTTTCCAATAACTTCATGTTTACTAAAAATATACAGGGTGATTTTTGAGATCAAATCTGTAAGAAATTTGTAAACAGAATTTTCTTTTACCTCTTTCTACACACAAGGCTATATATTAATATAAAAACAAATGTAGTAGACCAAATATTTTGGCTACAGTTTAAGGCAGAAAAAAGTAATTAATGGCTGTGAATATAAGTATGGACAAAGAGATGGAAGACCTTGCCATGTATCAAACTGTAACAGTATAGGATCAATAGTTGATGTTTTCTGCAGCTCAAGAAGCACAAACAAGAATAATTGCCTAAGTCATTTAAGCTTGTTATAAGAAATCAAATTCTTTTCTTAAAAAAGACTTTAGGTGGGGAACCAGCAGTTAGCGTAATGGCTATGTCGCTGGACTCCCATGTAGTTGACCGCGGTTCGCGTCCCGGACTCGGTGGCTTAAAACTCATGCCGGGTGCGTGTGCGTGTGTGCCCAAGATCCCGAGAGAATGGAGGAAAAGGGATTGCGGCATACTCATGCCCCCTGGGGGGGTGATTTCTCGCTTTGTGTCTCTATGTCTCTCTCTGTCTGTCTGGCGAGGGCACGCGCCCTATAGCAAAAAAAAAAAAAAAAAAAAAAAGACTTTAGGTGGAAAAAAATGGAGGAAATAGCCAAAATTATGAACATAAAAAAATACATGATCAGTGCTCATATCCTGAAGTAGCCCTGAACATATTATCTCGTGCTGTTCCTAAAATAATTTCACTTTTCTCTTTTATAGTAAATATTACACAAAAAACTGATTGCTTCTCCACCAGCAATAATTAGTCAATATTTTCTATAGAACATCTCCAAATGAAATTAGAAACTGTGAATTCATTTAAAAGATAAGATCTGTCCAATAAACCTCTAAGATGGCAGTCTGCCTGTCCTTTCAAAGAAGCTTTGGAGAAACAAAAGCCCTCACTATTATCCAAGACAGGTAGGCTAAGAATGATTGGGGCAATACCCCAAGTGCTCAATGCTGTCAAACAGTGGCACCTGCCATTTGCCTAGATAGCACGGTCAACCTCATCAACTTTGGAGAGGCGGAGGCTGGGTGGCCATCTGTGACAGGCAGGACAGAAAGACTGCTTGTATCAGAAGAGGAGAGAAGATGACCTCTGAAGGTTACGCTCAGCATTGAAACTCTCAGATGCTAAGAAACTGAAAATGTGGGTCGGCTGGGTGATTAAATTCCAGGGAGATTTCCAGAGTGTGTGGAAAATACACTGTTCCTTCAAGACTTAATCTAAGAGGCAAGGAAGCAGGTCATTTTTTTTTTTTAGTCGCTATGTACCATCGCTAAGATTAAAACACAAAGAGAAGCATATTCAAATATGAGTGTTATTTACGCAATAAAACCAAATAAGTAAGTATTATAAAAGGGCCCAGATAATGCAGTATTCAGATTCAAGGCAGAGTGGCAGCCGTGTGCCTATATTAAGACAAGTCTCAAAATGCAATACAAAAAATACCCAGCTCGACTTTCTGTCAGCTCCTGCTAATAGCGACAGGGCTGTCATTCTTGCTGTTTTGCTATTTTGGGGTGTTGAGCTGCTAGGAGACAGAGGCCACACTGCGGCTCCCCAGGCCTGAGATGACAGAAGCCCATGAGTCCTGCTCCATTGACAGATGCAGGACTGAGATAACCAAAAAGAATAGGAAATGCAGGCAACAGCAGCTGGGCCAGACAAATTCAACTTCCCACCTGCTGTTGATTTACACATTCATCTCTCAAGCCCCAGCCCCATCCCTGCAAAAATCTGCCAGCACGTCGAGAAATTAATCAATTTGGGGAATGGGAGGGAGTTATCCATGGTCGATTTTATATTCTTTCTGTAAACACATTTGTGTAGCACAGAGGCAGCTGAGCCGAACAACAGTGGCTTTCTCTGCTCTCTGCTGTAATCACCCATACACCTGGGACTCACACAGCCCGTGCTGCTGTTTTCTTCGATGAGAATTTTTTTTTTCCTAGGGTAAAGCTGGCTTCGGAAACTAATTAGATATGTCTGTGGGTTTTTTGTTGTTGTCGTTGTTGTTGTTTGGCTTCCTGAGTAGGCTATGGACCTCGAATTTGCATTTCTGTCTTGTCCCTCCCTTGTCGCCTTTGTTGCTTTTTCTTTTGTCTGTACAGAGAACAAGAATGATTTCCGAACACAGCCGGTCACACGTGCTACTCTTCAGAGCATGTGTCTCTCTATATATGTAAAATCCAAGTGCCTTGTTTGCTGGAAAACAACCTTTATCCTGAAGAACATTCCAGCTCAAGGAAATGCTCTTTAAATTGTCTAATTCCCTACTGTGATACCCATACACCTGGGACTCACACAGCCCGTGCTGCTGTTTTCTTCGATGAGAATTTTTTTTTTTCCTAGGGTAAAGCTGGCTTCGGAAACTAATTAGATATGTCTGTGGGTTTTTTGTTGTTGTCGTTGTTGTTGTTTGGCTTCCTGAGTAGGCTATGGACCTCGAATTTGCATTTCTGTCTTGTCCCTCCCTTGTCGCCTTTGTTGCTTTTTCTTTTGTCTGTACAGAGAACAAGAATGATTTCCGAACACAGCCGGTCACACGTGCTACTCTTCAGAGCATGTGTCTCTCTATATATGTAAAATCCAAGTGCCTTGTTTGCTGGAAAACAACCTTTATCCTGAAGAACATTCCAGCTCAAGGAAATGCTCTTTAAATTGTCTAATTCCCTACTGTGATTTCCTTTAAAGTTCTAATTAGTTGTGCCAGTAATGAATTCTGTAAATTGCAGTGTTTCATTTACAGCTTTTAAGGTACAGAAGGCTCTAATAATGAGTTTTGCCACCATCGGTCTTTGAAGAAAGTAATTTTGAAATGTAGGTTTCATATTTTTTGGAGATGTCATACATCTTAGAAACAATCACAAATGTTGAGTCTCAAATTAATATTTGTTGCTTAATGCCATCAAAATGTCAGATTAATGAGTAATTAACGACGTTTGTACACAATGTTATTTCCTTCTTTCTGCAAAGGCCAAAAGCATAATGGAGAATTCAAGTCAAGAAACATCTTTCAACAAATATATTTTCAGAGTTTCCATTTTAAATAACTTACAACCAGGTCTATAACTGTCTTCTTTTAATGGTCAGCAAACAGCTGGCTTTCCAGATAGCACAGGGAACGTAAAATATTCGTCATTTAAGCTATTTCTATATTTTACTCATATTTTCTGATTTGCTGGTCTTGAAGGGGAAAGAAACCACTACCACTGCTTACCGTCCCCCAAGTGTCCCCTTGCTCAAAGGACAGGTTTATCAGCACCTATTTCCTCTTCCTCTCTGCCCTGCTTTTCAAGATCACTAAGCTCCTTTCTATCTCTTACTTATGTTTCCATCTTTCCTTCTCTTCTTGGACTTCCTTGGAACTTGACTCTCTCCGAACATAACTGCCCACCTTCTCACCTTCCTCAGGAGCAGCAGGAAACTGCCTTCTGCCTGGTCCGTGTCAACCCTGGTCTTCCCTGGGCAGCCTTTCTCCATGTCCCTTCACTGGAGACCATGTCTCCAGACGGACCATTCCCACACAGCCATTCAATTCCATTCAGTTTCTTCTCCACTGGGCACATGATCTCTCTCTTGTTTACACAGGCCTCCCCTTTCCATTCCAAGGCTCAGGATTAATGATTTAGAAGCCATCCCCCTTATATTCCACCCTCCTGTATTGCCCTAATATTGTCCCAAACCCCTCAAACCACTTCCCACCCTAGCCCATCCCCTCCATCCACTTTGTCCTTTCCTGTGCATGAGGCACAGGACATTGAGATGGGGAGAGGACAAAGGTGGTTCATGACAGACACAAGCATGGCTGCTTGAGAAGTCTCAAGGCCACTCTGCCCGCACCTCACCCAGGTCGCCTCATCTTTCTAACCTAGAAAGGTTAGAGTCCTTTCTAACATAGGATCCAGCCTGTATCCGCACCTGCTTGAACGCCCAGCTCCTCCTCAGTCACCAGCTCCCTCTCAGTGGAGAGCCTCGTCTCCCAGACCACAGAGAAGGGGCCCTGGGTGTGTGTGGAGTCAGGGCCCCTGACTGCCATTCACACCAGCCGCACCCCTTCTCTTCATTCTTCACAAACGAATGATCTACACTCTTCCCTTCTCCATGAATTCTAGTCATATTCCAGCCTGCATTTAAAAAACGTTTACGTATCGAGAGAGAGACTGGTACCCCATTAACGTATTCTATTGCGATCGTCCCCCCAGCCTCTGCCCGCTATGAGCACCTGGGAGACCTCAGGAAGTGAACTCAGGACCTTCCCGTATGGGCTCGGCATCACAGAACACTACACCGCCGCCATTATACAGCAGCTGGCCTCCAATCACTTTTTATTATCACAATTATCCTCTCTGCCTCTCTACTGGGAAGCTTCTCTGACAATTTATTATCTCTTAAAACAAAAACAAAACCGTTTGTTTGGCCCTGTTATTTGTCCTGTCATTCTTCCCTTTCTCGCCACCCCCTTTCTGTCAGATTCCTTGATATGTGCTCCCCACTTGCAGGCTTCAGGCTTCCATCCATTCCTTCCCTAACCTTCCGACCTGGCCTCCTTCCACATTCACAATCCTATTGATGATGTCACCGACAGTTTACCAAGCATCTACTTCTCAGCACGTTCAAGACAGTTTCTCTTTTCTTCCTTCTTGACCAGTAGCTCTCAACATGGTATGGATGTAAGAATCATTTATGAAGGTTTATGAAACAGGCTATCTAAGCAAGCCCTATGTGCAGAAATTTGGGTTTAATTGCTCTGGGGTGGGGCCCTGTCATGGGTATGTATTTCAAGAGCTCCCTAGGTGTTGACCATGAGAAAGCAAGCCACCAGATTCGGGACTTGAACCAGGGTTGGCTATGTGGGAGTCCAGCACCCCAGCCACCATGCCACCTGCTGGCCCCTATGTACTACGTCTTAATTTCAATTCGAAGTGCACTAAAATATGCGGGGAAAAGGGAACTCTTGTACACTGTTGGTGGAATTGTAAATTAGTACAATCATTATGAAAAACTATATAAAGGCTCTTCCAAAAACTAAAAATAGGTCTGTAGTGTGATCCAGCAATCTCATTTCTGGGTATTGGCCCCAAAGATTTGAAATCAATATGTCAAAGAGATGTCTGCACTCCCGTGTTCACTGCAGCACTACTAACAACGGCCAAGTTACGGAATCAGCCAGAGTCCCCAGCAACAGATGGAGACAGAAAATGTGGTGTGTACACACCACACACACACACACACACACACGCACACACACAATGGATACTATTTAGCCTTATAAAAGAAATACACTTTTTTTTTTTCTGGAGAGGTTTTTGCTATAGGGTGTGTGCACTCGCCAGAAAGACAGAGAGAGACAGAGAGATAGAAAGCGAGACATCACCCCCCCCCAGGGAGGATGGCCATGTCTCAATCCCTTCTCCTCCATTCTCCTCTCAGGATCTTGGGCACGCACACACGTGTGCCTGGCATGAGTTTAAGCCACCGGGTCTAGGACTTGAATCGTGGTCGGTGACATGGGAGTTCGGCGACATAGCCATTATGCCAACTGCTGGTCCCAAAAGAAATATAGTTTGTCATTTGAGACACCATGGATGGAATTGGAAAACATTAAGCTAGTGAAATAAACCAGGCATGAAAACTACATATTCTCATTTCTATGTGAAATCTAAATCAATTGAACTCAAATAAGGAGATAGTAGAATGGCGGTTATCAGAGACTTAGAGTAGGAGGAAGATGATGACATAACGGTCAATGACTACAAAGCCTCAATTAGGAGAAAGAAGTCTTTTCTCTGCCTTCGAGATGTACTGCGCAGCATGTCGAATATAAAGCAAATAACAATGTATCGTACATCTCAAAATCATTTGGGGAGTAAATTGCAAATGTGCTCTCAAAAATAAGTATTTGAGCTTGATTTGATTATTCCACACTGTATTCATAAACCATAACATCACTTCATACCTCATAAATATATACAACTGTAATTGTCAATTTACAATGAAAAACAAACAAAAAAATTTTAAGTCATCAAAAAATTTAAATAAATACGCTAAAAAAAAATCCTGAGCAAATTAAATATCCATTGTCCAAACTCACTTACCTCCCAGTTCATGAGAAAGTAAATGAAACCGCAAGGGAGACTCATTGTGTTCTATCAATTACATTCATTTTTGGACATGCGCACACACACAGAGGTACTCCCTAGACCCATATCATGGCAAGAAAACCTGCTTTTCCATCTCCTTCATTACTGATCTTCAAGAAATCGTTGGCCCTGGATTTTCCAGCAAGCATTTGATCATTAAATTGACTTGTGAGTATTAGAGCGCCTTGCGTCCACAGCCCTGCAGGTGGACCTGGCGGGCTGTACAATAGTGCAAGCCCTCCCCGATTTCCCATGCAGAGCACAGAGGAAAACACATAAATATGCTGGCAAGAAAAATAGCACCCAAAGCTTAAAGTGCCGTGACACTGAACATCACAGACCAGGAGGCCTAGGGGGCAGGGTTACCACCTGCCCAGGACACACTGCCCCAGCTGGTGTGTGTTGTACGAACAGTTGGAGCTTCTTCATCCTGCTCTGGGGCTTCACAAAGGCTCAACCCCCTCAACTTCCCACTCATGCTCTGCGGACTCCGTCACCCTAGTCTCTTTCCTGTCTCAAGAACCCAGTCTAGGGCAAACACTCAAAATTGTGAATATTGCCACTCAATCAGCATATTCTTGAAGATTTTCTGACAGGCATATCTGTTCTTCAGAAAATCCGAAAACAGTTATTCTTCACTCTCGACTCGCCTATCCCCAGGTGAATCCCGCCTCTGCCTGTAGATGCTGGTCCTGTGAGACATCTGAGAGTGTCTACGCTACACTGGCCACCACGAGCCCTCAGCTTCATCATAATCTCAAGTGCCGTGACACTGAACATCACAGACCAGGAGGCCTAGGGGGCAGGGTTACCACCTGCCCAGGACACACTGCCCCAGCTGGTGTGTTGTACGAACAGTTGGAGCTTCTTCATCCTGCTCTGGGGCTTCACAAAGGCTCAACCCCCTCAACTTCCCACTCATGCTCTGCGGACTCCGTCACCCTAGTCTCTTTCCTGTCTCAAGAACCCAGTCTAGGGCAAACACTCAAAATTGTGAATATTGCCACTCAATCAGCATATTCTTGAAGATTTTCTGACAGGCATATCTGTTCTTCAGAAAATCCGAAAACAGTTATTCTTCACTCTCGACTCGCCTATCCCCAGGTGAATCCCGCCTCTGCCTGTAGATGCTGGTCCTGTGAGACATCTGAGAGTGTCTACGCTACACTGGCCACCACGAGCCCTCAGCTTCATCATAATCTCCCTACACACCCACCTTCGTGCCTCCTACCCTGTACTACCCTCTTGCACTGATAATCCAAGAGAACTTTGGGAAGCGAGTCCTTTTTCACCTTCCCTGACCCCATCCAGATAAACCTGAACTTTGTTCAATACCGGGCCTCGGGGGATACAAGATCAATCAGCCAAACACCAGTACCAGAATCGAGGTCCTCTCGATCAATCGGTTTTACTCTTACAGTAAAAAAAAAAAAAAGTCCCAGCGATCAAAACTGCGTCTCCTTTCACAAGCCTTATAAACGGATGCCGCTTCAGCATGCTCACATAATTTGCCGTTCCTTACCTTTTTGTGACCACGTGAAACAGATGAAGAAATTTCATTGCAGTGGGACACAGCAGCACACCACCAGGTGGGAGAGCCAAGCAAAAAAGAAAAGGGAAGAGAAAACTGTTAGAGTGTGTCCTTGGAAAGGACAGAGCGTACTCCTCAGTAACATCTATCGCATGAAGAACACAGCAGTCACACAACACAGAGATGTTTTGATACACAGTGACACACTTCATAAGAGCCACCTCTCCTTCCATCATAATCAGAGAACGATAGCTTCTGGCACAAAGAACAAAGGGAAGACACTCCGGCATCTACCCAAGGACTTCCTTCCTGTGCTTGTCTTTTCTTAGCTGTTGATTCTGTTTCTAAAAACACAGAAGACATGATTCCTCTCTCAATGATGCAGGACAACAGTGCTGTGGGTACAGATTTCACTCCATGTCATACATTCTCCGGAACCCAAGGGAAGTAGTCCACTCCGGAAACCTATACCCAGTGCATTGGATCCATTTTTATATTCTCCATTTCTGAGATGCCCGGGAACTAGTCAGTACACATGGCCCCTGTATCAGAGACCTCCCGTGTGGGACGGTGATCTCTGTTCTTAAGCCCAGCAGGGGTAGGGCAGTCATCTACGAGAGGGTCAGACAGTCTCTCTCATCCCTGCAGTAGTTGTGCTGTCTCAGAAACAGAAAGGAGGAAAAATGGACAGTGGAATTCATTCCCCGCAGCTCCTAAACACATACGCACCATTTCTTGATATATGCCTGGTCTCAAATTTATAGGAACCCTCCTTAAAGCTGTGTGGCTGAGTTTAGAAGCAGGGCATTGTGTTGACTGCTATGCTGGAAAGAAAATACAGTGCAGAAACCATGAAAGGAGAGGTGATACTCCTTTCCCTCGGGGATTCTGGAACACGCATTACCTAGGGCTGAGACAGAACTGAACAGGTGTGATTTGAAGGACTCTTTTTTTCATCTTCTTCTTGTTAAAAAGGCAAATTCTTACAGCCTGGCTCAAAATTGAGGTCAGAGTTTCCTGGGCAAACTGTCTTTCCTCACACATTTGCACACATTACTTTAATGCCTGTTGCTAGCTGTCTGAGCTGAGCCCTGCACAGCATATGCTAACAACTTGCCTGACTTCTGACCCCCCTGGCAAAGAGCAAGGGGCGAAGGGCAATGAACAGTCTCACTGAATACCAGCCCTAAGTTCCAGTAAGCTGAAACTGTGTCCATAGCAGGATTGCAGGAGTCATTGGAAGAAGAGGATGTGTGTCTCCTTTTTCACATGAAAAATCATCATTTGCCCCACCTTCTCGTCTGAACGGTAATGATTAGCAGGACTCACAGCTCTCTGTCAGAGCAAGGGAAGTGCCTACCCTAGTTCTAGATGGATTTCAGGTTCCTGGCTATGGCGGAGATTGCTAACTGTTCTCTGAACCTACTTCCCTTTCCTCTGGGCCTAGAGCTAGGCTGTTTGTCATTCTTCCTCGAGGGAAGCCATGGCCATGTGCTAGGCTCCAGCCAGTGACTGTGGGTAACAGTGACAACTGCCAGTTCTGTGACTGGTCCATAAAATCATCTGCTTGATCCTCCATTCTCTCCACACCTGTTGCCTGACTGGCTAATGATATCCAGGGTGAAGAAGGCAGAGCTTAGTCATCCTGGTCCCTGAATGACCGTGTGGACCACAGCCTACCCAGGCAGCTATGGAAGCTTACAAGCACAATAAATCAACAAAACAAAGCTTTGCAAAGCTCCAGAGGTGTGGGGGTTTGTCTGTTATAGTGGTCCCCATGATCCTAACTGACACACCCCTCAGGAGGGGATGCTCACTTCCAGATCTAAGTTTCTATTAGATGCCTGTGTAGACGTCCAATAAATCCCTCATCCCTGAAGCACTTTAACCTGTGTCACTCCTCATGATCAATGAATCTCTGAGTAAAACAAGCATGAAGAAAAGCCTTGGAAGCCCAGAGAGTAGTACAGTGAGTGTTCTCTGGTGGTGGAGCAGGTAGGCCTGTGTCCTTCATGCAACCCAAAGGCTGGAACCATCAGAGTACTACTGACAGGCCTTGCAGGGCTCACCACTAGTAACATCAGCTAGGTTGATTACCTCTACTGCAGCTTCCCTCAGAAAAGACAAATGGGCTTCAATTCTATTTATAAAGAACATGAAGAAAGAGTTTCCCGACAGCAACTGGAATATCTTGGATCAGACCACAAGGTCTGAAGGTTTTCAGAGCTAAATGTGAGTAAGAGAGGCAACTGTTCCCAGCTGGTTTAGGCTGAGCCTTTACGGATGGCCTATCCTATGATTCTTATACTAAGGAAGCAAGCTTCCAGGGGGCAGGGGTGGGGGCAGGAGGGACGTAGAAGAGAGAAAGAGAAAGCAATAAAAAGAAAAGCCCTCCAGTAGTTTCCCTCATAGTCCACCCTGTGCTGTAAGGAGACAGTCACTATGAACTATTTAGCAAAAGAGTGCCGTTCCACCTCAGGGCAAATAGGCACGCACACCTCCATAGCCTATTGGATATTGGATACAGGCTAGTGAAACAGCCATGCCCAAGGTCACCCTGGTCTCCCGATGATGGAGATGTAGAAATGCCTGTATTACATCAGTGCAGAGCCGCTACAAGGTGGATTGCACCAGAATCGGCAGTAGATGTGATTTATAGATCCTCTCTTCGAGTTGCTTACAGATTGCTAGCAGAGGCAGGACGCAGCATGAAAACTTCAACAAAATAACAAGACAATAGTACAAATGATGTCACAAAGGTATCAGCAGCACAGCTGATGGGTAGAATTCAGCCTATTATTTGTATCTGAGTTGCTTTTCCAATCTGTTCAATTTGCCAAGGCCACTGTTTCCTGGCACTCCCAATCCCAGTTCCCCTGCTTAATTTACTCCTCCGTTAATATACATCACTTTCTACTGCACTACTTAATTAACTTCTTTAATGTATTTATAAGCTTTATGATGGCAGGGATTGTCTCTCTTCATTCACTGCTGCATGCTGTGGCTTTGCACAGTGCTCGCCACATAGAAGATGCATCATAAATATTTGTCAAATGAATTAAACCTCTCCAAGTTTCTAGATACAGAAATGAACAAATAAATATTTGTCAAATGAAGAAAAGCCTCTCCAAGTTTCTAGATACAGAAATGAACAGTAAGCAATCAGTATATGCTCCTAAAAATGGTCTTTCTTTTTCTGTTGGGTCGTTGGAAAAGTCAGGACGTATTTTCCTACGTTTTTCTATGTGCAAATGCATCCGACAACCCAATAATCACCAGAAGTGGTGGGGGGAGAAAACATCCCCAGGGAGTGAGCTCTTGCTACGATCCTTTCTCTTCCATTTCTCCATCCTTGTTGGGATTTGAGGCATGTACTCACACATACCTGGTGTAAGACACACCAAGCTGCTGGGACTCAGATTCAAACCATAGTCAGCCATGCGGAATCCAGCTCCTTTAGCCACGAAGGTAGTAGGCCAACCTTTAGACATATTCTTTAGCTCCCCCCGGCAGTGGTGGCACAGCAGTAATGCAACGCTCAGTGACGTGGGACCTACATGGGGAGGTCTCAGGTTTGCAGCCAGGGGTCTCCCTGTTCTTGCTGCCTAGATGCATGTGTGCTGTGTGTGGGGGGGCTGGGTGAGCCTGGGGATATCACATCATGAAGACCCTGTTTGGGGGTGTCTCTCTCTCTCTTTCTCATAAACAACTACACACACACACACACACACGAAATAAAGTGAGGGGCTGGCAGGTGGCATGGTGGTTCAGGGTACTGGACTCCCACATGGCTGACCACAGTTCAAGTCCTAGACCTGGCGGCTTGCTTTATCACTTTCCCTTTCTCTTGCTCTCGCTATCATTCTGGTCCTCTCTGGTCAAATTAAAAGAAATAATTAAATAAAGTTATATAAAGTAATTCTAAAAAGAAAAAGAAATAAAGTAAAATAAAATTTAAAAAATATATTCTTGGGACCAGCAGTTGGGTCATGGCTATGTCGCTGGACCCCCATGTAGTTGACCACGGTTTGAATCTCAGACCTTGTGGCTTAAACTCACGCTGGGTGCGTGTGCGTGCGTGCATGCCCAAGATCCCGAGAGGAGAATGGAGAAGGGATTGCAGCATGGCCATCCCCCCTGGGGGGTGATTTCTCGCTTTCTGTCTCTCTGTCTCTCTCTGTCTTTCTGGTGAGTGCATGCACCCTATAGTAAAAACCTCTCCAAAAAAAAAAAAATTCTTTAGCCCCTCATGAAACATTCCAGTTTCTTTAGACATTCTACTAACAACAGTTAAACCTTTCAGGCATGTTCATGGCGAGAATACTGAGTAACGCTTCAATGTAAAGACTTCAAGAATCCAACATAGGATGCTGATATTTGGAAGATGTACTGGGCAAAGGCTGCATGCCACATGGCTATTTTATTATTTGAATGAATAAGGGTAGAACCAGGTAGGTGGCCCTTAGACACCCACATGTGTATAGAGGGCCATTAGAGCTATTAGTGCTATTAAAAAATATGGCTATCACATAAAAAAAGGCAAGGATTTTGCCCTGTGTAAAATGTCTGTACTAATAAAACAAAACCTGAAGCTACAGAGTGTTTTGCTAAATCACCAGCCTGTTTACTTAATGGACAAGGGGCTGAGCTGAACCTCGAGGGTGGCCTGAATTTGGGCTGCTCCTGGCCAGGTAGCACGCATCTCCTTTATTTGGGGTGCCCATAATGTGTGCAGTCTCACAGGGAATCTGGACACCCACATTCCTGCCTCTCTCCTAGCAATCTGGGTGCCAGGGGATTTATTTTACAGTTCGTGTTCCTATGGTACGTGCGGGGCAGGACCATTCTCACAAGTTCCTCCAGGGTCCCGCTGTATTTAATCAGGAGGTGAAATGAATGGAACTTGCCTTTTTGACCCGTGTGTTCAGCTCACAGCTGTGACTGAGTGGGCACTTCAGAGAGCAAATGATGGACCCTCGTGTTTCTTGGTCACTGTCTCAAGAAAAGACACAGATCCTTGTCTACAGAGTGTCCAGGAAACACACCAAAAAAGAATCTCATTACAGAGAAGACGAAGCCAACAGATACGTAAGGAGCCAGCCCTACAGGCACAGAAAATTATGCAGACACCAATCTGCCAGGACAACAGCTTAATTTTCAAAAGTAAAACTTGGCTCTAAGATAGGAAGATAAAAATAAATTTTTATGGAAAGTATCTTCATCTGTCAGATACAAGGGGTCCTCTCTAAGTACAGAGAGCCCCAATATTCAGCCTAACTGAAAGGAGAATGTTGTCATTCCATACTGGCTCTTCCCAGAGTCCTTCCGTGGGATCCTGTCTACAGAAAAGGACAAAGGCCTCCCTCAAAGTGCATGACTCCCAGATGGAGTACTGGTGTGATGCCCTACCTTACTCTCCGTTAGGGTTGGATTTTTTAATGAAGTGTGTGTATGCGTACTTGCACACTTAGAGACCGTATGACTTCTGTAACTCTCCAGCTGCTGGTCAAGGAACGTAGTTGGTTACATGCTTTCTATCCCCACCTGCTCCTACCCATCTTCCCATTCATTCCTTCCTCTCTGCAGTCCAGGCCGAGGCTGCTAAAGGGAGTCTCTAATAAAGTGAGGGATCTGAGGCCTATTTTTCCACTTGTAACCTCAGGCCCAGAGATGTGAGCAAGTCACCTCCAGGGATAGAGACTGCGCAAGGAGGGGATCCCTGTGAAGGGGCAATGGGAAGGGGCTCTGGGGTAGGTGGTGAGGGAAGCAGAGCTCTGTGTCACAGCTGTAGTCATGAGCTACATCCCTTCATTTGTCACATTCCCCCCAGAGGGCATAGGTGCATACATGAGAGACAGAGAAACACACACACACACACACACACACACACACACACACACACAGAAGGAGGGGTCCTAGGACTGTGGCCTGGTTGCAGCACAATCCTTTTTCCCTCCATTTCTCCATCCCATCAGGACCCTGGGCATGTGTGCATGTTCCTGGCATGTCTTTCAAGGTTTAGGGCCATGATTCAAACTAGTCAGCCATGCGGAATCCAGCAGCCTCGCATAGCACCTCCCTGCTGTGCTACAGGACTTCAGGGCCACGACTAAAACTAGTCAGCCATGTGGAATCCAGCAGCCTCGCATAGCACCTCCCTGCTGTGCTACAGGACTTCAGAGCCATGACTCAAACTAGTCGGCCATGTGGAATCCAGCAGCCTCGCATAGCA
>NW_006159803.1:7756722-7758475 GCF_000334495.1 Tupaia belangeri chinensis | reverse complement strand
CTGAACTACAGGACTTCAGGGCCATGACTAAAATTAGTCAGCCATGTGGAATCCAGCAGCCTCTGCGTGGCACCTCCCTGCTGTGCTAACAGGGCTGGCCTTGTGACATTCGTTTTGATTCAAATGTCTCCTTCATGAGTCTGTGAATGTGTTGGAGAGGAACCATTTATCACTGACCTTTATTTCGAAAGTGGCTAGAGGAGAACTCTGTATATAGGAGACCGTCCTGTACCTGACTACACTGGTTGCTAACTTAGGGGGTACTTTTATTTCTGTTTCACAGAAAAACAAATTGAGGCACAGAGATGTGACCTTGTCTGCTCAACCTCAGAGCTAATAAGTGGCAGACATCAATCTGCCTGTTCCCAGACCTTCCTGTTATGCCACCCTTCATGCAGGACCTGTGCAGAGTCGAGGTATTGAGTAAGCAATGCTGTGGGCATTCAATGCTGTTGGAAGGAAGCCACGGTTGCCCAAAGTGCCCGTGGTGAATGGTGCATCAGCTAGGTAATGGAGTGGACAGCAGCCACCAGTGGAATAACTGAAGATCAGCCCAGTGAAATGGACCATGCTTCTGAGTCAGGCAGTAAGTTGGGCATGCCACAGGGCATGACAGCTGGTAGGCTGAGAGCTCCGCCACACCCAGTGTGATAAGCAGCCTCCATTCCAGGAACATCTCTCCTGCCCAGCCCTTTGTGCCACAGATACTCAGCACAAGGGTACAGCGACCTGAGGATGAATATGCCCTCAGTTCCAGTCAACACACCAGGGACCTGCTGAAATGCAGCCCACCTTTAAACTGAGCACTGCTAGAATGTTCCTGTCTCACCAGACAAAGGCATGCTGCTAAGCGGCTGATGAGTTTCTGCGAGTGGGCATCGGTCACTTCGCTTTCCATTGTTATAATGCGTTTTTCTTTTATGAATTACAAAGTTCCAATGCCATGCAACTCTTACTATCGATACAGTTTTCCATTTTTATCTTCTCATCACTACTCAGCCATTGCCAATTTTGTTAAAAGCCATGGGGATTTTAAAACAGTATCCCTAAAAGATAGTTTCCTGCTTTAAAAAGATGTTGCATTTATACTTCCATTTTACTCTTCATTCCCTTTTTATGGGAGCAATTAGATCAATAGAGATGTGATACAGGCTTCATTTTAAATGGCTCCTGGAGGGAAAAAAGACAAAAGCATCAGTAACTCCAGAAGGACTTCTCTGTGTACACGGCCTGGCCACTCCGGATGGCGAACACAGGAGGACATAGGGCTTTTCAACAGCCCGAGTACACCCGTGTTTATTGCAAACTCGATTTGTTTTTCTAAGGCAGTGTCAAAACAGAATTATCTGGAGAGTTTTTGTAAAAAGGATGCTAAGTCCCACCCCTGGAGATTCTGGGTGGAGTCCGATAATGTATATTTAAGCACCCAGTGAACCTATCATGGAATCAGACTTGAGAATCACAGTTTTGTCTACTATGTGAGAGTATTATAATAGAGATACCGTGCAGTTCAGACAACCGGCAAAAATCACTACATTCTCTGAATTTAGCGCTGGAAGAAATATTTTTAGTAGGCATTTAGTATGCCTCTAGGCTATCACTTGGTAAGAAGGAGGGAAGATGTATTCTCCAGGAAAGGTTTAAATCGGGCCATGTCCCTGGTACCCAGGTCTGGCGGACCAGTCTGAAGTACATGCACACTGTGAGGAGTATGGTGGATGTCCTGGGACAACTGGGAGGTTGGGCAGTCCTG
>NW_006159803.1:7748130-7756442 GCF_000334495.1 Tupaia belangeri chinensis | reverse complement strand
ACCTGTAAGGTGGGTGAGCTTTTCCACTGTGAATTTGCTTACTTTCTGTGTTGTGGGTGAGTTTGCATTGTGTTTGTAGTGGGGGCTAGAGGGTTGATTCTTATTGAAAAGTAACAATGTTGCTTTTTATGAGAGAAATTTTAATCTAAAACACATTTCAAAACTACATAAGAATGTCAAGGAGACAAGAGAAGCTCGATAATTTGTCAATTGCATCCGCTGAGAATACAATTATGAGAAAAATGAACTGTAATGATATAATAGATCTTTTTGTGTTACTTAAAGACTAAGCAATAAAAGAGTAGGGTGATAAGCATAAGGAGAATATGGCTCTAAACACATCGGAATTAGTGTCATGAGGACGTGATGTATCGCTCACCCTACCTTCAGTTCCACCTTGGGACAGATGCAGAATGGGGAACTCTGTTCCTCGGGTTCGAATCCCCACTTCAGCGCTTTGATGACCTTCAGTGAGTCCTGTAAGCTCACGGAGCCAATCTTCTGAGGGTTTGGTGCAGATTAGAGCAATGGAAATTGCACAGCACCGGGCCTCTCACCGCAGAAACTGAACACAGGACGGCTGCTTACTGGTGTTTTGAATGATTGTTCTTAGTTGTTAGAGTTTAGTGAAGGAGACTCAGACTCAGGAGACTCAACTGTGCATGTAGCTCCAAGGCCAGCCTCACGATGTCACAGATGAGGTCTCAAGGCTTGCTCTCATTTGAAGCTGGGCTCCCATATCCAGTCTAGTGACCTGGCGCCCTGAGCTCTGCCCTGCTGGCGCTGAGCAGACCAGACCCCCCTCTGCCCGACTGAGAGCAGCAGCATCTGCACTGGGGTAGACAAAGCTCTGCCACTGCCAGAGGCACACAGACGAAGCGGTCTGCTCAGACCGACAGGATAGCAGGGCCAGTCTCATCACTGCTAAGCCACAGTCTCTAGTGCAATTTTCATATAATCAAGTGAAGAAGGCACGGAGCAGAGAGGACGACGGTAGACACCACAGACTGCGGGAGGGAGGAGGGTGAGAGGGGACAGGCTCAGGAAGAAACGACGGCAGGGAAGAGAATGTGTGCAAACAAGGCAAACAGGTAACGGCATGGTATTACGCAACAGAGTCAAAGAAAGGCGTTGCTGATCATAGGCATGTACGTATTATATTAATACATACATACACACACATAGAAGTATTGGGTTGTCAGGAAAGTCATGATGTATTTTTTTCTATGCAAAAATGGGGCATGACTTTTCTGACAACCCAGTATATGTATACACATTTATATATTATATGTTATTATATATTACACACATGCACACGTTATATATGTTCTATGTGTACATCTATACACATATATACTGTATATGTATGTATATATATCTATAAACCAGTGGAATAAAAATCAAGGGTGTACAGCATAATATAATGGTCTTTGTTGACGAAGATGAATATGGTAATATCCTTGATTTGATTATCACACACTGCGTATATGCTGTGGAAAATCCTACTGTATCCCAGAAAGATGTACAATTAAATGTAAATAAGAAATTATAACACCAAGTGTCCACACTCTATGACTGAAACTGATTAACTAAAGGATATAGAAACACAGTAAATGGATGTAAATACCAGACACAGTGTGTGTGAAAAAGTAGGGTCTGAGGAAGGACATTTAGAAGAAAAATAGAGAGGCAAAGCATTAATGGGGCAAAGCAATGTGGTATTATCTGTTGAAGATATTTTATAGTTTTATCAACTGGACTAGGGAGAAACGTTCACCTGTTGAAATGTTCACTTTGTAAGCTAAATAATGTGATTGAATGTATAAAAGAAAATGAAATTTAAAAAATGTAAATTTTAAAAAGTGAGAAATTATAGCATAAATAATTTAATGTTTAAAAACTTAGTGAGATGACACATAACAGGCACATGATAGAGAAGGAAGTGAGGGGCTTAGCTATGGTGGCCCACAGGTAGGACCACCTCTTGGGAGGCTGAAAGCTGCACGGGCGGGCAGGTTCAGAAGCTGCACCGACCTGAAGGTGCAGGCTGCCAACAGCTGTCCCAGTAACCCTAGCGGATCAAGAGGCTGAGGCAGGGGCATTGTGATACAGCAAAAGCCTGTCAAAAATCTCTCTCTCTCTCATAAAGGGGAAAAAAGTGTGGAAAATAAAAGTTAATCCAACCTATTAATAAAGATAACTGAGATTTCTCTTGATCTGTCTACAACCACATTTCCACCTTTTCCTAAGTGGAATATGCTGTCAGTTTTCAGCAGTAATAGAGTCAGGGATGAGAATATCCAAGATGCTATAACAATCAGGATACAGGAAATGGCCCCTGCACTAACATGCATAAGGATAAATGCCAACCTTGCCCAGACTCTTGGAGGTCTTAGAAAAAGCCAGTCTCATTAGACTCCTTATTCAATTGCAGAACTTCTACTTCCCAAAGTCATCCCTTGACCACACATCATCAGAAAGTTCTCCCCAACCGTGCTTAAGACTTCTGAGAGTTGAATTCTATTTTGCTCTAATCATATTACTTAAGATTTTATAAGTTGTCTGATTAGAAGGCTGATTTAATTAGAGCACTAATACAAACGACAAACATTACATATGCTCATCTACTGCTAAAACCTTTTTCAATTATATTTGAGGTACCACAAGTGTGATGGCTGTTAGGCACTGGGCCTTTAATGACAGGAGGCCTCCAGCAATCTGCACACACTTTTATGACACACATTAAATACACACTCAGGATGCTGCTGAGAAATGTAACAGAAGTGTCGATTCATGCTCTTTTGCCAGAGCCGGAGTAGCCCAGCTGTCGGGAAAACGTGTCTTCTGCCGACTTCAATGCTGCAGGGAAGGCCAAATGAACACTGCAGAAATAACAGGGATTTCTTTTTTCTTTTTTCCCCTTTTTAATTTCAAAGTATTATACTTCATCGCTCTGGCATCTTCAGGTATGATGTGACCAAGGAAAGCTCTTCAAAGATAAATTGTTATCAGGAGTGACACTAAAGAACGGAATAAGCCACTTACTCAGGTGTAGTGAGTTTTAAGAGAACTATAAGACTAGAAGTGAATAAAGAATTTTGAAAGATTTTGTGACTCTTACAATTTACAGTTTGAAGAATGAATACATGGCAGGCACTTTACATGACTTTAAGTCCCATGACTGGGACTGACCCATGGTGCCATCAGCCCCTTCTTGGAAACTTAAAAACAAGTTGTGGCTGGGGCCAGCGGGCAGCATGCCACTCAACGATGCTGGCCCTGCTTGGAGGGCCCCGGCCTCCTGTCCCAACTCCTCTTGTCCCAACGCCTCCTGCGCTTGGATGTGTCTGCGTGCCCATGATCGGGGCCGACTGAGGTTGGGGTGGATCACCATGTGGGCACCCTGTTGGGACACCTATCTCTGTCCTTCATTCTCTCTCTCTCTCTATCTCTCTTTCTCTCCCTTATGGAGGAAGCAGATAAACAAACTTTAGAAAAACAAAACAGAGCCAGCAGATGGTGTGGTGGTGAAGAGGCTGGCTTCCACATGACTGACTGCACAATTTGAGTCTAGACCCGGCAGCTTGAAAAACATGCTGGGCGCATGTGCATGCAGACCCAAAATCCTGAGAGGAGAATAGAGGAAAAGGGAGTGCTGCATGGCCATCCCCACTGGGGGTGATCTCTCACCTTTTCTCTCTCTGTGCCTCTGTCTCTCTCTGGCAAGTGCATGTGCCCTAGGGCACAACTCTTTAAAAAAAAAAAGGTAAAAAGAAAGAAAGACAAAAAGTAGAGGAGAGATCTGTTTATTTATTTTAGAGATTTTTGCTTTAGGGCATGTGAACTCACTGGAGAGAGAGAGACAGAGACAGTGAGAGGGAAAGGGAGAAATCACCCCATAGGGATGGCTGCACCACAATCCCTTCTCCGTCATTCTCCTTCTGGGATCTTGGGCATGCATGCACACATGCCCAGCGTGAGTTTCAAGCCACCGGGTTGGGGACTTGAACCAAGGTTGGCCCTGTGGGAGTCTAGCAAGGTAACTGCTATGCCATGTGCTGGTCCCAGGGATCTGTTTATTGTACTGTGCAGCAAAATGCAAAGCAGCACTTGTTCTGTTGCCCCAAACAGACCCCAAGGATGCAACATCAAGGTTACAGACCGTCAAGTGCTCCGCCTTTTGGAGTTCAAAGTTGGGCAGAGTCACCTCTCAGCAATGCTCAGGGAGTTGGCAGAATAGCTCTGCTGTACCTCACCCCACTTGCCCCTTCCTCCCTCCTTCCAGCCTAGAAAAGACAAAAGACAGAGCAGGCAGAGTCCTTAGTTTGGGGTCTCCTGCCTGCTGAGAGCAACTATGCCTTTTCTTCATACTCCCCTGAAATTGCTATTTTCTGTCTTCCCCAGAGACAGGAAAGGGTGCTAGCTAGGAGTATTACTTTGGAAGAGCCACCTCCAGGAAACAGGCATCTTGGGTCCCAGTTGGATGACTCCTAGGTCAGCCAACTTGCTGACCAGCCCGGAGCTACCTGAGCAGGTGAAAAGTGAGCTGGAGAGAAAAGAGGGGCAGGGGAAGTGGAGGTGACTTTGGAGCCCCCACATCTGGGGACCACGGGCTTGGCAGTTCCAGGAAGGCATTCTGAAGAACCCTCCCTGGAGCGCCATGAGAAGCCTGGCATCTGCACGTCTCCCATCTGGCTGGCATGACCAGTCAAGGGTACCAGAAAGGCAGCCACACCCACAGAGAGGACTGAGCCATCGCCAGTGACATGAGAGATACCTGTCTCTCCTCTCCACCCAGAAGTATAAGAAGAGAAGGTGGAATGAGACATAGGGCACCTGCTTGCATCGTTCTCCAAGGTAGGGCCGGGGGAAGGGAGATGGAAGGAACAGCCTGCTTCCCACTCGAAGTTCCCTCAAACCCCAAAAAAGGCAAATGCCAGAGGGAAGTGGGGAATAGGAGATTTAAAAAGATGTGGGGACCAGCAGATAGCGTCAGGATTACATCGCTGGACTCCCACCTAGTTGACTGCGGTTTGAGTCCCGGATCCGACGGCTTAAAACTCATGCCGGGCAGGTGTGCAAGCATGTCCGAGAGGAGAATGGAGAAGGGGTTGTGGTGTAGCTATCCCCCTGGAGAGTGATTTCTTGCCTTCTCTCTCTCTGGCGAGTGCACATGCCTTAGAGCAAAAGTCTCTCTTAAAAAGAAAAATCATTGGGGCCAGTCCATAGTGTAAGTGACTAAGCACTGGGTCCCACATGGCAGGTTGTAGTTCAAATCCTGGCTCTGGAAGCTTGAAAACAAGACAAGCATGTGCATATGTGTCCCAAATCCTCATGGGATAGAGGAACTGAGGAAAAAAGACTGCGGCATGACCGTGTCCCACTGGGAGTGCTTCCTCCCCATCTCCTTCTCTCTCCCTCTGGTGAGCACATGTGCCTTCTGACTATAACAAAATAACAAAAAATAAAACCATTTGATCAGGTTTAGGCCAGCTGATGAATCAGTTTCAACACCCTTAAAAGATTGAACGATTTCTAAAAGTTTTGCTCTCATGCCAAACGCTGCCTTCTGTAAAAGGGCTCAGAGACCCATAAGATGAGGATGGGACCTGGAGGCAAGGTGGTGGCACTAGGAAACCACGATCTTGGAGGATGCTTTTGGGCACTCGGGATCTGCCTCAGCAGCCCAGAGGGTCAGGCAAGGGTCAGGTCTGCTTCGGGCAACCCCATGGGAAGCACTGCTGTGTTTCCTATATACTTCTTCTTAGAGAAAAGACACTAATGATACAGTAAGTGACGTCACATCTAGAGACAACACAAAATCTTTAGAAAATCCCCCAAAGAGACCTCTTTTTTTCCTCCCTTCCTTTTTTTTCCTCTTCCTTCCTAGTTCCCAACTTGATTCTGTCTCCCTTGAGAAGGACTTCACTCTGTCCCTCTAAGAGAGCACCCAGATGGGGATGAGGGCCTGGAACTCACGAAGCTGGGGGTCTAAATGACGTGAATTCTGGACTCCACCACTGACCCCACTCCCCTTTCTCTTTCCTGAAGTGGATCATTGCTTTTCTCAAAACCCCCTTGCTGAGCTGGAGTGATTCCTATCTCATAAGCCTGGGGTCTGCTTCCTTCACTGATGTCGTCCAAGCACAGCTGGAGAGCCCACGTCTGGGCCAAGCTTGATCTCCTCAAGATAAGAAAATAAGCCTAAGAAGTGAGTCAAGACAAAGTGTGACTAACACAATGTTGTGGGGGGGCTGCTGGTGTTCCTAATGAGTCTGGGGTATAGTGTTATTGAATAGTAGTTTATACAACTGAACAAAACCAAAGGTCTTCCACCAGGGCCTGATGCTGGGCTGTGCACAGGTAGTGCAGAATAGATTTCAAATGGCTGAGTGCTAAAAAAGAGAAGGACCAGAAACCTGCCAGCCCTTAACACTGCCTGTGGATAATGTGGGCCCACAGGGTGCTAATGGCCCAGCGAAGCTCCCCGGAACAAACACAGGATGAATGCTACAAATGCTTCATCCGGAGAAACGAAAAGGTCAGCATAGCATGAAATTCTGTGGTGTGGTTTTGGTAAAATGCTTCATCTTTACAAACCAACAAATTTCCCAACCTGACACCATCAAAGCTGGCTATTTCTCTCTAGCCAACAGAGAGAATGCCCTGACTTCCATTCTTTTAAGAATCTGTGACGTCTAATTAAGCTGAGCAGCCAGAGCACTAAATGCAAATCCTTGAGCAGTTTAAAGCAGCAAAGTCACTCCTCTCTCCTATTTCCCACCTAAGTATTTTGTCATCATGAATTGAGAAGCAGCAGCCAGGCCTAGACTGGGTACTTGGATTGTGTGTAGATCTATGGGGCTGACATTAATAAAATTCTGTTTATCTCTAATACATTAAAATAGTATTTTATAGGAAAATTTCAGTGTGTGGCACAGAGACGAGACATGCTGAACCCATTGACATTTAGCTAACAGCATTTTTAATAGAACTGAGCTGGCCCAGGAAGGAAGAAAAATAGGAAAGAAATGCCAACCAGATGACTCCCTAGAGAATAATTCATTTTGGTTTTATGTGATATTAAATATCACTTCCTCCACCAAGGTTGGAGCCTGTATTAGTCTTAACAAAGCAAATTTTGCCCATCCTAAAACTCCATCACGATGGCCTCCTTGGTCAGTCCCAGGCTCTAGGGCACTGCTACCAGCCATTCTAGCAAAAACAAGACAAATTACCCTGCATGGCACCATTTTCCCTTCCACTCTGCAAAAGATGGGCGAGCTTCTAGATCACAGTATCAGCGGCTTATGAAACAGCGTTTGGGGCCCAGCAGTGGTGGCACAGGTGGTAGGGCATCATTGAATGATATGGAGCCATATGAGAAGGCCCAGGGTTCAGATTCCAGACTAACCTGAATGCACTGGACTCTCTGTGAGCCCAACTGGCTAGAAAGCTGGGGGGAGGATTGTGGCATAACAAGACCCTGCCGAGGGTCCCTGTCTCTCTCACATTCATGAAATAAGTAAATAAATCATTTAAAACAGGGTTTCGTGGTGAAGGCACTGGATTCCCACAAGCCCAACTACAGTTTGAGTACTGGAGCTGGTGGCTTGAAAATCATTCTGGGCACATATGCTTGTGTGCCCAAAATCCCAAGAGAAGAAAGGAGGAGAAGGGACTATGGCATGGCCATCTCCTGGGGGTGTGTGTGCGATTTTTTCCATTTTCCTCTCTCTGGCAAGTGCATATGCCCTATGGCAAAAATCAAAAAAAGAATGAAAACAAAATTAAAAAACAAAACAAAAAAATCCTGTGTTTGAATCTCTGTCCTCTTGGACAAATCTGACTTCTGGCTTAATTTCACCTGGTCCATCGCTACACATCAGCTGCTGTGGATAAAACCTCCACAGCTCTGAAAACTGCTTTCCCTGCTATGGGACAGGCCCAGGACCCTGTGTTGCAGTTAGTGTCCTGACTAACATTTCACGGGGAAGGGAGAGTGTGCCAACCCCAGAGTCTTGGGAGTATCATTCTCTCCCTTTCTCTGTCTACATGTCACCTCTACCTCCTTTTTCTTCTTCTTCACTTCCTGCTTCCTCTCTACTTTCCAACTCTTTCTCTTCTTCTCATTTCCTTTCTTAAAACTGACCATAAAGAGATATCTTAGCTTTTGTCCAATATTTCACTGTTCTTTTTAAAATTTTACAGTAACTTAAACATTTTATATTTCCTTCCAAAAAATTTAAGAGAGACTAAATTAAACCTATTTATTTATTTATTTATTTATTTATTTATTTATTTTTTGCTTT
>NW_006159803.1:7744872-7748081 GCF_000334495.1 Tupaia belangeri chinensis | reverse complement strand
CCGTTAAAAAATAATCCCCCCCCCCCCCCCCCGCCCCGGTCTTTTGGTGGCTTGTTTTCATTTTCTATGCCTCAAATGAGCACTAAAATTCAGCAGTCAAGCCTCCAAATTCTTTCCTATTCAGATTTCTTTCACTTCCATAAATTCCCAAGGTGAGTGCTTCAATTAAATTCTGAACCCACTCTTCAATTCCATTCATCAAAACATTTTTATTGAACACCCACAGAGGCCAGGCATGAGGCCAGGCACTGGGGATTCATTGTTTAGCAAGATAATCATTCTAGAAGAGGAGAAAGACAATCAGTAAGTAAACAATAAATACCAAAGATGATCAGAGGTGACATGCGTTACAAAGAAATGACTAGTTGGGCCAGTGGTGGTGCGGTGGTAATGCAAAGCTCTGCAATGCCGAATCCCCTGGGAAGATCCGGGTTTGCATCACAAGACCTCTCTACACATGCTGGGAGTGCAGGCTTACACGCTCGCAGATGCTCAGAGATCTGGAATGGCTGAGGCTGGGGTGGATCGTGGTGCAGGGACCTTGTTAGGGTTCTTCTCTCTCTCTCACTCTCTCATTGAAGAAATCAATATATATAATTTTAAAGAAATAAAATGACTAGTACTCTATTAGACAATTAGCAAGAAGTTTGAGATGGGCTGGTTGACAGCCCCATGGCCTGGTAGTTAGGGGATCCAGATCCCATTTGGTTGACCAAGGTTTGAGTCCTGGACCCGGTGGCTTGCAAAACATGTTAGGTACATGGGCATGCGTGCCCCAAATCCCTATGGGATGGAGAGATGGGGGAGAAAGATTGCAGCGTGAACATGCCCCATTAGGGGAGTCTCTCTCTCTCTCTCACTCTATCTCGCTATCTGTCTTTCTCTGGTGAGTGCATGTGCCTTCTGGCAATAAAATAAAAGAGATGCACTCACAGAGAAGTCCTCTCTGGTAAGATGCATTTAAGGCAAGACCTGAAGGATGAAGGCAACCAGCCCTGCAAAGAGCTGGGAAAGAGAATTTCCGGACAGGGAACGGCAAGTGCAAAAGCCTTGAGGAGAAAGGAGCTGGGATTTTCTAGGAACTTGAAAGCATGTGCGTGTGACTGGGGCCTAGCAAAAATGGAAAAAAGGGACAGAGGACACAATCGCAGAGGGAGCCAGGACAAGGGCTTACAAGTTTTTATAAAGAACTTGGATTTTATTCTTAAGGGTACTGGGAAACTATTGAAGGGCTTTAAGCAGGGGAATGCATGACCTGATTTTAAAGATACTTTTCTGTACACATAACACTGGGAGAGTATGAGCCCACGGTTTCTGACCTCAGGTTCAAAGTGGGCTTCCAAGACCAAATGACTAGTTACATCATCGAAACATACCAACATGCAGAGTCTGCCCTCAAAATAAACACCCACCACTCAGGAAAACACACACACTCATGAACCGGACAATAAGTGCTGCTATTAACTCGGGGTTTTGCAGCCATATAATCAGCACGATTGTGAAATTACAGATCCACCTAGTTTCTAAAAATGCAGTAGCAATTTCCTCCTGCACATGTTTGTTTGGAGTTTCCCCCCACACACAGTCTCCTTAGAAATCACTAATAAAAATTTCAAATAATGAAATGTGTACACAAGTTTCCCAAAAATAGTTCACTGAAATAATGAAGCAGTTATTTTTAAAAAGACATTAAGGACCACATTACAAGAGTGAAGAAGTGAGCCAGACATATTAGCTAATGGCTAGTACTGAAGATCAGTGTGTCTCCTGAGTTTTAGGTAGAAGAAGGGAGAAAATGAAAAGGAAGTTAGTTTTTTTGGTTTTTGTTTTTGAGGGAGGTGTTTTTGCACACGTGCTCGCCAGAGAGAGACAGACAGACAGACAGACAGACAAAGAGACAGAAAGTGAGAAATCGCCCCCCCAGGGGGATGGGCACGCTGAATCCCATCTCCTCCATTTTCCTCTCAGGATTTTGGGCATACGTGCACACATGCCTAGTATGCTTTAAGCCACTGGGTCCAGGACTCAAACCACAGTTGACTAAGTGGGAGTCCAGTGATGTAACCATTATGCCATCAGCTGACTGCATTAGTCTTTCTTTTAACAATCAGTGATAGAAAACCTCCTTGTCTCTTACCAGATCCGGTCAATCACAAAGTCATGGAGCATTTACTATGCAAGCGTCTATAATTCACCTCATCTGTGCAGGATGGAGCCTCCGTGTTCTCTGCTCTCTTTCGGCCAGGGTTTTCTTACGTGCATTGAGCCACCTCTGCCCGTCTGCCTGTGTCTTCTCTCCCACTCAGCCCTAACCAGTCCTGGATACAGATTCACTCAGAAAGGCCCTGGAATGAGCCAGTTACAGCTTCTCACTTTTCTTTTTTCCCTTTTTTAAAAAATTTAACTTATTTATTTTCTCCCAACAGGGTCTTCAAGCCGCAATACACCCCTAGGCTCAGCCAGTCCAGATAATGGGTACCCCGTGCTGGCCTACTCGGGTGTGTGTGTGTGTCTCCAGATGAGGATCCAGAACCTTCCCACATGGCTCAGCCTCTTTGCCATCGTCTGGCCCAGCTTCTCACTCTTCGAAGCACCAAGGACTGTAAATGAGGCCTGTCAGACCACAAGAAGAAGCTGGCCCAGCTATGACTTCTCCCTAAGTTCAAGAAAGTCTTTTCCAATGGCCTTTCCTGAGACACTTAATAGGTATCATTGTTAATTACATGGAACTCCTTTGAACCTGTACCGGTTTTCTACCTAACCATTGGGGTTAAAATAACAGCTGAACAAAAAGTAGGCCTGTTCTTCAGCAGAGACGCAGCCGAAGAACAAAGGCTTACGGAATCAGATCAATGCCCTCTGAGAGTGCCGAGAGAGGAAAAAGATAGAACGTCTGATTTGTAGATTCTAAGCACCTAAATAGTACGATAAAAAAGAACCTCAGGAAAAGAAAGGATTCATTTGGAAAAACGAGCTGGAAAAATATGACAATGGGTTATTTAAAGAGTAAAATTAAGTACAAGCTCATGGTACCTAGGTCTGGGAATAGCAGATGATGAAGCACTTAAACAATTACCTTCCTGGAATTGTTGCGATGGGTCCTTCTTAAATCTGAGTATTCCAGAACGATGTTGCAAATGGGCAGCAAACAACTGCCTGAGATGGCTTTTATAATATTTTATGGATGTAAAAATCTGCCTTTTTTCCCC
>NW_006159803.1:7714547-7741476 GCF_000334495.1 Tupaia belangeri chinensis | reverse complement strand
AAAAAGTTTTGGTTGAGGGTTAAAAAAAAAAAAAAAAAAAAAAAAGATGCGTAATTGCTTGACTTTCGTAGGTCAGTGTCTTCATGGTCTGTTCTAGCTAGAAACTAAAAGTCAAGCCGTCTCACAGATTTCTAACTGGTATGAAATTTACCAGAATTTAGGTTATTTTGCCAGTTTAAATTCTCATATACAATTTGGTTTTCCCTCAATACAGCTGGGCAAAACTATTGAGTCAATCAGTAATCCTCATTAGCCCTGAAGTCTGATTCCCAGAGAGAAATTTCTGAATGCTCACCAAAATTTTTGCGTTTGTTTTCGTTGCACTCAAAGCAAAAATGCCAAGGTTTGGTGGTTTTTTTTTTGTTTTTTTGTTTTTTGTTTTTTGTTTTTTTTTTTTTTCCATAAAGCACGTACACTTGATAGACATAGGGAGACAGTGAGAAGGAAAGTGAGAAATCTCCCCCAAGGGAAGAAGGCCACACCACAGTCCCTTCACCTCCATTCTCCTCCTAGGATTTTGGGCTTGCGCATACACGAGCCTGGTGTGTTTCTCAAGCCTCTAGGTTCAGGACTTGAACAGTGGTTGACCATGTGGTCCAGCACCTTAACCACTATGCCACTGGCTGGACCCCAATAAGGTCTTTCACACCCTTTACAGGGCAAGGAAGGGGCCTGGTTGGGGAGCTTGTTAGGGTGGAAAGGTTAGGGGGTTGAAGTGCAGGTTCTGTGTGTTCTTCAAGCAGAAGCCTGAGGGGGTGGGGGCTTTGTTTGTCACTAACAGAATAACTTGGCTGAAGGCAGGATATGCCGTTTGTAAATCATGTTTCTTAAGATACTGTCTGGGGACAGGGAGTTAGCGTAATGGCTATGTCGCTGGACTCCCATGTAGTCGACCATGGTTCGAGTCTCAGACCCGGTGGCTTAAACTCATGCCAGGCACGTGTGCGTGCGTGCATGCCCAAGACCCTGAGAGGAGAATGGAGAAGGGACTGCGGTGTGGCCATCCCCCCTGGGGGGTGATTTCTCGCTTTCTGTCTCTCTGGCATGTGCATGTGCCCTATAGCAAAGACCTCTCCACAAAAAAAACAAACAAACAAAGGACACTGTCTGTGTTTGCCCCTATAGTGCAAAGTATACTAATTTAGGAATAATTTAGATCTGAGCATCAAACATTCTGCGTCTCACCTCTATTATATTATTTTACTCCTTTGTAACAGTTTTTGCTAGCCACTGAATGGCTTATGCAGATGAAATGAAATACAACAACAATCAAAAATCCAAAACTGTGTTCAGAGAACATTAGAAAAAGATATTAATGCTGCCCTAATTTCGTAACATATTCTTAGCACATGAAATACTGCAGGCCAATTTGCAAAGAGAAACATGTAATTTATGTATACTCCACATACACTTGAAAGGATTTGAGGCAGAAAATACAGAATTCATTTTACAGGGAGTGCCTACTTGAACTCACCAAATACAGGAAATTTAATCTTCAATATTCATAAACAGGCATATTTTTATAAACATTTTCCTATGAAATCTCACATTGTTAAAAAGGCTTCAGGCGTAATACTAGATTGTATTATGCTTATTTGGCCCATGTCCCAAAATGCCACGGTACCTTTTCAAAAAGGCCAGGAAACACATAACAAGAGCTTAATGAAGAACTTCACTGTGCAAGGCCAATGGACGGTGAGCAGAAGCGAAGGAGGTAGCCAGCTCTTTGCCAGCCTTGTCTGGGGTCAGCTTCCCCAGCACCTTCTAGAATAATGTCTTCATCGATTGGTCTTGCTCTTTGGAAGGAACAGACTAACGTTTGACAGGCTGAGCCCACAAGGAAAACCCGCAGCTTTTCTGTCCTAGAGTCGATCCGTTTAAATAACTCCAAGCCTAAAATGATTCCAGTCGTTTGAAGCAGATGATAGCTTTGTTTTGGAGTCACTCAAAAATAGGCACCTGCTGACCTGTCCTGGCTCTGGGTTAACGTCCAGTAGATTTGCTGGGCTGTCATTTCTTCTAAAGGCTTAGCAGAGCTGGGAAGGGCCCTGGGAGGAAGAGCTATAGCCTCAAAGCACTGGCCGCACCACCCTTCTCCCCCATAAGAAAGGCACAAAGCAATAAAACTTCAGGGAAGTTGCACTGCATGGACAAAAGATTATTTACTCAAAATGTAACACCGGATAACAAAGCTGTTAAGCATCTCACAGCAAAGCACTGGGCTAAGTGCTACAAAGATACGAATTAGCAGGACCAGCCCTTACTGTAAGAAGCTCGCCACCTGGAAAGAATGGCCAGTTGATCCCCTCTGGGCTATACAAGAATGCATCTATCATTCCCATGGATTTTACCATAATCTAGTTATTTCCACTTTGTCACTTTAAACCAAGATTTTCGTATTTCGTATAGGTCTACCTCCATGTCAGAATTAGAGAAATCAGTTTAAATTTATGAGAGGAAAAATACATCTTGATAATTCTCTTAGCATAATTCCTCTTTAAAACAGACCCATATACTAAACAGTGCATTTAGAAATGGTTAAGAGGGTCAATTTTATGGTATGTATATTTTACTACAATTTAAAAAAGAGAGCGATCCTTCCATTGAGCTGGGTACAGTCTCTGAGTCTAAGTGTGGCCAGATTTTTGCCACTGTTATTTGTTTTAAACAAAAACTGTTTCCCAACTAGTATGTGCAAATAAAGCCTTCTTCAGACATCCTCAGATAAGAGAAGGAGACCCAGGACCACGTGTGTCGGGGATCTCACGACCGCAGTGTCTGCTCTTCTGCTCTCATTTCTAGGAGGATGTGAAGATGCATTCTGTTAACTGGCTGCTGATAGAATTCATTAGTTCTGACCAGATATTAGGACATGCTAGCATCTTGGCAGTAGTGGGTGGGGACGTTTTCCTTTTGATATTCTCTATAGGTGCTCAGAAATGACAGGAACCAAGGCCGGTGGTGGATCTTCACTAATGTGGAATGGGGAAAAGGTAACACACGCATTGGTAACTCCTTGCACGCATTGGTAACTCCTTGCACGCATTGGTAATTCCTTTATCAGGAATTTGGAGGCAAAATACGTTGGTCCAGATTCTGGCTTTCTGTTGATAATATTATCATACAAATACAGGTCTGTTTACGCAGTGCCTATTTCCGAGTGGCTTCGTATGTATGTAGATGGGTGTCTGGATTGAGGATTCTCTGTTCACACTCCCCCTGGTACGTCTACTGGGCTGCAGGGGCAAGGAGTGAAATGCTGAGGGAGAAGTCTGAAGTTCCGGAGGCAGGAAGGCTGGCCTCGGCAGCTCCTCCCAGACCACTTCCTGCCAGGACGACACTGGCTGTGGCACTCACCGCACAGGAGCGACCTCCCGAGCCATTCTTTTTCCTTAGTTGTGACTCCTGGAAAATAACCTAGGACACATAACTCTTCTGTTCTGAATTTCTGAATTCCCTACTGTAAAAAGAGATGTGGTTGAGTTGGGTCCGTTTCCCAGGAACCCAGTAAGACTTTCTTTTTAATGGGGAGGAGGGGGCTGGTGTTCATTTGTTTTTCTTTTCTTCATATTGTCACTCTAGATAAACAATTTAAATGTGTCACTAAAATCCAAGCTCCAGGAGGCGTGGACTTTCAGTCCCTTGCTGATTCTCTGGTCTCAAGCAGTTGGGAGATAGATGTCATGGGCCGGCTGGTGACGACTTCAGAACGGGAGGCCGAGGAACCTGCGGGCCCCAGCAGGGCTCTTCGGCTTCGCTGCCTGAGAGAGGTGCTCTCTGAGCACGTGGCTCGGTCCTCCACCAGAGGGAGCAGGACACCACCCAGTGCAGAGGACACTGGGCGCAAAGCCAAGGGAGGTACCCCAAGGGGAAAAACAACCACAACAGTCCCCAAGCTCAGCAAAGAAGGAATGGAAATCCAAACCCAAGTGGAGAAGGAGAAATTGTGGGGTCACTAGGGTCGGAAAGGGTTAGGCAAAGACAAAGCAGAGCTTGAGCTTGTGAGGCAGGGCAGCCCCCTCTGCCCTGGGGGCTTCTCTAGAGCCACCTGTCCCCTGGTTACCAGCATGGAGCCAGCCTTGGCACAGTGCACCTCACCTTTGAAGCAGAAAGGAGAATGACCACATCCAGACTGCCCTGGCTTTCCCTGCAGAGCTCTGGGGGAGTTCTGCTGCTGTCTCTGGCATGGGGAGAAGCTCAGTTATATGGGCCATTTGGGGCCTGGCACAAGTGACCATTGTGACTTCATTTCAAACTCTGGGCTGTGAGTCCACCTAAGGACAAATCATTTGCAAAACCACCATCAAATCACAGGGCAACAGGGTTTAATATTCAACGTCTCCCATTTCCTCTCCAGGCAAACTTAAACCTAAAAAGGACAACAGCTGGCAGCAAGGGGCATCAGAATATGCAGCGGATCTAAAAGCAGACTGTTAGCCCTTTGGAATTCTCCAGACACGTCACCTGTAAGAGAAGGTTTTCCGGTAGACAGCCATGTGCAGGCAGATTCGAAAGGCCAGATGTGGGTGGCCAATTTTCCATATGGATCACCATTCATAAATCAGGTCACTCACGAGAGTGATTGTAAAGCCCTATATTATCTAAAAGGAAGGATAATCCTAAGAGAAGATCTAAAATTCAACATGATTTAAAAAATAATACTGAAGATCCGACTCAAACTAAAGCAGCAAGACTTCAGTTTCATTTAGCTAATGAAGCTTTGGATAGTAAATTATATTTCCCAGGCCGCTGAAACCAGCAACGACAACAAAAGACATCCCTCATTTCCTGAGTGGTTCCACCCTATCGAGAGCTAGACAGAACCTGCCAGTCCACAGACACCCAATTTAGGACATTCCTGGGAGCCCACTGACAGAATGTAGCTGTCAAGTCTCCCTGCCATCTTGTTTTCCCAGATGAATCGGAACATTCCAAATGGTAGACAGGATAATAGTTCAGGTTTATTTTAAAGTAACGATCAGGGCAAACAGAACTTTTAAAATTATATATCATTTTGGACCACCCGTAGCCTAGTGACTAAAGGAGATGGATCCCACATGGCCAACCATGGTTGGAGTCCTGCCCCTGGTTACCAGTGTGGGACCAGCCTTGGCACAATGCGCCTCACCTTCAAAGCAGAAAAGCACACCAGACGTGTCTGCATGCGTGCCTATAATCCCGAGGTGATGGAGAGATGGAGGAAAGGGGAGTGAATAGACAATGCGCCATGAAGGACTGCTCTCTTTCTCTCTACCCCTGTCTCTTTCTGTGCAGGCACCCTCTGGCCATTAAAAACAAGAAGAAGGAAAACGATACCTAATTCCAGAGAGAAGCAAGTGAACGAATTCAAGTGAACATGGCAAGTGCCTACAGGGCAAGACACTCCTGATCTCGCCCAGTCTAAAGCACGTGGTCAACAGGGACTTACTGATTTTCTAATTTACTAAAACCAAAACCATCTAAATACACCTAGGGGCTTATTTCAAAGGAAACTAGAGGCCCAGACTCTTTCTACAAAGTTGCCACAACTTCAGAGGATAGTACTTTCGGCTGTAGAAAGAGTGAAAGGCAGTAGCTACTTTTCCAGACAGAAAAGTTTTCATAAAACTACCATGTACTTAAAACAAAATTCACCCAGGAGAGGCAGAGGCAGAGAGTCCATTAATTTTTGTGAGGACAGAGAAGGCTGACCGCACTCAGCAAAGACCCGAGGAGAAACTCTCATAATGTTCATGGACAGATCTTCCCTAACGTAATGGTAAACAATGAGCCTTGTCAAATTCTTATTTTTTTCATTACAGGAAATGTTAAGTGTCACAATACTTCAAGCGTGCAGTGCGAATGGAAAACGAGACGGCCATGTGACTTTGCGACAATGGTAAATCAAGTATTCTGTCTGGCAAGAAAAATGTCATTAGCCTGGGAATGATCTAGCAGATGTCATTTTTGAATCAGAGGTGATATGTCTGTTTAAATTTATGAGAAAAGCCATTGACTTTATTTTCTGCCATCTACCTTTAGAAGTCAGGAGGAAAATATTTATTGTACCTTTTAAAAGAAATAACATTTATTATGCTCCCCCAAAAGTCAGTTCTAACAGAGTAAATATTTCTACTGGCAAAACACGAAAAACAAGAAGTTTGTTCTTAAAAGTCAGGTTATGGAAGACTAACAGCCCAAGATGGAGCATTCAACAAAAATAGCTTCCCATTCCCGCTCACGTGTATGGGCTAGCCCTGCCACAGTGACCCCTCCAAACGCAGGTCGGGGAAAGTGTACTACAGAGCAGCCTTCAGGTACCGAATAACTAGCAGTCTAACAATAGACAGAATGTCTTGGGAGAGGTTAGTGAGGCAATGACCAGTTTTGTTATTTTTCAGTCAAAGCAACTGTGTTCTGAGAGAAAGATTTTCTTTTCCTCTTTAGTAAACATGCACTGGTAACGCTTAAAAAACGAGATCTGCTATCAGAAAATTCAGGCAAAAGCTAATTTAAATAATGAGTTTATTCAAATCATCCTGCTCACTTTTAATGATACAGATGAATGATTACTGATTAGAAAGGATGCTTTTGATACATTTTTAAGTGAAAAAAATAGGTTACAAGACATAATAGAGTTTAATCTATTTTTTTTAATTACAACAGGGTGTGTGTGTGTTCACCAGAGAGGAAGTACGTGAGAGAGACAAAGCACACCTTCCAATGGGACATGGTCACACCACGACCCTTTTCCTCCACTTCTCCATCCCCTCAGGATTTTGAGCATGCACACACTCGCCTCCTGGGCCAGGATTTGAGCCACAGCTGGTCGCATGGGATATGGCTTTTGATGTACAGCACTTAACGTCTGTGCCATGGGGCAAGCCCAGGGTATAATCTATATTTTAAACATATACATTTGTGATGGATATGCATAAGAAAATGTGTGGAAGCATATAGAGCAAGGCGTTAATACAGACTTACATGTTCTGTTACATTTACTGAGGAATAATTTATCTATAGTAAAACTTACCATTTTTGTATACGCTTCTTAATTTTCACAAATATATACAGCAGTCCTCCCTTATTCATGGGGAATACCTTCCTAGACCCCCAGGAGGTGACTGAAACAATAGACAGTACCAAACTCTATATGCACTGTATTTTTCTCCTGTATATACATACTATGATAACAATTAGGCATAGTAGGAGATTAACAATAATAATTAATAATGAAATAGGACAATTAGAATATACTATGCTAAAAGGTACTGTGGATGCAGTCTCATACTCTTTCTCAACCTGTCATACTATATTATCCACACCTGTTCTTGGACCACGGTTAACCACATGGGTAAGAAGAACCGTGGAAAGTGAGACCACAGAGAAAGGAGGACTGCGGTGGTCAGGTAGCCAGCACCATGTGAAGGCCCAGGGCACGTCCATCACTCTCGTGTCTGGCCCTCATCCCACCCAGCCCCTGGCCGCTGCTCCTCTGTTTTCTTTCCTTATAGTATTGCCTAGTCTAGAATATCACACAAATGGAGTCATACAGTAAGTAGTTTTTTTGATGAACACTTTTTCCCCCTAGAATATGGGATATAGATCATGATGATTTCTTTATTATCTTGCTTACCTATTTTTCCTAATTTTTCATTATAAACACAAATTATTTTTACAACCGAGAAAAGCAAAAGTGAAAAAACTAATCATGACAGGTCGTGATGTAAGGGAAGTAGATAAAGCCATGAGAGCACACAGAGGACAAATGTGTAAGTATGTAAACTGTGGGATTATTTCACCAAAGAGTTAACTTGGAGAGGCAACAGAGAATCAGCCAGAGCTAGGCAGAAATCCTAGTTGTGCCACCTGCTAGCTGTGTAACTTTGGGCAAGGTATTTTTTATCTTTTCATTTTAATGTCCTGTTTTAAAATAGAAATTAAGATAGTGCCTATCTCATGGTGTAGTTGTTTTTAAATAATTTTTAAAATTATTTTTATTTTTTTAATCTGACGAGAGAGAGAGAGAGAGAGAGAGAGAGAGAGAGAGAGAGAGAGAGAGAGAGAGAGAGAGAGAGAGAGAGAGAGAGAGAGAGAGGAAGCCTCCAGGTCCAGGACTCAAACTGTGGTCAGCCATGTGGGAGTCCAGAGCCTTAGCCATCTCATCACCTGCCGGCCTCTCATGATTGTCATGATTTTTTTTTTTGAGAGGTTTTTGCTATAGGGTGTGTGCACTTGCCTGAAAGACAGAGAGAAACAGAGAGACAGAAAGTGAGAAATCACCCCCCAGGGGGGATGGCCACGTTGCAATCCCTTCTCCTCCATTCTCCTCTCGGGATCTTGGGCACATACGCACACATGCCTGGTGTGAGTTTAAACCACTGGGGCTGGGACTTGAACCAGTTGTTGACTACATGGGAGTCCAGTGACATAACCATTAGGTCATCTGCTGGTCTCTCTCATGATGTTTTTTTAAGAGCTAGATGAGATTTTTGCATATAGGACACTGGCACTTTGTAAAATTTAGCATAAAATTAAATTTATAATTAATTTGGCTTTCTTTTAAATAGGATTTTGACTTGTATCAAAGAATGAGAAAGACAGCCAGCTCTCCAAAATGACCTTCAGACCATGATCCTCCTCCAGGTTCAGCCAGCCCTGGGCATGTACACACCTGGTGGGATCAGGGTCGTCTCTGTATGCAAACCCAGAACCTACCCATGTGGATCAGCCCTGCAGAGCTTTGCATTACAGTTATGCCATGGCCTCCTGGCTATTATTATTATTAAATATCATAACTGAGGCTGTGGGAGGTATCCAGATACAAAAGGACATTCTTGGCCCAAGAAAGATGTGCAGGAAGGAGAAGGTTCACAGGAAAGAGCATGGCAAACAGGGGCAGTGGAGAGAGGGAGGTCGGGAACACGGAGCCCAGTCGCACGCTCCGGTTTTAAACCTCAAAATGAAATTCTAAATATCTCACTTTAGAAAACTGAAAACTGCAAAATAAAGTTCTCATCATTTTATTCTGATTTCTGAGTGAACTCAAACACCTGCATGTTAATTTTTAAAGTGATTACTTATTATTCGAGGGAAATGAAATAGTAAAGACCTACTATTAGGAAAGATCATCTTTACAACTTTAAAGCATATCCTCTTACTATTTAGAACTTGGTGATCTTTTAGTGAAAACATACACTGGCATTCGTCTAACTCTCTCCTTTCACCCCGTATGAATGGTCCAAACCCTCCGACCTCTCTTCACCCCACTCTATGGCATGATTCAGGAAAGATGAGAGTAATTATGAAGCCAGGAGTCTAAATAAGAACATAACTTTTAAGATCAGAGCACAGTGAAACCAAGACGTTGTAGATGTTTATCTCTGCAAGGTTTTCAGTTGTCAGACTCTGGGGGAAGAATGAGTTCATAAAAAACAAATATGATCCACCTTTATCTTCCCAAGACGGTAATACATGCCAGGAAGTGGGTAAATCTGTCTCTGTTGGGAAGCTCCTAAATGTTTGGATTGAAATAGAACATCTCATTTAATTCCTATCCTCAGGACGAATTCCTAATTCACGGAACCAGTCCAGGCTTTTTATAATAAATGGCAACTGAACTAAAAGCATGTCTGCTGTCTTTGGCCAAATATATACATATATTAAAAGCAGGGCTATTGGCTTCATGTCCTGTGGCCAAAAAACAATGATCAACACATTATACTTAAGTTCACATATACACACATTCAAATGTGTGTGTGTGCGTGTTAATGTGTAGCCTTGTGTATACATATGTATATGAGACATGTATACATGTATGTATGAATGCAGATGAAATGTTCATGGACTATGTATTGGGTTGTCGGAAAAATCATGATGCATTTTTGAACAGAAAAGCATAAGAAAAAATAAGTCATGACTTTTCTGACAACCCAATATTATTGAGAAATTTCAGAGGCCACAGGATGATCTCACAGACTGCAGGTCCACTCTGAACTCTATCATCAGGCCTGCTAAAAACCATGAGATGTTCCCTTAACAGAAATATCTCACTATCTCCACATCCTACACACCATTCAAGATGCAGCCCAAAGCCACTTCTCCATCAAGCCCTTCCCAGTTTCCCTACTATAGAAACAATAACTTTCTCCTTGTATCCTTTCTACGTTGGATTCATTACCTATCCACATGTCTTCTCTCCATCACAAGACAACTAAGTTCTTTCAGAGTTGGGCCCATGAACAATTCTTACTTGTGTTCCCCCATCCCCAGTGCCTAGTGTGGCACTCTGTACAAAATTGGGGATCACATTAATTTTCAGGGTGAAATAAATGAATGATATTTTATTCCATGTTAATGTAATTATCAGTTTTTGCTCTTATAAGACAGCAATAGCTACACAGACTAGAAGATACAACTCAGGAATATGGCTTTGGCAATATTCTAATTTCTAATTCCTGACGATCTGCAGCTCCTCTTAAAATCTTAACATACTTCAATAGACACTAAGACAAAAAGCAGTTGAGCACTGAGGGTTTAAGAAAAAACTTACTGTGAGTAGTACAAAGTGCTTAGATTGGGATTATGAGCATAAAGAAATTATTTGTCATCCACATGCTTTCAGGTAACAAAGAACTTTTCTTTTTCATTATTTTACGGTTGAGGTGCTTGAATTCCCTATATATTCTGGTTATCAATACCTTTTCCGAGGAGTAATTTGCAAATGTTTTCTCCCATTCCAAGGGTTGTCTCCTCACTCTAATTATTGTTTTCTTTGCTGTGAAGAACCTTTTTGGCTTGATATAATTCCACTTGCCTGTTTTGGGGATTGTTGTCTGTGCTTTAGGGGGCTTATTTAAGACATCTTTGCAGTGTCTTCAAGAGTTTCCTCTAGGTTTCTGTTAGAAGTTTTACAGTTTGAGGCTATACGTTTGAATCTTTCATCCATTTTGAGTTGATTTTTGTTAATGATGAGAGATGGGGGTCCAGTTTCACTTTTCTGCAGGTGGATAACCAGTTCTTCCAATGCCATTTGCTGAAAATACTTTTTTTCCCCCTCCACTGTATTGTCATGTGGCTTTTGTCAAAGATCAGTTGGCTGTATAATTTGAGGTTTATTTCTGGATCCTCTATTCTGTTCCATCAATTTATGTGTCTGTTTTTGTGCTAGTACCATGCTGTTTTAATGATCACAGCTTTGCAATATAGTTTTAAGTCAGGTAGTAAAATGTTTAGTTTATTCTTTTTCACAGTATTTCCTTGGCAATATGGGGTCTCTTATGATTCCAGACAAATTTTTAAATTGCTCTTAATTCTCTGAAGAATGTCATCAGCAATTGGATTGGGCTTGCATAGAATATGTAAATTAATTTGGGTAGAACTGACATTTTGATTATACTGATTCTTCCAGTCCAAAAACATGAGATGTTTTTCCAATTTTTGTATCATACTCAATTTCTTTTTTTTTTTTTCTTGCTTTTCATAGTTTTCATTGTAGAGGCCTTTTACTTCTTTGGTTAGGTTTGTTCCTAGGCACCTTATTCATTCTGTGGCTATTGCAAATGGGATTGCTTTATTCAATTCTGTCTCAGTCTGTTCACTGTTGAACAAATAACTTTTGTCCAGATACTTATACACTAATTTTCTTGGGGATCATAGTTAGCTTCTCAGTTTTAATCAATCAAATGACCTGCTTGAGACATGAGTCAAGGAAGTATGCAGGGGCCAGCCCCAGAGTGCAGTGATCAAGCTCTGAACATAGGAGTTACATGTGGAGCCCACATAGCTATGCAGTTTGAATACCATCCCTGGTGGCTTAAAAACCATGCCAGACATGTATGCATGCATGCCCAACAATCCTGATGGAACAAAGAAATGGAAGAAAAAGGACTGTGATGTGGCCATACCCCAGTAGTGGGTTCTCTCTCTCGAGCACACATGTCCTCTGTCTATAAAAGAGACTACGGAAATCAAGTACCATGATGGGAGGATAACTTCCTCCCAAAACCTAAGAGGCGCTACCTAGAAAGTCAGAGGGCTTTTAACAATACTCATTCCAACCTGGTATCTTTTTTCTTTTTTGAAGTATCAAAAAACTTAAAAATAGGAGCATAAATATGCAGCATCCTTCAAAGCCCTGCTCAGAGACAACTAACATTCACTGACTACCTGATTTGTGGCTTTGCATGCCTTTGCTCACCTCATCCTCATACAAGGCAAATTCCCATTTAGACCATTTCACAGATGAAAATATTGACATTTGCATTATTAAAAATTATGCATACACGAAGGTCCATAGGAAAATAATCCTTAAGGCAAATCTTATTCCTATAAACTAATCTTTAATGTCTACTATTACAATTTGAAAATGAACTGACAATGTCAGCAATTCATTTTCAATCAACTCAGAAGAACACAACCTATTTTCTAACTACCAAAGAGTTTGTGAGAACTTATCTCTGAATAACCATAACATTTCCAGAAAATTCAAGCTTGACCTAGGAGTTAACAATAATAATCTCCAACAGAAGAATAACACTGGTTTAATAACACATTTGCAGTTCATTTGTGGACTTTGTGTCATGACCTCAGGCTTACTCCAGAGGACCCTGCTCCCTTAATTTATACCATTTGGTCACTGTGAGGGGTACACTGTTTTCAATAGTGGTCTTCTCTTTCTTAAAGTTAAGCCTCAAAAGTATTTATAAAATACTCAAAAAGCTTGAAGCTTTGCACATATTATTTCACTTAATTCCTCCCACCTAATAAAATTAGTATCTTAATCCCTTAACGAACCTCAGAGTCCATACAGAGATGTTCAGTTTCTTGTTTACAAGCTCACAGTTAGTACAAGGTGGTGCTAGAACAAGAACCCAAATGTTTCTAACTTTAAGGCCCAAGCTGGGGGCTGAACAGTGGTCTAGTTGTAAGGGAATGCTCTGTGAGTCTAATCCTCAAGGGACGGTTTCATGTTCAGATTCAGAGACTTCCCTGAATATGCTGGGCACCTGTCCACCTATGATCTGGTGCTGGTTGAGACTGGGAGTGGATCGTGGTGTGAAGACCCTGATGAGATACTGTCTCTCATTTTTCTCTCTCTGTGTCTCTTTCTTGCTTATGGAAAAAAGAAAGCAATTTTAAGATATAAGCAAACAAAAAATACCCAAGCTTTCTCAGCTACACCAATATCCACATTCCCCCAAGTATTTCTCCCTTTTACTTGAGCTCAAATGGCTCAGTTCATCCAGTTCCTTTTCAAAATACAACCATTTTTCTTAATCTGCACTTTCAACATTAAATATTCACCAAACTCATTTGAAAGTTGCAAATATTGTAAATAAGAAATCATTGTGTAAGACATACTGATAGAATTCTGATTCTAGTTCCGTCATAGAAAATCAGGGAGGAGAAACCCCAAACCAACTGCTGCCTGTGCATCTGTGCCCCCAACACATCACTGCCTCTGTTCCGACTGCCATTTTTACATTTCTCTTTGGGCCCTTTCAGGAACAGATGGGCTACTGACTGAGTATTATCAGTTCCAATCTATGCAGCTGGAGCGTCCCAGAATTGCAGAAATAGCAATCTTCTGAATAATTTCTCCTGCCACAAACAACTGCTGCTTCTCCTATAATAATCCCCTTAGTGGGCCTAGAGCGCATTCTTCCCATTCCAAAAGCCATGGTTCAGTTTCCTTTAAACCACAACGTCCTTTCATATTTCTGCTAAAGAAATGCTTCAGTCTTGTAGACCACCCGATCTTTGTGTTGTCTTTCCTAAGGCAGATGCGCCAGATGATAATATTTGGATTAAAGGACTTTTCATCTTCAGCTGTCATAAAATAGAAAACCAAGATGGGAGGCAACTCTACACTTCCCGTCTTCATCAAGTAGGGGACTCCACATCTCTAGGGGGTTACACTACACTGCCCATTTTATGTTCTCTACTCTTAGACTCCTCAAGAGCCAAATTTGTACCAAACACAAGCCTTGTTGACCATAATTTGACCAGAATGCCATGGATTCAGAGTTAAAAATTGTTATGACAAAAAAAAAATAATGCAGACCTCTAACTAAATATTTTCTTTTTCATTTCAGTGCTTTGCAACTGCAAAGTATTTGTGGTAATATCTGGAAATAACTGAAATCATATACAGAATAATAAACTCAATCTGTCATCCATAGGCTAGGACTTCAGTTTTTTTAGACAATTTCTTTCCTTTGGTAGCAAAGACTACACCAATCAGCCAAATAAACAAGTTAAGTGCATAAATAAAATGCTTTAAAACATACATTATGAACTGCCTAACACTGCTTGTCTACTTTTGGCTATTATGAGAAATACTGCTATGAACCTTGTGCAGAACAACTTTTTGCATATATATATATATATGCAAAGAAAGAAACAAGTTATTTTATGCCTACCCAAAAGGAAAAGTCTTAGTGGTAAGAACTGCAAAAGAGCAGGATTCCCAATACAGCTTGAATAAGCTAGGCGTGGGACTGCAAAGTGAGGCCTCTCTCCTCCTGGACCAGCTCTCTCAGCACAGCAGCAGAGACTGGAGGCACCTCAGCTTCCTCCAACAGCCCTGCAACCTCAACTGCACACACAGCCCAGGGCAAGCAAGGCTCACAGACCCCAGCCTCAGCCCTCGAAATTCCACCCCCATTGCCTGGGGTATGAAGTAGAAAGAGAGGTTGAGTCAACCCCTGGCATTCTTAAATAACCTCAAAATGTGTTCTCACTAATGGCTGTGGCAGGGCAACAGGCACGTCCTCCCAACACAAAGTATTGACAAATGGTTGGGATGACGGGTGCACTAATTATCCTGACTTAATCCTCGCACACGGTATTCGTGTACTGAAAATCTCATTGTACCCCAACAAAGATGTACAATTATTATGCTAATTAAAATGTAGATAAACAAAACAAATGGGCAAATCAGATTGCTATTAACATTCCGTTCCACTGTGATGCACCATCTCCGATCCAAAAGAAAAGAGATTCAAATAAATAGGTAAGCTAATAAAAGAATAACTCAACCTGTTCTATTAAGATATTCCTAAAAAAGGATGTACACAGCTAAAAGTTACTTTGTTTCTATGTTGATTACATATCAAAAGCGTTTCTCAAGTGTCTGAAGTTCTAGCCAAAGAGGTTGTACATTAACTTCTTCACCCTTGAGTAAAATAATATTACAGGCCTTGAGTGCATAAGACTCAATTTATTCCCAAACTAGGGGTTCAAGAGATCAGTAATTACAAGGTTATGTAGGACAAAGAAATGCTTTTGGTTCTCCAAATTACCAGAGGTGGTTTACTACCTTGTGCCTGAGGACTGTGAGTTATCACCCCCATTCAGCTATGTTCTCATTAGAAGGGACTTCCACCATGCTGAAAGGCAGCCAGAGCCTACCCTCGCTGCTGTCAACAACTATTGTGTTCTCACAATCAGATCTGCATTTTTCTAAAGAAATACAAAAAAAAGCACCAGTAGATGAGTCTCAAATGCAATATACTCTGGCACACATTTATCTTCTATTAGTGAATTGCAGCATCTGAACTTCTTCTAATGGGAAAAAGGGCCACAGAAGCAGCACTGGATTCTGTCTATGGAAAGTATTCACCACTTTAGCAGGGCAGTATTGATCACTGTTCTGTTGTCCCTGCTCCTCTAACAAAAAACAAAGACCTGTCTCTCCTCTTCCCCAATAAGAAAACAACAAAACAAAAACCCTAGTCAGAACCCTCACACAAAGTTGCAAGACCTATCAGCAAAAGCTATGGAGGCAATACTGGGTTTTAGTTTAGAGAGCTGAAAAGAGAGCAGGAAGAAAACGACATACACAAGAGAAAGAAACGTCTAACCTGGGGGGTTGATGGGGGCAAGCTTTGGTTCCCAAGCCAACTCTGCCCACTGCCTTTCTTTATGAGGGCTCCACGACAAAAATTAAATTATTGAAAAAAAAAAAGCCAATTATTAGAAAAAAGTCAACAGAAGAATAATATTTCAAGATAGGTACACATTACATAAACATTGAATTTTGGTGCTCATCAATAAAGCTTTATTGGAACACACTCCCTCTTTTGCACAGTGTATGTAGTTTCTTTTAGGCTGCAAAGACAGAGTTGAGTGGTTGTGGCCCAGACCATCAGGTCTGCAAAGCCAAAACTAATTGTTTATTGGACTCTTTACAGAAAAGTTTGGAGTCTCCTTGTCTAACTAGCTGAAGTATATATTTCATCCCACATCTCTAAAATATCTGTGAAGAAAGAAAGTAGGTTAAAAACTATTGGTGGTGACTGGGAGGGTGGGTGGAGAGGGAGGACACTTGGACGGGACTCCTGTCCACAGAAGCACAGCAAATTTCAGACACACCGAGTTTACTGGGCTGAGAGTTTTTGCTGATGAGCAACTTGTCTCTTTTTATAAATTTGTTTCAAGCAAGGAAGCTTATCGGTGAACACAAGAACACATTAGTTGCCCACAAATTAGCATTTAGTACAATTATCTACAAAAGGGACAAGGAATCCATTTACATTTCAAATCTTCTTACTCCATTTAGCCTGAAACTTTTTTCAAGTAACAAACACAACCAGGAACATTAGATAACTACTTCTTATCAATTCGGATGCCATTTTAATCCACTGTTTAATAACGTTGCTGTTGTGTGCAGGCGGAGGAGTGAAGCCACCAGGGACACGGAATAACTGGTGAATAGAAACTGGAAGCCTGGCAAGCTCAGGGACAACAGCCACGGTGCTATGATGTCAAAGTTTCATTAATTGGATGTGTTAATCAACCACTCTCTATTTCTTATGTTTCCTTAACTCCATCCTGTACTCAACTAAGAAGGCAATAAATTGAGTCTTTTCCTAATCAAAAATAATGTGCAGAAAGATGTCCGTCACCAAATTTCATAATCTAAATGTCAGTCAGTTTAGTTTGTGTCTATAATCAAGTTCTTTTTTTTTCAGAGATTTTTGCTATAGGGCACGCACATGTGTCAGAAAGAGAGAGAGACAGAAAGTGAGAAATTACCCCCCAGAGGGAGATGGCCCCGCCGCAATCCCTTCTCCTCCATTCTCATCTTGGGATCTAGGGCACACACACATGCACATGCACCCGGTGTGAGTTTAAGCCACCGGGTCTGGGACTAGAACCATGGTTAACTACATGGGAGTCCAGCAACATCGCCACTACGCCAACTGCTGGTCCCGATCTAATCAAGTTCATAAGAGGGGATAAAGGAAATAAACAGAGGTGCGTGACTGTTTTCAAAGTCTGGAATAGGCTAATGTCTGCCATTAAAAGACCTTTTAATAGCTGATCTTGTTTTAATGATTTTGCCCTCCCAAATTTTAGCTGTCTCCTTCCCCTCCCCCACGAAACTGCTAAGTTGTGGTTTGCTTTTAGTGGCTCCTTTTAGTGCAATAGTAAAATGATGGTTTAAATTTTAATAAAACTTTGCTCATATTTAAACTCTTCAGTTCCTCTTTCATTTTTTAATCATTTAAAGTAAATAAGTAAATATCAAGTTGCAGAGAGGTACAGATGGCTGGGAGGCTATGGGAAGCCCCACTAGCATATCAACATACCCAATGGTGGCTTCCAATCTGACAGTGGCTGGGATAAATGTCACCTCCACAGCTCCCCGCCAGCCAGGAGAACTGTAGGACAGCTCAGTCACCCAGGCCTCACCTAACCGTCTGCAGCAAACCTGCTTTCCAGTTTCCTGTGAATTGAAAATGGCCCACCTTCCTTCACAGCTGTTACAGGTCAAGCCTGCTTCTATTACCACATGTGCAATGTGTGTGCGAGCATTTGTGCACAGGTGTGCCCTCCTGTAGCTTATAAACTCCTATTCTTCTGTAAGACAATCCTTACTATATGTACAATTTATATGGGGGGGGGGAGGGAGGTCCTTCAAAAAGTTCGTGGAAAGTGTGTATTTTTAAAAATAACTATGCATGGATCTCAAATTTTTTGGCACCAAAATAAATGCATACTTTTATTCTATTCTTCCATAAACTTTTTGAAGTTCCCTTCTATTTCATTAAAAAAAAATTCCTTCAAAAATTGTAATAGATGCAGAATACATCTAAGGAAATGGCTCATATGACTGAAAAATGCAATTATTATTATATATAGGTAGAGTTTATTACAATCTTCTGAACAAATAACAAGTTTGCAGAAGTAGAAAATAATCACATTTTCCTTAATTTTTATCAGGTACTAATGTGTACTTGGGGGGAAATAAAAACAAACATACCAATGTTCTTAATCAGTTTATAGAAAAGGCTAATGAAATATCACTTAAAAAGGCTATTGCATGCAAACAAGGGAGAAATGCCCAGTATTTAAAAATCAACTTATTTATGTTGCAAAATAATACAAATCATTTGGAAAGCATGTCTGGAACCTAGTAAAGCCAAATTATATGACCCACTGGGCCTCAGTTTCCCAGTGGAGAAAATAATCTCGAAGAGTGATTGTGGGAACTAAATAAGTTCAATAAAAAAGAGCCTGGCACATCATAGGCACTCCAAGGTGTTCACAGTTATTACTTATTAAAGTTGGCCCTAAAATTTCAATCATATCTTCTCCCAAGGAATCTTACTTTTTTTAATGCATGGGAAGATTGAAAATAAATGGTTCATTCCGTGAGCTTTAATTCAGTCAAATGAGGAAAAATTAGATAAAAGGAAAGAGGGGGAGAAAAACTGGAGAAAGTGTGACAGTAAGATTTATAATGACAGAGCAATACACAATGCAACCATAATTTAGAGCAGATCATAGAGGAACAAAGTTAAATATGGAGAGAAGTAGAGTATGAAAGCTACGAAGGAAAATAACGATCCCATTAAAAACAAGGTCATACCTTCGGTGGTGCTAACAACTACCGGGGGAATTAAGGCCATTATGGAAGAATTTGCTGCCGCTTTCATATTTCTTTGTAAAGATTTTAATAATTACTCAAACTTCCTGGCACTACTACCACAGTAGTGGAAGCTATAGGAACTCTGGGATGAACACTAAAGAATCCTCTAGAAGTAGCTAGGTGCACCAAGGAGAGTGACCGCAATCACAGTGAGGCCTCTTCAGGTCAAAGGCAAACCAGGTAACTACTCTTAATTCTCCCAGGAAGTGCAGATTCACCCCTCCAGGCACAACCTAAACTGGATTCTATTAATTTGAATGCAATCTCTTTTCTTTTTCAGACAAAGCGAACAAGACAAAAAAGGAGGAAAAGACTTGGCACATTCTCTTTCTGCAACATTAAAACAGTATAAAGAGGGACCAGCAGGTGGCATGGTGGTTCAGGTGCTGGACTGACATATCGTGGACCATGGTTCAAGTTCTGGACCTGGTGGCTTGCCTTCTCACTTTCCCCCTCTCTCTCTGTCTCTCTTTGCTAAGTGTATGTGCCTTATAGCAAATTTAAAAGGTAATAAAAATAAAATTAACTAGTTCTTTAAAAAACAAACAAATTACAAAAAACAAAAACAAAAACAAAACAGTGTAAAGGACCAGAACGGATGGTTTAGGAATGTTCCAGGGAAGCCACGTTAGAATTGCCACAGCAATTCATCCAGGATGAGTTTAGAGATTAAAGTGGCAAGTGAATTCAGTGCTAGGAGGCTTCTACCAGGCCCAACAGGCAAAATTTAGGCTGGTAGCTTCTGATTGAGGAGTAAGTAAGATTTTTTCAGACAGGACTTCGAATATCCAGTCTGTTCTCTAAAAATAAAAACTGCTTGAAGCAACATCCTATAATAGGCAGGGAAACCCAATAAGCTCCCTCTTTGCTAAAGACATGGGTTTGGGTGGGCATTTACTTGGCTGTTGCTATTCTTTTTCAATTCCTTTTATTCTTCTCGTTGGTTTATTTGCTCATTCACAGTCCCCTGTTAGCTAGTTGAAGAGGTTATTATAAACAGAATTAATTTATTCTAGCTGCTGGCCCAGGAAAGCATATGGTGAATGTGACAGAACAATACTCGTCTGCAACCTTGCAGTGATAAAATCAAGAGAAACAAATGAGACCAGGGCACCCCTTCCACTCCAGAGCGGACGATGAATTTACTACCTAACACCCTCCCTTCTCTCTCTACTTTCTCCGGAGTCTTATGACGTCTGTCCATCCTGGCAGTCTGTGAGGCTGCATAGAGAAGTAGTTAAAATCATGGGTTCTGCACCTAAGCTACTTGGGTTTGCTTTACTAAATAAATGTGACCATGAGAAAACTAGTATCTCTGTGCCTCGGTTTTCTTATCTGCAAAACAGAAGGAAACTATTACTACCTACCTTCTGGGGTTGTTTGGAGGATTAGATGAGCTAATATTTGTAACGTGCTTACACCATAATGCCCCCACGGGACTTATTATTGTCAGCGAAGGATGTGTTGGAGAAGGGAAACAACTTCCATAATGGTTCTTCTAAACAGTGGTCTGTTTGGTGGCTTTAATTATCCCCAGGAACCTGACAACTGTCTGGTCTTTATCTCCCATGTCATCATCTCCTGTGCTGCATCTTCCTGCCTGGCATATACATGGGATCTTCAAAAAGTTTATGAAAAGTGTGTATTACGAAAAAAATTATGTGTGAATTTTGATTTTTTTTTGCACCAAAATAAACTTAGACATTAATTACATTCTTTTATGAACTTTTGTAATCCCTTCATGTTCTTGAAAGTCCCAAGAGCATTTCAAACCAAATAAACTAATTCAAATTGAAAAATAGATATTCCCTTCATCCCAGGGCCTTTGCTCTCCTCCGATCTTCCAATGACTGTCATTGACACTATCCTGGTCTCAGACCTAATGTCTTCACTCAAGAAGACCTTATCTCACCAATCTATCTAAAGGGGTCTTTCTTCTCCTGCCCCCACAAAAGCAAATCATTCCCTATCTTAATATCCTGTTGTGGTTTCTTCACAGTGGTGGTCATTATATTAAAAGCTGAGGCTCTCATTCTCATTGATTTGCTTGGTTGTTATTACCTGGCCCCCCTACCAGAACAAAGCTCCAGGAGACCAGGCAGCTTGTCTCCCTTACCACTTTATTTTTGGAACCTAACCATTACATAGTACAGCAGTTAGTGCATCTCTGGTGTTCACTAAATCAATTTGCTGAATAAATTCCACACCATGAATTTCATGACATTGCATGAATTTCAGGAAAGTTTGCTCTTACAGATTTGACTTAAATGTTTTCATCAGCTAGGTTTACAATAAAAGGCCGTGGCACTTGGTAGGATAAGCTTCAGCTTTCTGAAATATTTACACATGTGCAAAGCTCCATTACTCCTGTGACAGGACATAAATAAAGTCCCTTTGTAGTTTTATTTTTGCTTGTACACTTAATACAAAAGCTTACACAAATTCAACTTAGATACACCAGGATGAGAGTGATGATCTCACTATGACATTAGTGAGAAAATCAATTTCCATAAACTATAAGTATATTTAGTTTTTAGAATACCTGTGAGGTATAGTCAGTGAGAACAATGAAATTTTGACATAAATACCTAATATCTTTTATGGAACCATTTAATTGCTTTCACTGACTATTACCTCATGGGCATTTTAAAAAACAGCTACTGACCTTAAGAAACAAATGTAAAAACTAGCCCAATTGTGGCCAGCAGGTGGCATAGTGGTTGTGGTGCTGGACTCCTACATGGCCAACTGAGGTTCGAGTCCCGCAGACCCAGAGCCTTGAAACCCATGCCAGGTGCATGTGCATGGATGCCCAAAATGCCAAGAGGACAATAGAGGAGAAGGGATTGGGGTGTGGCCAACCCCCTGGGGGGTGATTTCTCAGTTCGTTTCTCTGTCTCTCTTCAGCAAGCACATGCACTCTACGGCAAAAATCTAAAAAAAGAGGCTAAAACTTTCAGAAAAGCATTGAGTCAGAAGGAACCTGAGCAATGACCTAGTTCAGTGGCCACAGTTTTTACAGATAGGTAAACTGGCACCCCAAGTACACAGGAGACAAGCTCAATGGTTAGCACCTGTTCCCGTAAACTGGAATCCAGTTGGAAGGATACTTCCCCAGGGCTACCGAAATCCTGTGTGTGGCAAAATAAGGCACAATCATGTGTGTATATGTATGCGTACATGCACACATAGGTATATAAGTAAACACACACGTCATGTGAGAATATCCACCAATGGATACATATATTGTGGTGACAGAGAACGCTTTTCTCCAGGACAATGAGGCAGAAGGCACCGAAATCATTCCCTGTCAGTCTCTCTAAAAGTGGCACAACTTCTCCCACTGCTCTCCTTTCAGATCTCAACTTTCAGCCCCACTCAACCCCAGCCCTCACTCCTACTGCCCTGCCAATCCGCATCTTATAAATACCTCCAACAACACTATAAGCAAACAAAAGAGGAGCCCAGAAAGTAGAGTTTTCTACAGGACTGTTATGAACAGATCAACAAATCAGTGTCATGAAAGATAAAAAGAAAGAAGCTGCTCAGGATTAAGAAGCCTATGAGACATAACAGCCAAACGCAGCAGGAGCCTTGTTTGGATCTTGATTTAAAAAAAAAAACAAAAAAGTAGCTGTAGAAAGACAGTTCTGAGACAGACGAATGCAAATAAGGGTTGGGGAAGAGATGAGACCAAAGAATACCACTGTTTGATATGATAATGGCATGGCAGCTCTGCAGGGAAATGCCAATATTTTCAGAGATCCCTACTGAAGGGTGTACTGGAAGCTAGGAGATGTGTGGGATTTGCTTTAAAAAGTCTGGTGAACAAAGGGGAAGTTGACACAAGTGGAGCGGGATCTTGCTAATTGCTGAATCTGAGTGATGGGTATATGGACCTTACCGCGTTATTCTGACTTTGAGTATGTTTGAACTTTTCTTGATTAAAAAATAAGCTTTTATTCCCCCACAAAACAAAACAAAACAAAAACCCTGAACCACATTCTCCTGTGCAAAAGCTATCCCACTCCCTGACTTTCTGGCTCACTTGACTGTGTCGGTGCTGGACTCCTACATGGCCAACTGAGGTTCGAGTCCCGCAGACCCAGAGCCTTGAAACCCATGCCAGGTGCATGTGCATGGATGCCCAAAATGCCAAGAGGACAATAGAGGAGAAGGGATTGGGGTGTGGCCAACCCCCTGGGGGGTGATTTCTCAGTTCGTTTCTCTGTCTCTCTTCAGCAAGCACATGCACTCTACGGCAAAAATCTAAAAAAAGAGGCTAAAACTTTCAGAAAAGCATTGAGTCAGAAGGAACCTGAGCAATGACCTAGTTCAGTGGCCACAGTTTTTACAGATAGGTAAACTGGCACCCCAAGTACACAGGAGACAAGCTCAATGGTTAGCACCTGTTCCCGTAAACTGGAATCCAGTTGGAAGGATACTTCCCCAGGGCTACCGAAATCCTGTGTGTGGCAAAATAAGGCACAATCATGTGTGTATATGTATGCGTACATGCACACATAGGTATATAAGTAAACACACACGTCATGTGAGAATATCCACCAATGGATACATATATTGTGGTGACAGAGAACGCTTTTCTCCAGGACAATGAGGCAGAAGGCACCGAAATCATTCCCTGTCAGTCTCTCTAAAAGTGGCACAACTTCTCCCACTGCTCTCCTTTCAGATCTCAACTTTCAGCCCCACTCAACCCCAGCCCTCACTCCTACTGCCCTGCCAATCCGCATCTTATAAATACCTCCAACAACACTATAAGCAAACAAAAGAGGAGCCCAGAAAGTAGAGTTTTCTACAGGACTGTTATGAACAGATCAACAAATCAGTGTCATGAAAGATAAAAAGAAAGAAGCTGCTCAGGATTAAGAAGCCTATGAGACATAACAGCCAAACGCAGCAGGAGCCTTGTTTGGATCTTGATTTAAAAAAAAAAACAAAAAAGTAGCTGTAGAAAGACAGTTCTGAGACAGACGAATGCAAATAAGGGTTGGGGAAGAGATGAGACCAAAGAATACCACTGTTTGATATGATAATGGCATGGCAGCTCTGCAGGGAAATGCCAATATTTTCAGAGATCCCTACTGAAGGGTGTACTGGAAGCTAGGAGATGTGTGGGATTTGCTTTAAAAAGTCTGGTGAACAAAGGGGAAGTTGACACAAGTGGAGCGGGATCTTGCTAATTGCTGAATCTGAGTGATGGGTATATGGACCTTACCGCGTTATTCTGACTTTGAGTATGTTTGAACTTTTCTTGATTAAAAAATAAGCTTTTATTCCCCCACAAAACAAAACAAAACAAAAACCCTGAACCACATTCTCCTGTGCAAAAGCTATCCCACTCCCTGACTTTCTGGCTCACTTGACTGTGTCTCCTAGGCTTTCAGCCCTTCTCATCTCCCTTCTCCTCTCTGGGTTTCCTCATCTGCACCCCCGTGTTCGCTTGTTATCTAGAAGCACACCTTAGCAGCTGCCCTGACCCCTGGGCTGAGCTGCAGGTGGCATTCCTAATTACCCGCCGTCCACGTTCGCACGAACAGGACACACACCCGGGTGGACATCTCCGCTAGACAGAACACATTTACCTCCTGCCTCTCACATCCACGCTCCATCATTCCTCCTCCTGTGTGTTTATCTTGGTAAGGGTATTGTCCCCATTCTCCAGGCTGGAAATCACCTGTTGTCATTTCTCCCTGTCCCTCATTCCCCACTTTCACTGATAACACATTTTGACAATTTTACTTTAGAAAGACTCTCAAATTCACCCCTACCCCCTCCTATCACTGGAGACGCAGCTTGGGCCTGAGATCCCAGGATACGTGCTCGTCTTTCTTCCAGCTGACAACCATGCCCAAGCCAGGCCATCTTCTGTCCTGTACCCCTCGTGAACTTCTTGACATCAGACCTGGCCTTGCCGGAGCCCTGCTTACCCACCTCCTTCAGAGCCCATGAGTCTGTGCCTGATTTCTTGGGGATCTATGAGTAATAATTAACTATAACAGAAATACTGAATGCTTACCCTATGTCAGACATTATATGGGAATTCCATTCACATTACTCTATTTAGTAATCACAACAGACTTTCAGAAACAGATATTACTATATTACCCGTTCTGTGATAGAGAAACTGAGGCACAGACAGATGACAGCAATTTGCTCCAAGTCACATGGTCAGTAGGGAGCACGGTACAAATTGTAAACATAGACAGTTTTAACTGCTAAAGTACGGAAAGCCTCCCACAAGGCTAGTCTAATTCCCAACTTAAAGTTAGCCTTCCCGAGACACAATTTCTTCATCTGTAAAATGGCATTAATAATACCTGCCTTGTAAGGTTGTTGTAAGGATGAATGGAATAAAAATTCAAAAAAACATTGTGTTATTGCTACTCACTGGACTGTTTCTAGTGTCTTAAGGAGGGATCTGGGGAGTCTTAGCTCAGTGTGCCCCCCTTCCCCTCCGTGTCTCTACTATGTTTCAGGACTCCTAGGAGAAGGCGGGGCCTGCTGGTTGACTTGGCCTGAAGACAGACCCCCATGTTAAAGGAACCACATCCAAACGATCCTTGGACTGTGCCGCCATCATCTGATAACACTGGCTGACTTCCTCCCACTGTGCTGAGAGCTAGGCAAGTGGATCCTAGACGCTCAGGACCGGTACGGGAAGCGTGCGCATGTGAGTGTGCACATACACACACATTCTATTGCAGCGGGGCAGTGCCGTAACAGGACGGAACAAGCGGAGACTGCCGTGATTAGCTTTGCTGTGGGGGAGAATCAGTCACAGCACAAATCTCTCCTGAGCCGCGAGCAAATACTAATTCACGATGGATCAACCACACTGTTTCTCTTCTATCCCATTTGCTTTACAAAATGGCTGCGTTTTGACGAGATCTCCATGAAATACCAAAGTTTAGTCCTTTTCTGAGCTCAAGGTTATGAAGAAATATTAACTGTAAGACCTCGAAAGTCCTATTTTATATGCACCCTCGCAGTTTGAAGAAGAAAAATATAAAGTAATTGATCATTCGAACTCAGATGCTATTTTCCTTATTTATAAAAACACTCATATATGTAAATCTATATAACCTATGGCTGTCTGTATATTAAATAGATATAACTTTATATTAAAGATTTCTTACATTTCTCTTTACTTAGAAAGGGTGCCAGAAAGATCCTTGTCAATGCGATTTAGATAAGGTTTAAGTCACAGCTAACAGAGTTGTTTGAGAGCCAACAAAAAGGTATCTGCTCTCCCTTAATCCAGTCCAAATAGCCCCGATACCCTATACCCCACCCCAGCTCTCCAGTCGTGGCTGGTGGCCTGATGGTGTAACTACAGATTGAAAAGCAAGCCCAGAGAGGGGCAGTGAACAGGAGTGCTGGGCTCCTGCAGTGAATCCTGGGCCTTACTGCTTACCAAACATGAACTGTCACCCAAACGTGGGCCTCAAAGAACCTTCCCCCAGAGGAGGAATGAGGATGTGCACAGTGGGTGGGGGGCAGTGAGTGTAAAAGCCCAGCCCCTAAGGCCAGATGGCAGAGCAGTGGAGCAGTGGTAACACAGTGCTCTGTGTGCTGGATCCACATGGACAGGTCACAGGTTCGTGTCCTGAGGCCTCCCTGGACGTGCTGCTGCAGCACTGCCTGTGATGATCCATGCTGGCTGAGCTGGGGGTGGGTCACAGGTGTGAAGACCCTGTCAGAGGTGACAGATGGACACCTCTCAGAAGAAATAAACATATAAACTTAAAAAAATAAATAAAAAGCCCTAGTCTCTGACAGCAAATGAAAAACCTCTCCATTCTATGACAACAAGGAAGATTGAGGGGACGATTTAGTTCAAGCTCAGCAAGATTAAATAGCCAGCATTTTATAGCATCCAACCACTGACTATATCAAAATGCAAAATCCATCATCTTGGCAATGATTTTAACAAACATGTCAGCCTGACTTCTACCCCTGATCAAGATGGCGCCAAATGATAGCACT
>NW_006159803.1:7712716-7714516 GCF_000334495.1 Tupaia belangeri chinensis | reverse complement strand
TCAAGTTGGAATCTATGTACCCTTTCATGCCACTCTTGTGCAAGTTACCTGATTGGTCCACCACTGGCCAAATGGTCAACAGCCTTAAGATTGGACCCACGGGACCAGCAGTTAGCGTAATGGCTATGTCGCTGGACTCCCATGTAGTCAACCACGGTTCGCGTCCCAGACCCGCTGGCTTAAAACTCATGCCAGGTGCGTGTGTGTGCGTGCCCAAAATCCCAAGAGGAGAATGGAGGAGAAGGGATTGTGGCGTGGCCATCCCCCCTGGGGGGTGACTTCTCGCTTTCTGTCTCTCTGTCTCTCTGTCTGTCTGGCGAGCGCACATGTCCTATAGCAAAAACCTCTCAAAAAAAAAAAAAAAGAAAGAAAAAAAGAAAAAAAGAAGATTGGACCCTCTACCAGGTCATCCGCTTTCATTTTTGGAGCTGTTGTTTGAACTACTTCTTAAAGGGGGTTTTATTTTTCTCTGTGGGTTTGAAGCAGCACAATGGCATTTATCTGCTAGTGATCGCCTTATCTGTTTTTAAGTTCCACAGATGTAGCAGCCACTGAAGCAGCTTGCAGGTGTGCGTGTATGTGTGATGGTGGGATATTACAGAGGGTCTCCTGCAGAGAAGCACAGCACACTGCTGATTCCAGTTGGGGCTGGAGACTGGAGAGGGAGGCAGACCATGGCCTGCAGAGGGCCCCTTATACAGTCGGTTTGCTCCAATCTTGATGTGTATTTGCTTTTAAGTAAAAGAACAGGCAACAATCCCTCCAGCCAGAAATGAAATGACCAGCATCCCTGATTGTGCCAGTGGCTACTGAGCATGCTTGCTCCCACTGAACCGCCCTACCTAGAGAAAAGGGATGAGATGTTTGTAAACTTTCAAAGGGAAGCCTTCCAAAGGCTTGAGAATAAAGACTCAATCCAGCTGGGCTTCATAAGACCATAAACCTACAAAGAGTTGTGGAACCTTCAGTACAGAGCTAGCCCCATTACAGTCACGGGGTGGAGGAAGGGAGAAAGACCATGGTGTAAACTATGCTTGAGAATAAAATGAGAAAAACTGTCTTCTGTTCTAGTTGGTGCAATAAAACAGCAAAGATTCTCTGAACACCTAATTGAGCCCTTCCCTCTGAGAAAAGCTTCCCTGAAGTGGGCCTTCTTTATGCTAAATTAGATGCCAGAAACTCAAGCCATGTAGGCACTGAATGGCCCATTTCCCACCCAATGCCCTGCTCCACACTGACTGCTTGACTTAATGTTTAACTTCTCCATCTGGGAGTTAGGGTACTCCCAGAAGAACACCAACAAATAGTAACATAGGTTATGGATGCAATAGGAAATAGCAACCCTGGGCTTCTCAAAATATACCTGGGACAGATGAGGCCTCTAAGTATTCTGGGTTTGTTATTCATTTATATTTCACTCATTAGCAGCCAGGTTGCAAAGGTTCAGAAGAATTCACAACCAAGAAATATTCACTCAAGAAAGTTCTATCTGTGTAATTGCCTTATGCAAATTAGGGTACCATCATTCAATGTTGGCATTATTAGTATTTTCGCATCTGGCATTTAATACTAGTATTTTGTGGACACCTAGTTTGAGAACCACTGCTGTGAAGTAGCAAAGGTGAGACTCGGCCAGTTCCCGATGCTAAACAGGGTGGGGAGACTATTCCTTAGTGACAGTTACAAGAGATATCACCTCATCTTGCTCCTATCTCCCAGGAACACGTGTAATTACTTCTTTATATAAGATTAAAAAGTAATTTTCTTTCTTTCTTTTTTTTTTTTTTTTTTTTTTTTTTT
>NW_006159803.1:7709765-7712681 GCF_000334495.1 Tupaia belangeri chinensis | reverse complement strand
AGAACTGATTCAATTCTGCCTGGATTTGAATCATGATTCCACAACTTTGTAGCGGTGTGCAACTGAGTTTAAGCATCCCTTGCCTCAGTTTCCCCACCTGTAAAATGAAATAGGAATGAAAGGACCTGCCTCCCAGGGTTACTGGACTGATTCAATTGTGGGCACAGCACTGGGCACTGGGAGTTTGCGTTAGCTTCTCGTCTTTCACTTATGAGCCAGCATAGCGCTGCGGTTCCAGACGTACAGAATCTAAACACAGGTCTTCGGTTACCTATGGAAGCTTCGAAAAGTTCATTTCTCTAAACCTCAGTTTTCTCATCTGTAAAATGTAGAAAATAACAGGCTCTAATTCATAGGGATGTTATGAAGTTTAAATGAATTAACATCAGGCATTTTCCAATATTGTCTGACAGAGAGCAAGTGCTTAATAAAAAGTAGCCTTTTGTTTGCTTTTGTTTTTGACCATAGGGAAGCTTAAAGCTGTAATTCTGAAGGAATACTATCCAAGACAATCTGAGATTTGTGTCATTTTCCAGCGAGGGGAAGGTGGAACCAAAAAGCTGACAGGCAAGGGTGAAAGTAACTCTTGCTACTGCCTATCAATATCCTTTCAATAAGAACTCAGCTTCTATTCAAGAAAATTGGGAGAGGGTACTGAAGGATGGACGCGGCTGTGTGTGTACTTTCTACTCTTGTCTCCTTCCCTTTTAATCTTCTTCTTGTCTGGTCTAGTGGAAGGCATCTCTATAGCCAGAGAACCTAGCTTTGAATTTTCACCCCACTTTTGTGACTGTTAGGCAAGCGTGTAATCTTTTAAAATCTTAGTTTACTTAGTCATTAAAATGGGGATATAAACCTACTTTATAGAGTTCAAGGACTGGATGAGATATTGCATGTCAGTTATAAGAGCCAGCAGCACTAACTGTTCATGTTATTTTATTTTCTTTATGATTCACGCCTTATTTACTGTCCTCAGTACCAACCTTGGGCACAATTTTCTTGTTAAGTAATTATCTCCCTTCACCTCTGGTACAGCTCTGCCCTCCAACCTACTTTCTTCCTTTTAACATTTCGATCTTCGCCTTCTTACCCTTTCATGCATGTCTAATTTCTAGTTATTATAAGCTGCGGTTCCCAAGGAGATAACTACAGCGATGAACGATGTCTAGCACTGGAACCTTGAGTGGCCTAGAAAAAACACGAGTCCAATAAAACATCTGCAGCTCACCATCCTGAAATCAACCATTTGGGCCAAAGACATCCTTGGCAGAAAGCAACAGAAACAGGGGAGCGGTGAGCCCACTGAGCTGGGAGGCAGCAGGGTATGATAAAAAATGTTTTAGAGTAAGCAGATTTCTTTCTTACCAGATGCTTGATCTGGGGCAAGTTACTTAACCCTTTGAGAAGCAGTTGGCTTATATCTGAAAATAGATTTACTCTGCAGTGTGTGGGGAGTGGGGGTGGGGAGATTCCATTATATAGATTGGATCTCTAGGAAATCAGACCTGTGACAGCTGCCACATGCAGCCCACCCCACACATACTCCAAATCACTCTTACTCTGCTCTGTGCCTTCTTTTACCACGGCTTTTCTTGCTTTCTAAAGTACCATAGCATTTATTCATTTATTGGGTTTATTCTTTATTGCGTTTACATCTCTTACACTAGAATGGGAGCTCAAGAGAAGGAATCTTTGCCATTCCTTTTGTTGATATATCCAAAGTGCTCAGACCAATACTTGACTTACAAGAGGTGCTAGTGAGCATTTGTTGAATGAATGAATGACAATCCTAATGAAGTATAGACCAAAATATGGTTAGAAATGCTACTTTTGATAGCCATGTCTTAGGTATAATTAAGTTTCTACAAAGGTTCTCATTTTTCTCCAATTTTAACTCCAAGCTATTTTAATTATCTCCTTTCTTCTTTCCCTCTAGTGCACTGGGTTACCAGAGTTGGCGAAGGTAATTCAAGAGTAAAGTGTACAGACTCAACTTTTCAACCTTATACTTGTCCCAGCTGACGTAGCTATAAGGATGGCCTGTGGCACCTGGACACACTGTTATTTGCATTAAGAGAGAGGGAAGGAAAATAGTTCAGCAATTACCTCCCCACTGTTATTTCCTGGGCCTTTACGTTTCACACATTCCCGGCAAGTTCAAGAGTTCATTCTTTGCATTGCACTACAAATTATGCTACAGAAAGTGAAACAATATGCTATGTAGTTCTAAATCTTCTTTTCCATGAACTATGCTGTCTTGCTTTATTGTTCAGTGATGCAAAACTTCTCCTTTACAGAAGATGTATTGGTCTTGATCCCATTAATATGGGTCAGCAACACTCTAAGTAATAATCCATGCAAGACAAAGTCATCATGAATGTTAACTAAAACATAGAACCAACAACGGTTTTTCCCGTCAGAGCCCATGAATTTATCAACTGATAGTCCACAACATAATGTAATATTAATGAGGTCAGAGAGGACAGTTAAAAATGGTTTCCTCGTGACTACTTGTTGAGATTATGAAACAAACCAATTGGAAATACAACAATCTAGGGATAACTAGAAAAACTCCAATTATTCACTGTCAAAACTCCATGAATTTTGAAAATGCTCTTTAATCAATTTAATGTATATATTTCATTCTGATAATGTTGCATTGAATATAGGGGAAAACACAGTATCTTTCCTATAACATAAGGAAGGCTTACAGATAAGAACCCATCAAGGGCCAGCTGTGGTAGGACAGTGGTAATACAGACAGTGGTCTGTGATGCCAAACCCAAATAGGAAGGTCCTGGGTTCGTGTCCCAGGGTCTCCCTGCATACGCTGGGCATGTACATGTCTGTGATTCTGGCTAGCTAAGGCTAGAGGTGGACCATGGCATGAAAGAGGTGCTGTCTTCTCTTGTACAC
>NW_006159803.1:7686974-7709734 GCF_000334495.1 Tupaia belangeri chinensis | reverse complement strand
CCACCCTCATTCTGTTTCCTTCTCTCTCTCTCATGGAATAAATAAAGAAGTTAACTTTGAGGGGCCAGCAGTCAGCGTAATGGCTATGTCGCTGGACTCCCATGTAGTCGACTGCGGTTTGCGTCCCGGACCAGGTGACTTAAAACTCACGCCGGGCGCGTGTGCGTGCATGCCCAAGATCCCGAGAGGAGAATGGAGGAGAAGGGATTGCGGCATGGCCATCCCCTCAGGGGGTGATCTCTCGCTTTCTGTCTCTCTGTCTCTCTCTGTCTGTCTGGCGAGCGCATGCGCCCTATGGCAAAAACCTCTCTAAAAAAAAAGAAATTAACTTTCAAATTATAAAAAACAAAACAAACACTGAATTACCATTAGGAGAAAAAAAATGCAATAGACTCCTTGATAGTGCTTCCTTGATCCAATTAATCAAAACAGCAACCATTACAATCTTCCTTTGGAAACATCAACTTTCTTCACATTATGACTGTCATCATTAGATGTCTTCCTCTCCATCCCTTTCTGAAACCCCTTCCAACTGCATTTTTGGAAAACATGTTGATCTTGTTCTTTAGCACCCAGCTATCTTTACTTTCCCAAATTTTTCCAACAAGCTATTTCTGCAGACTGCTGAATTATTAGGTCGTCAGAAAAGTCATAACGTAATTTTCAATGCAAAAATGTGTCATGAATTTTTCAACAACCCAACATATGCCACCCAAAATTCAGAAAAGAGGACATTCTAAGCATATCACTACTTTGAACCACATTTGCTCAGTTTAATAACTTTAAAGCGAATTAATAACTTCTAAGTTCTGATATTTTTAGAAAACTGAGCCTATTATATTTTTTTAAGCTTTCAAGAAACAAACTCAAAATTCTTAGGAATTGTTAAGTCAGATTGAGGTTTAATGAACTGCATAGATCTCACATATTCTGATTTCTCAACTGTTTTGCTAACTTGACATGATCAATACACATGGGTTCCCTTTATAGCTATCTTAGCCTAAATCCAGAAATAAATAACATCCTCCAATACCTCCATTAAACTCCAGCAAAACAAGTCAATAAAGACAGAACCTACTCCTGGGGAGTGATTCCTCACTTTCCCTTTCTCTGTCTCTCTCCTCTTTAGAGAGGGCATGCACGCCGATGGCAAAAAAAAGTCAAGAAAAATAATAGATAAAATTTCCTTATGAGAAATGATATCATTAGGAGCTGGGTTTTGAAAGTATCCTATTACACATATATATTGAGATGTGAATGATACATTTAAAATCAATAGAAAAGAAGGAGAAATTACTATGCAAGAAGTTTCCCACAGTTTCTCATACCCTATAAATGCCCATCTTTGTTACACATACCTTAGCACTGCTCAAATAAGGACATCAGGAAACCAGACTATAAAGCTTAGCTTTACAAACTGTACATGAGTTTGATAGCTAGATACTAAACCTCTATCCAATGACTGTAGTCATCTCTGTGTCCTATCAAAGATTTGAGCAAAAATAACATCGTCAATCAGTTTGGACTGAACAAGCTAACCCCACCATGTGGTTTCATTCTCTACTTAGAATAGACTGTTGGATGAATGATGGTTTCTTAAAATGACTACAAGAGAATGCTTTGGAGTTTCTTCCAAAGATAATAAAATTTGATTGATTAGCTCTGACTCTCCCTAATTCCTGTCTTCTAATCTGACGACCACTAACAGAGGAATAAGTATTACTCTCTCAAGGGTTACTAATTTTACTATGATTCAGAGTTAAGGAGAGGGTTTCAGTTATATTTTAAAGCCTGTGGTATTTTTCGCCTTAGGCCTATTTGTTCATTTCTGATGAAGCAACTTCAATAAACAAATAAACACAAACACACCCAAGACTAATACTAAAGTCTAATTTTTCAGAGTATAGTGTCCTTCCAGAACCATTCATTTTGTTAAAACAACATTTCACAACATGGGATCAAAGCCCTCACTTCTTAAAGTGGATCAAGTTTTCTCTCAAATGCTTCAGAAGACAATTGCTGACACCTGGTAAGTAGGCTGGGCTGGACAGAAGTCTGGTGCTGGCTACAGTCTTGCACAGGATGCTGTGATCTTAGCCTTTAATGACAGACCATGTCCTCTGACCTTCACGGTGCCATATGGCAATGGGAGGTGTAGAGACTGAGCTCCTGAAAGGAGTGAATCTGTTGTTAAAATGCCAACAGAGTGGGTCCAGCAAGTGGTGTGGTGGTGAAGATGATGAAATTCCACATGGCAAACTGTGGTTCGAGTCTCAGGCTTGGCAGTTTGAAAAATCACACTGAGCAAGTGTGCATGCATGCCCAGAATCCTGAGAGGAGGATGGAGTAGAAGGGATTGCAGTGTAATCATCCTCTCGGGGAGTGATTTCTCACTTTCCCTCTTTCTGTTTGTCTCTCTCTCCAGTGAGCACATGTGCCCTACAACAAAAAACTAAAAACAATACAAACAAAACAAAACAAGAGAACAATACACAGCCTTTTTTTCTCTATTTCTCTTTCTTTTCCTCTTTTCTTTTCTTCTCTTTTTCTCCTTTTCTTGCCAGAGAGTACATGCCCTCAGAGAGACACAGAAAGATGAAGGGAGAGAGGGAGAAAGCCCCAAAACACAGGGTGTGGCCACATCACAGTCCTCTCTCTTCCATTTCACCATCCTGTAGAGATTATGCTGCAGGAGGGCACATGCATATATGCCCCCCTCCCCCTGGTGTGTTTTTTTAAGCCCCTGGGACCGAGATTCAAACAAAAGTCAGCCATGTGACCTTAGCTCCCTAAGGCACATTTTGATACAAATCCATTTTATGACATTAATAAAACGATGCTGTGAAGCTCTCTATGTGATCAAGAACAATAAACCGAGAGTTACTCACATCTCATACTCCCCTACCCAGGATGTCCAGTTCAGCACCTCCTATTGATCGGGCGCTTGACACACTCCAGTTAGCCATGTCCCATTGAGAAGGACATTCCTCACTTTACTAATGTGTAGATCACTTCGGACAAGGACAGACAAAATGGAATGAAGCAGTAAACTGCTAAGGCTCTGTAGCAACTATGAATTAGAGGAGACAATGAATTACGGATGTGATGCATTCTGAACTAAAAAGGGGGAAAAAATCCACTAAAATTAGCCCAGGTCATCTGTGGGCTCTACTTCAGGCTCTTCTGACTTTTCATCTTTCCATCGTTAGCCCATAACAGGAATGCTATAATCACAGAGAGGAAAAAGAGGTTGAGAGGAAGACAGGGGAATGGGAGATACATTAACGACCTACCCAGCTGTCCTTGCGCAAGAACACAAGAAGTCCTCTAGCTTCTGGAAAACTCTTCTCTCTACTTCTCACATGTGTCACCAATGATATTCTCAGCTGATCTGTTTGCAAATAAGAACTACCTCAAGAAAGAACAGCTGGAATACAACTATCGGTTTTCCTTCTAGTTGATATTTATATTTCTCCTCACCTTAAAAAAATAGACTCCAAGGTCTGTCAAAAAATATGTCTGTGGGATTGGACCAATTTGCATGTTTTAATTATTTACATACCTTGCATGTTATGAAGTGGATTTAAGTATAGACTACTTATAAGTACCCATGAAAATAGAAGGGGAGTTATTGAGATCATCTAAAATAAAATCATACTGTTATTTTTCTTACCTTGTATTGAGATTATTGAGAATTTTTAACACTTCTAGCTTTATTTTTTTAAGTTTCTTAATAAAGACTGCCAGAAACTGGAGATTTGTCTAGCTTTGCTAATCGACGACTCTGTTCACACCTCTTTCCAACTTTTCAAATTAGAAATAGCTTCTTTCACCTTAAATTGATGCAGAGTAGCAGCCTGAGCCAAAATGTGTGGCTCACACTTTCTGATGTGAAAGAGATAAATAAGAGACGAAGAAGAAATACCGCAGGAGTGAATGGACTTTTCACAACGACCTCCCTTAGAACGTTAATGAGAACTCAAAAGCAGGCTGCGGCTCTGAGCACCTAGACTGAGCTCACTGCCAGAAATGGCTGCCCCGTCTTCAGTACCAGACGGCTCTACCCTGCCCAGCATACGTCAACTGATCAACGAAATGTGTCTGAAGGAAGATTGATCAGTCACGACTTAGCAGATGCTACCTGAAGACCGGCAGGAAGTCTCAGGTGCCTTTTAGAGCATTCATAAAAAAAAATAAAAAAAATTAAAAAAAATAAAAAAACACCAGAAGGATTCCCTACTTGGTCAGTTCAAGAAGACTGAATTTCTATTCACGGGATCTGTTAGACTACCTGGGGACAAGAGCCCTGCAGTGTTTGCTCCTTCTTGTTCATAGCTACAGCTCTTACATCATAATCCTCTTTCAACTTTTTTCTGGAGTTTACTTTTTTATTTTTCCTCTCATTTTTTCCTTAAATGGCCAGAGAGCATGTACATTCATCAGAAAAAGATAAAAAGAGAGAGGGAGAAAGCATCCCCAGGTGGGCAAGATCACGCCACAGTCTTTTCTCCTCCATTTCCCCAACCCCATCAAAATTTAGGACATGTACTCACAAGCACCCAGTATGGTTTTCCAACTACCAGAGCCAGGGATCAAAGTTGGCCAGCCACGGTCAGCCATGTGTGATCGGGCTCCCTTAACCACTGGAGTATGAGGCTGGTTCAAAGGCTCACTTTTATGTGGTGAGTCTTCAAAAAGTTCACAAAAAAACTGCACATTATGTAAAAATCATATATGAATTTCAAGATTTTTTGGCACCAAAATAAACCCATACTTTAATTTCACCCTTCCACAAACTTTTGGAAGTCCCTTCATACTATTTCCTAATGACCCCCACTACCAACAGATTTTTCTCACTGGCAATGAGTGTCCGTCAATGTGAAATCTGTTGTATGAAATACAGTGTTAGAACAAATTTGTCTGAACTCATCTGTTCTCACTTATCAAGGCATATAATTATTGCTTTTGTTGATATATAATATAGCATACAGAATTTAGATAAAATTTACTAAACTGTAAGAGAATATATTGCCCAATTACTAAGGTAGATAATTAAGGGATTGGCATAACCTCAGATGAGCTGTTATCTATCATCTCTCATCCATATATAACGCATTTGGACTGGGTGAAATAATTTATCCTGGATGTACTCAGAACACCAAAATGTATCCACTCGGTAAATTTTCACTAAAAACCATGAAGTACTATGAAGGATGCTATAGGATGATAAAAATAAAAAGAGCAAGCTAAGATACCTTCTTTAAAGCTCTTCCTAACTGAGCAGCAGATATACAAATAAACATGAAAATTAACGCGATGCAACCTGTAATAATGGTTTAGGATGACCGCAAGAGCACTCTGGGAGTTCAGGAGGAGAAACTGTTCCCTGCTGGGTAAAAAGAAGGGGGCTTCAGAAAGGCTTACCCCAGATTTCCAATTCACTTAGTTAAACAAAATGATCAAAAGAGGAGAAAGAAAGAGATGGGGAATCAATTTTTAAAATAAATGGTGAAGAACAATAATGATGTCCATATCCATCATATTCAAGGTGATTACATTAGGACAATTGCAGGATGGAACAAATCCAAGTGATAACTGTAGAACTGGAGGTAGGGCAAGGGAAGGCACCATGGTAAACCACGGCTCATCTGATCAAGTCTCATAACAAACGCCATCTAGCCGGAGCTCCCTGGCACTGTGGATTGTCACTAACACAATCATGAGTCTCAGCTAACAGGAAATCATAGAACCGTCATGGCTTCCACCTGATACAGCTCTGTTTGCAGACAGGCCAACAGCTGTATCAGTCAAGACAAATCTTTGTCAATTTACACGTTTAGTACCCTCTATGTATTCAAATGCTACAATCTCCCTCAGTAGTCAGCCTAATATTGAATGACACTGATACCCAAATATCCTGCCCAGGGTTTAATGGTCAGGATTCTCAGCAAAGCACCAATAAGGGGAACATCTATCATGTCCAAGTCACTGGGTAGACACTGTCAGGAGTTCGGGACAACTCGGGCAGTGGAATCATCACCAATAACAGCACGTTTACTCAGTGCTTACTATGTGCTGGCAACTGTTCCAACTCATTTGTGTAGATTAATTCATTTCACTTCTTTTTCTTTTTAATTTGCCAAAGAGCTCATGTGCTCAGTAGCAAGAGAGAGAGAAGAAGAGAGGGAGAAAGTGAGAATACATTTCTCAGGGAAGACAGACACGCCACAATCCCTTCTCGTCCATGTGCATGCACACACATGCCCAGTGTGTATTCCAAGACTCTGAGTTTGGGACTCCAATCATGCAGTGGACCATGTGGGATTCAACCACCTTAACCAAGCCACCATGCCACTTGCTGGCCTAATTCATTTGACTCTTACAAAGGCACACCAGTTATCACTGTTGCCATCTTTGTATTATAGAGGAATAAATCAATTAATGAGAAGTTACAGAGTTGGTATGTGGTAGCACAGTCTGGAAAGTCCAAACTCTTACTTAGCCACTACACTAAGCTGTCTCCGAGAGCAACCTGATAGCAGTGTAGACATCAGGAGAACTGAGTCAGGTATACGGCAGAGGAACACTGAATAAGGAGGCAAGAGACCTGGTTTGCTTATACCATATTTCATGGTGTATATGAACCCAACAATTGGAAGGCATGCCATTATTATTTTCTGATACCACTAGGAGAGATGAAACGCTGCCAATCAAACTATGACACAGTGGTCAAAAGCCATCAATGATGAGACAGTTCTGATTTCATAGATATTAAAATGTTGGGGAAAATGTGCACCTTAACTTTATTAAATACTATTTCATTTTTAATTACATTGATAGACATGCAACAATATAGAAAAGTAATGATGATTCATTTACATTCAATGCCCCAAGTGGAAGTATGGCACACCAATCACTTCAGGCCAATGAGGCAACATTTTGTAAACCTTTTTCCTGTAATAGGACATAGTCACCCTATTTTTTCCCCATCTAGTGAACAGGCTTGGTGGCAGGAAGCACAGTAGTAAAGACTGAAGACCCAGACTTACATCTTGCCAGGTCTGATAGTAACTGCATGCACTTGGGCTAGTTAATAAATTCTCTGAAATTGGGTCTCTTCATCAATAGAATAGGAAATGATAAGGTATGTTACAAGGATGAAATGAAGAGTTGCAAAGGGCTTAGTAGTGGATGGCATGCAGAGAAAGCTCAGTGAATAGAACATAGTACGTCACATGGCCAGAAGTTGAAACTTGTTAAACTAAATAAGTACAGGCCACTAGTCTAACAATTTGTCCTATGCGTCTACTTCCTCAAGAAAACAAAACAAAGCAAAACAAAACACTTTCTGTGTTTTGGGACTATCCATCTATCTACATGGCTCCTAGGTGGTGATGGTCAAAGATATCCTTGTCTGAAAAACAAAACTCTCTACTAGTGAGCTATCTGAAATAACTTTAATTGCAACTGAAGAATCAAGGAGCAAACAATACCTCCTCACAAGACTACAGGGGTGCATAACTGAATGGCATAAGAGCCACCTTGCTCATTTATTGAACTCCAGGGACACAGAGGGCTGCTTTTGATGGAGTTGTTAAGCTGAATAAATTAAGCTATTCTTATGTGACCTTGCCAAACTAGGTTTGAGTGACCGACATGATCCAGTATTGTCTTGCGTTCATTCGTGGATGTGTCAAGCATGTTCACCGTGTCCAGACCCTTCTTGCCTTTGTTGCTTTTATAAAAGGTTTCATTGAATTGCTTATTAAAACTGCCGTATATAAAACTACGCCATTGAAAGATTTCTCTGGCTTGCCTCCAGCTCAATTAGCAGACTACTTGCAGCTGATGAAAAGTAACAGTCAATATCAGATTATAGTTAGCAACTATTCACAAGAGTAATCAAATTAGATTTGGGTATCTATGGTGACATAACAAAAATTTCCACTAAGCCCTGTGGTTTTACAATAAGACTACTAGAGATTTATATTAAATTATTGTTCTAAACATTTTCTCAAAATCGAATCTGCATCTCAGGAGATAACATACGAGTCTGTCAAAAAATGCAGACCCGTGGCTTTTCCAGTTTAAATACCAAGCAGCCTGGAGAGTATATGGGAACAATTTGTATGGCACTTAGTCTGTCTTCTCTCCCTACAAGTCTTTCTGAAGTATTGATTAGGACTAGCCATTGTCGAGCTGAAGTACCAACTGATCTTTTAGTACCACTGATGAGCCCACAGCCAACACGAGACCAAGTGGAAAGATTAAAAAAAAAAAAAAAAGAAAGCAATCACAGCATTCTATGTGCTTATTATCTGAATAAGGTATTGAACAGACACATTAAAAGACAATATTAGTACAGCAAATTTCAATTCACGTTCATGTAGTGTGAAGAGAATGTGTGTACGCACATGTGTATGACATCAAAGGTATGTGTAAATTGCGTATAACTGCAAGGAGGCAGAGAGTACTAATGTCCATCTTTAGGCATTGAGTTTAGTTCACTAAAAACAAAATGATGACAAAACAACCTATCCTCGATGAGGTTTTCTTTAGTTTAAAAGGTCTCTCTCCAGTCCCTCTGTGAGACTCAGCAGACCTTGGGACCGACCCCTAGTTGGTGGCATCACCTAGTACTCTTTGGTGAGCCCACACTTCAGAGATTCCAGCAAGACTGGGACCTCCAACTTCACCTCTCCTCAAGTTCAACTTAAGAATCTGCAAGCACAGAACTTCCTGGGAACTGGGGACTGATCAAGGGGATGATGGGATAGCAGTCTTAGCCCCCTTTACCCTGCAGACTGTCGATCTTGCCTTCTGGCCTCAAATCTTTCTCCCTGCTCTGGTAGTACTAGGAACAGGATGGTAAGTACTCTGGCTAGGCAGTCATCCAACTGAGGAACAAAGGGCCTGTCTCTCTTAGGGCTGCCACTAATCTTTACCAGGGATCTTCCCCTCCCCCTCCTTGGCTATTGGAAGAGAAAACACACTACCTTTTGTTGAAAACTAAACAAAATAAGATATGTAAAAGTGATTTATCAAATATAAAGGTGAAATAAATGTAAGAAATTGTTATTCTAAGATAGCAACTATTTTTTTTTTTTTTTTTTTTTTTTCCATCTTCTTCCTTGAGCACATGTAAATGAACTTGTTTAAATTGCCTATAAATTATGAGATAATCCAATGTGCCATACATCTAAAATAGTCTTAATGCATCACTCAGCTCCCTTAATGACTTACTTTTACCTTGGCAACTAACTATATAATGACTTGGCACTTAGGAGCCTTTCAAGCACCTAGGAAAACAAAGCCAGCACTAATAGGCCTCTACATATGACTCTGTCTATATGATCCAATGTTTTGGCAATTTAGTCACATGTCTCTTATCCTCTTGTCACTATAAAAATACTGTTATATGATCTAGAGCTTTAGAAATGATATCAGTTATAGCCTCCATTCAAATAATTAACTTAATACGCCATGATTACCAATTAGATGCTCAATTGGACAGATGCTTGCTCTCACATACAAAAGCAATGTTGTGTTTGAATACCACCCGCGTCAAACTTGACTGACATCTTTTTTTTTTTTTAAGTTAAAAAAGGAAAAAGAACCTCTTTTCAGAGCATTTAATTTTCAGGTTTTCGTGTGTCTGATTTGACAACCTGTATGTGATTGAAAACTTTTGTGTTTTAACTTTGCAAACCCAAATTTTCATCAGGAATGAGGAATCAATTTTTTTTTAAGGATCATTTTAGGGGAAAGGGTGTGCTTACCTCTTTTTTTTTTTTTAAGTTAAAAAAGGAAAAAGAACCTCTTTTCAGAGCATTTAATTTTCAGGTTTTCGTGTGTCTGATTTGACAACCTGTATGTGATTGAAAACTTTTGTGTTTTAACTTTGCAAACCCAAATTTTCATCAGGAATGAGGAATCAATTTTTTTTTAAGGATCATTTTAGGGGAAAGGGTGTGCTTACCAGAGGGACCTGTTTTAGATGATCAGGTAAGGAATAGTTCTATAGTGGGTACTTGAAAAATCACACCCTCTATTACTGACTCCTTAGGGTGTATTATCTTCTGCAAGCCTCTTTTTTCTTTAGTACACAAATGGATGATAGAAAAAAAAATGATAGCCTGTAATTCTACCCACTTTATTCAACCCCAAATCTATTACCTTCTCCAAAACACAATCAGTTATCTGAGATGGTTCTCTGATCTGAATCTCTGGTACTATCCTTGAAGATTTTGTAACTAAATAATAATACACAGCAATATGACTAGGACTTTAAACCTTTTAAGATACTTTTACGCACAAGTCCTCCAAAGAAAGAAGACCTTTCCTTTAGAAGAAGACACAAGCTGAAGCAAAAGCTCATTTTCACGACATCACTCTTAGAATAGTTTTGCACCTTTACAGGGGCCATGTCTTCCCTGCGAGGGGAAATGGCTGGAGAAATAGGCCAGTGTTTTCAGTCACTGTGAAACAGCCTGCTTAGACTGGCCAGTTCCGCTGAAGGTGCCAGAATACTATGGTATTCATCAAAGAAAAATTTGCTTTAATTAAAGAAAAAAAAAGTTTATTTCTTGCATGAGTGAATGAGAAAAACAGAGAAAAAGAGAGAGAGACAGGGACACAGCATTCCAACAGGGTCTGCACATTGAGATCTGCCCCAGGGTCAGCCAGCCCCAGGTCATGGGCAAGAACCTGCCTCCTCTGGGAGGTCTCCAGATGTGAAACTAGAACCTTCCCACGTCGGTCAGCCTCACAGAACATCATGTTTTACTGCTGCACCACTGTTTGTACTCAATTTTGAAAACACTTTCACTGATTTTATTATGGAATGCATATGCATATTCTGAAAAGTGGACATTACAAAAACTCTGCAGTTCCATGGTATCTTAATATTCATGTGAATCCAATAAAAGCAAATCAAAAAGCATGGCAATGTTTTTTAATTGCTAGAAGATGCATCTCTCTGGCCAGAGAGACAGAGAAAAGGCACACCTCAATGAGACAAGGTCAGGCCTCAATCTCTCCCATTTCTCCATCCTGATGGGATTTGGGGTACGCACACACATACCTTGGCTATGTTTTTCCAGCTGCCAGGGCCAAGATTTGAACCACAGTTGGCCATGTGGGATCTGACTCCCTTAACCACTAGGCTATGGGGCCAGCCTGATGATGAAATTTAAAATTATATAATTTATTTGCTAATCTGTTTAGCATCTCAGGCACATAAGAATAAGACACACCAAATTTCCTTGGGATGGAAAAAGAGGAAAAGAAAGACGCAAGCAAGCAAGCAAACTTATCAAAGCCAGGACAGAAACACAGGCACCAAAGGAAGAAGTGGAGTTAAGAACACAGCTCTGGAGTTGAAACTCCTGGGTTTGCTCTTTGCTCTACCATTTGCCAGTCAACTGACTTCTCTACTTATGCCACAATCTATAGGCTTCTAGAAAGGAGAGGCTGTGTCTAATACACCTCAGGGTCCTTCCTACCTGGCAAAAGAGATGCTCAATGTATTTCCTGAATGAATGAATCAGGGCTATTTATTCAAGTCAGGATCCTATGTTGACACATGTTTAATATTTAAATGTTAAAATACTTTGAGGTCAGATAGTTAAGAGTAGCTGTGTTCACAGTCAGACTGAACCATATTCTCATATCAAAATGGAAACTCTTTTCTCGTTCCTGCTCAATTGTAATTCAGTGCCCATGTTATAGCCTCCTTCGGTCCATGACGAGGAGCACTGGATGCAAATGTATAAATACAGTGGACTGACCATGATGTAGCAAAAGGTGATGAAGTGATTATCCATTTCAATTCTGCTGCTGAATTCCTTGAAACGCTAGAAATGACTCTGCTATTCTTTCCTCCTGAAGGAAGATGTCTGTCCATATAAATATCTCACTTTATTTTGCATTTAGATGTAAGAAAGGCCTTGGAATGAATGGTTGTCTAAACAGGCTAGACTAAGAGAAATGGTTTGGGGTTGAGGATTCAAACCAAAAAAATTCACTCAACTATTTAGTTGAGGCAGATCCTAACCATGTTTTTAGAGTTGGGATCTAGGAAGCCCTCATTGCTTGTGCAGAAGTAGAGAAACCATTTCCTCTCCTCCTTCATAAATTATTTTCCCCTCTGAAGGCAACTAATGATGTGTTGCTGTGGGCCTTCAGGGGCCATGGCTACCCATTTCGGAGGGAGAATGAACAGGTGATTTTCCCAACTCACAGAATAAAAACTAGAACCCAGGGAGACGTGGACGATCGTGAATGCACTTTCTCATGGCCTGTCACTGGGTGCTACAATGGAGTCAATCTGCCAACTGCTGCTGCTTCCTGGGTCGCTACATAAAGACAACGGGCCCTCCTTCCCTGAAGCAAGGCCAGGAGTCGCTCTGTGTGTGGCTTCAGACTAGGGACACTGAGCCTGGCCATTCTGCCCAGTCCTTGCCATGTCAGAGTCGCAGCCTCACTAGATACAAGTCAGTCAGTTCCAAGGAAGACTGGGAATCTTTGCCCAACAGACAGCAGGCCTTGTTCTCTGAGCCAGTGGTGAGATCTCAATTGTTTCAGGCATTTCCTTTGGTATATGACATATTTTTTAAAAATTTACTTTCTTTTTTTTTTAAATGAAGAGTCAGAAGGCATAAACACAAAGAAAGCAGTCACAAGTACAGACCATTAGCAAATGACGCTGGCCAGCATTTAGACAGCATCGCCAACTTACTCCTCACAATCACGCAGCAGGTGAACTGAGGTAGGAGAAGCTAAGTTTCTGAGAGGTTAAGTGATTTCCACAAGGTCATCTGGCTAGTGAGGGTACTTGATGGTAGACAGTGTTCCCTTTAACCTTGGTTGCCCCAGCCCCTTTAACAAGTTCTCTTGGACAGCCCTGTGTCGTGTCTTCCTCACAGAGGTTGCCAAGGAGAGCTGAGTCTTCCTCTAATGACCCTAACTACTAGTGAGTCAAGAAATACACACCTCAACCTTCCCCTTCCCCTTGGCTAAGGAAATCGATAGGGGACTTTCAAAGATATCCAAGGAGTATGACTGAACAGGAGGGTGGCCAGCAATCCAAGCCTCCCCACACAGAGCCACCAGTTCCAGGATGTAAATACACAAGCTTGCTCAGGTCAGATAACATCACGGCTATAAAGGTGTGAGGGGACCTCTGAAGTGAGAGTGTTTATAATCCCTGATAGAACAGGAACTGGAACACTGCAGGACACAGACATTGAGAAACTGGCTCTCCTTTTCGACATGGACTGTCCAGTACAATAGCCATTAGCTACATGTGGCTATTTTAATTTCAAGTTGAAATCGTCAAAATGGAATAAATTTTAAAATACAGTTCCTCAGTGGTACTAGCCACACTTCAAGTGTTTAGTTGCCACACGTGACAAGGGAAGCCACACTGAATGACAGCATAAAAACAGAGCATTGCCCTTGCCAAAGACAGTTCTACAGAACAGGGCCGTCCTAGACTGTTTTCCCTTTCACTGCAGGACCCACAGATTTTTTGCTTTCTTTTGTTTTTATGACAGAAAGCATGTGCATGAAAGAGAGAGGAAGACAGAGCATGCACCCCCTTCCTCAATGGGACCTGTTCACACTATAATCTTTTCCCCTCCACTTCTCCTTTCGATCAGATTCTGGGGACACACCACAGTGCCTGGCATATTTCTCAAGCTGTTGAAGCCAGGACTCAAACCCTGGTTGGTTATATGGGATCCAACTTCCTCTGTGCAGTGTGTAACCATTGCACTAGAAGGTCACCCTCCAAGATATTAATTTGAGGTATAACTCAGAAAGAACCCAAGTTGCTTCAGGTAGGACCAAAACACACCATTGGGGAGTGCACACTGAAGGTGACTGTGACCCCAGCTGGCCCCTCACACCACTGCCAGGGCCGCCAGCTTACGCTGATAGATGGGTACCATTCGCCTCTCCATGGATGTGAGGACATCTCTTCCAGCTGGTTTAACACTCGCCCTGCACCACAGCTGCCTATGGCAACCCTGGTCAGCACAGATGTGTGACTTCTAGTGTTTCCAGTTATCCCCGCAGTATTCAGGCGCAATAAGCACCGCATACTGCCAAGCTCAAAAGCAACCTGAAGATGAAGACACAGCAATAGTAGCAAGATTATTTTTAAAATAACTTACCTGAGTCAAGGTGCCTCCCTGTAAATACTATTATTTCTTCTGTGCTGGCGTGTTTCTCCTTCCAAATCTCATTACAAACGCTTCCCTAACACCTCCTATTTACTCAACAGCAGAAATCAACTCCCACACAGACAAGAGGCAGGCACTGCCACTTACAGATGCGCAGATATCAGATGTAGCTACTTCACGAGAACATTTTCAAGATTCAAATCACACGTGAGTGTTTCAGATTTCCTTCTGCAACGACCTTTTTTGCATGTGGGGGCGGGGGGTGTTGGCAAATTCATTGATTAGGCAAAGAAAGTCAGGTGCGTTCCTTACTTCTGACACATACTCCCACCACACCACCACCACCACCACCCAACTCGGGGGTTTTGAAATGTGCTATGTGTATTTAAATGTTTTGTAAAAGGTTTTTTTTTTTTTTTCTCATTAGCTTAAATTGGAATAAGATGATTCCATATGCCCCAGGACATTATAAAAGTTAGCAAAACTTTTTTAAATAACAAAATTAACATAAGACAACATTAAAATTAAACCTGGAAACATCATCCAATAAGTCAAATGCCATGCTAAAAATACTCTCTGAGTGCCAGAAGGTAGGGTGGCTGCTAGAGAGGTGTACAGACAGAAGCATCTTAGTAGAGGCACTCGGATGATTTACAGGAAATGGAAGTGCTTTCTATGGTAAATTACTAGAGAACACCTTATTTTTTAGAGAGAGATTTTTGCTATAGGGTATGTGAGCTCCCCAGAGAAAGACAGAGAGACAAAAAGTGAGAAATCACTCTCCCCAGGGAGGATGGCCACACCACAATCCCTTCTCCTCCATTCTCCTCTCAGGATTTTGGGCACACATGCACACGTGCCTGACGTGAGCCACCGGGTCCAGGACTCAAACTGCAGTCAACTATGTGGGAATCCTGCAACGTAAACATTATGACATCTACTGGACCTCCTAGAGATAACTTTTCTATACACAACTCTCCCTTTCTTACCATCTTTAGGTTGTGGACACAATAAGTAAGCTACGTTTTTGAAAGAAAGGCCCGCTTTTTGTTTTCTATAGCAATGTGATTATACTTAGCTAGAGGGAAAAAAAAGTATAAAAACAAGGGGGAAAATATAGTATATACAGTAAACTATATAGCATCAGCTAGGGGCTACCTTATAGTATATTCATTCCACTCAGAGTTTCTGTATTCACAGATATGTACATATCAGCTGAGCTTGCTATTGAAAGTAGTTAGATTATTTAAGAATTTTTGTGAATCAATAAAATGTGGAGAAAAAAAGAAATGGAAAACAACTGTGGACACCTGAGATAGTGTGGGAGGAGAGTAGGAAATGGCAGAGGTTGAGAGATGGGGGAAATATATATATATATATGAAACTAGAAGTGGAAAATTATTGACGATAACACATATGATGAAGCTACTATGCAGTATATTCTGGGTGGGAAATCACATTTTGTATGCTGTGACAATGCTCAGTGAATGAATGTAAATTAATTAATTAAAAACAAAAAAATTAATTTTATACACACACACACAGTAGAATAGTATTCAACTTTAAGGGACTTCTGGGTCAGCGGGTGGCATGGTGGTTGAGGCTGGACTCCTTCGTGGCCAACCACAGTTTGAGTTCTGGACCTAACAGCTTGAAACTCATGTGTGTGCATGTGTGCCCCAAATGCTGAAAGAGAATTGAGGAAAAGGGATTGTGGTGTGGCCATCCCCCCAGAGGGTGATTCCTCACTTTCTGTCTTTTTTGTCTGGCCAGCAAATGCATGAGCCCTATAGCAAAATCTCTCAAAAAACTTTTTTTTTTTTTGAGGAAATTCTGATGTATGCTACAATAGAGATCAAGCTGGAGGACACTATGCTAAATGGAATGTCAGTTGCAAAAGGACAAATTCTGTTCCAGTCCACTTACATGAAGTGTGCAGAGTGGTTAAATTCATAAAGATAGGAAGTAAAATTGTGGTTTCCAGGAATTCAAGGGAGACGGAAATTGTTTAATGGGAATGGAGATGGGGGAAAGTTCTGGAGGTGGGGGGTGGTGATGGTTGTATATTATTGAAGTATTCAGTACCACTGAACTGAACACTTGGAAGTGGTTAGGATGCCAGACACAGTGGCAAAACAGTACTCCACCCCACTGTGGCTACATGGGGAGGCCCTGGGTTTCTGTGCCGAGGTCTCCCTATACACGTGAGCCTGCGATCCCAGGCTGGCTGAGGATGGGAGGGGATCACAGTGTGATGACCCCACTGGGGGTGCGCCCCCTCCCTGTTTCTAGCTCTCATGATATAAATAAATAGATAAAGCTTTTTTTAAAACAAAAAGTCAAAATAGATTTTAAAACGTTATGTTATGTATGTTTTACCACCATTTTGTTTTAAATGGAAAGAAAACATAAGGTATGAAGCAATGTAAAAACCTTAGAAATCCTAAGTCTAAGATCTATGCAAGAAGATGTACTTTAGCAAGACGGTAAAGAAAGATGACTAGCAACACAGCAACCAACTTGGGAAGTGTGCATACAGAGCCAACAAACGTAAATCAAGACACCAGTTATATTTAAAGCAGTACAATAAATGTGCACCAAAGGTAGTTGGTCTTAAAACGCTAGCCTCCTATGGCTAGATAATGCATGAGAAATCTACATGATTGCTCACACACAGTAATTCAACCCAAGAGCTTAAGAGTCGTCTTTATTTCGTTGAAGAGCTCCACTCATCCTCAGCACTGCTGCAAAGTCTCTATAAAATGCTCTGTCTTCACTGTCCAGGTAATTAAAAATAATAATCTATTGAATTTATTATAATGATTTATCTGAGGCTAAAATTTCATTGGTGACTTTTTAATTTAATTTAATTTTTAAATTTTTTAGTTTAGTTTTTTTTTTTTTTTTTTTGCTTTAGGACACATGTGCTCACCAGAGAGAAAGAGAGAGTGACAAACCAGAGAGAGAGAGAGAGAGAGAGAGAGAGAGAAGAAAAGTGACAAATCACCCCCTGGGGGGAAGGCCCTTCAATCCCTTTTCCTCCACTCGCCTCCTGGGATCTTGGGCACCCACACATGTTCCTGGCATGGGTTTGAAGCCACTGGGTCAGGGACTCGAACCATGGTTGGTTATATGGGAGTTCAGCAATGTAACTGCTATGTCATCTGCTGGCACCAACTATTTTATTATTATTATTTATTATTATTATTATTTTAGAGAGATTTTTGTTATAGGGTGTGTGAGTTCACCAGAGAGCCAGAAAGCGAGAAATCACCCCTCCCCCCACGGAGGATGGCCACACAGCAATCCCTTCTCCTCTATTCTCCTCTCAGTACTTTGGGCATGCCTGCACACATACCGAGCATGAGTTTTAACCCACTGGGTCCAGGCCTCAAACCACATGGGAGTCCAGCAACATAACCATTACAGTATCTGCTGGTCCCTCTGACTTTATTTTAAATAGGTCAATGCCCTTTGCCTTTCTCAAAATGATTACCTCTCATTTCATTTCCATTCTACCCTGTATTGATATGCTTGGTAAAGATGGGTGCAATCATTAGTTGAAACAAAATCCAATGAAGCTAATGAGAACTTTTGGGAAAAAAAAAACTATAAATGACCAAATATCAATTATTATTTTTAATAATAATAACCAATTATCAATGAAACTTTGCCAAATTAACTAGTGGCCTTCAGATTTTGTTTTTAACTTAATAAGAGTGATAAATGAAAGCCAAGTCCTACAGTTCTCCTACAGCCAGCAAAGCATTAGAAGGACCAATCACAAAACATAAGTAAATAAATTCCATGTTTTCAGTACAATTCCTACTAGCAGTAGCAAATCCCAAAGTGGTACTTGGAAATATTGCTCAAACAAAATGTCCCAGGGAATAGTATGTTATTCACTCGACAAACATTAATTTATTTCACTTAAGCAACAAATCCCTATGGCTACATCCTAGGTTTTGCTAGCACTGGGAATTGTTCCACCTATGAGATCTTAAATTTGAATAGTCTTGTATTCGAAGGCAATCCATTATCATTCTCCATTCTTTTTTACTCACCAGTTCCAGCCATATCGACTCCTACCCTCTGTTGGACAACATATTTCTTTCTGACCCTTTTCTTCCAAACGATCAGCCTCTTTGACTTTACGTTCAACCTTAGGGCCCCTCTGCTTTTACCCTTAATTCTTCACCCCCTCATCTCTCTGCCATACACAACCTATTCCCAGAATAGGTTCAACCTGACCATCTGACACCCTGACGCCCCCTCCAGCAGAGGGCTTGCCCAGTGCCACAGGAGAACGATGAATGATGCAGGCTGGCCCAGTGACAGCTCTTTCTCCACTTACCCACATTTTTGCCGTTTGCTTTGGCCAAGCACCCGGCTTCTCCCTTTTCTCCCCTCTCTATCAGCAAAGATCTCATCTATTCCTTTGTAGAGAAGGCAGAGGCCACCGAGGAACAGGTTTTCTATCAGCTTTCAGGCCCTATTCCCAACTACTTCCTAACTTATTTGTGTCCCGATCCATCCTTACAGTGCCTCCAATTACAAAGAAAAAGCCATACCTTCTAGTTAAGGCTTACTTCTCCCACTTGTACCCTTGATCTTCGTCTGTCTTTCACTGGGATCCTGCCCCATCCATCATTCCTCTTGCCTCTATTTCTCATCTTCCCTGTCCACTGTCTGATTCCCTCCTGTCCACTAAAATGCACAAGTCTTCAAAAGAAACAGCAGCTCTCTTTCAGCCCATGCCCTTCTCCACCTTCCTGTGCATTTTTCTCCTTCACAGCAGACTTCTTGGGAGGACAGTATTTCTGTTTTTATTTAATCCCAAGGCACACTCCAGTCTCACTTAAAACAATTATTATTTATTTATTTTATTTCATTTGTTGTTGTTATTATTATTTTTTAATTTGACCAGAGATAGATAGCAACAGAGAAATAGAAGCAGGCTCCCAGGTCCAGGACTTAAACTGTAGTTGGCTATGTGGGAGTCCAGCCCCTTACCCACCATGCCACCTGCTGGCCCCTTCCAATCTCACTTTTTAGCTCCACTCCCCCACTTGCTATGACATTGCTCTTCTTTCTGTGTTCTTTAGCCTCTCTGGCTAGTTATTCTCACTCACTCATTCTCTTCATAAAGGCTGTTTTTCCCTGCTTTCCTGCAAGCAAACTGATGAATTAGCAATTAGCATTCCAACCAGACACTGGAAGGTGAGAGGGAGCTCGTATTGGCCCCTGGCTCATGCTGGCCAGGGCCTTCTCATTGGCTCACTCAGATCCAGCCTGAGTCACCTCCCCTTCTTCCACAAATTCCTCTCTCCCTCAGTAGGCTGACAAGTCCTATGGTCACATCTCTAGCCCAGACCCTGGGAAGTGCCAGAGTCATAGCTGCCTTTTTCACTGGGCAAATCCTCCTGAACACCTCACGGGCACATCAGACTCAGTAGACTTCACTGCCCAGGAGCAACGTTTTTCTCTCTGACTGCCACTCTCTCTGTCTCAATGGTCTTACCTCTCCTCCAGCCATCATCACCATTCTCCTTGATGCCCGTTCTTCTTCCTTCCATCAACAATAGCATCAACAGCCAACTCTCACCATGTTCCCAACTCCTAAGAATCTCTCTCTCTCTCTCTTTTTTTTCTTTTGAGAGATTTTTGCTATAGGGTGTGTGCGCTCGCCAGAAAGACAGAGAGAGATAGAAAGTGAGAAATCACCCCCTCCCCCCAGGGGGAATGGCCACACCGCAATCCCTTCTCCTCCGTTCTCCTCTTGGGATCTTGGGCACACACGCATATGCACCTGGCGGGAGTTTAGGCCACTGGGCCCGGGACTCAAACTATGGTCAACTACAGGGGAGTCCAGTGACATAGCCATTATGCCAACTGCTGGTCCCTACGCCTGAGAATTTCTTAAATCTCTCCTGAATGCCTCTTTTCCAAGGCCACTGCTCTATAAGTTCTTCTTGATCTGCTTAAGACAATGTTGTATGGCTTAAAAAAAAAAGATTCATTCATGCCTCTTTTTCCTAAACAAAAATAGGTCTCATCATTCACCAGCCCTATCCTGAATGACTCACCTCCTTTAACTAGTCTCCTTGCATTGACTTATGCTCCTTCCAGGGGTTTCTCTCCATACTGCTTCTAGTTATATGAGTTTTAAAATTTTTAAAATCTTTATTGCTAGAGGGTACACATGTTCATCAGAGAAAAGCAGCAAGAGAAAGAGAGAGAGCTCCCCTCATCGGGCGTTGTCATGCCACAATCTCTTCTTTTCCATTTCTTCATCTTGTTAGGATTTTGGACCTGTGCTCACACTTGCCAAGCTTCCAAGGCTAGGATTCATACCACAGTTGGCCCTTAACCACTAGTGGCTGGTCCCAGTTACCCACTTTAAAAGCAATCTAATCTTATATCATGGCCCCAATTCCTACAGATCCCCTTGCTCTGCCACAGAAGCTGTGTTATGGTCTCCTCTGGCCTACCTTCCGATTTCTTATCCTAGTACTCTGCACACAGCCTTCCCTGGTGTCCACTCCAGTGGCCATACACCCAACTAATTCGAGGTCCCCAAAGCTCTTTACTCTCACTAACTACATGTTAAACTTCCATTTTGGTCTGAAGATTTTCTGCATAAGTTCAAATGCCACCTATTCCCTGAAGAAAAGGTCCTTCCCCAGGACACTTGCTTCTGCCGAGCTCCAATTATTCACACTTGGAAGGCCGCCATAGGACAACTTGACAGCCTTGGAGATGGCGAAGACTTACTCATCCTTGCCTTGCCCATACCCGGCACACAGGAGGCAAACATGGAATATTTGTGAATCAATAAATGAATCAATTAATGAATACAAAGTACCATGTGCCAAGACATCTGCGAATATGCTACAAATATTAATCACATAGAAATTAAGCTCAGTCATCAAGTGTAACCAGATACCTCTTCTCTCCATTGGGGAGCCCCAACATTGTCCTTCTTGATGGAGGGAATGAACACTCTCTGAAGGCCGCGTAATACAACTGAATAGACTAACCACTGCCTGTGGGTTTAAACTGTCAAAACTCCACACCTTCCAGTGGGAACGTTCCTAAAGCCAGGAACTGCCATGAGGCTGTTTCAGTAGGATGTTTACATCACAATATGTCTGGAAGACTATATGTCTTGCATTTGCACTGGAGATTAGAGACTTTGGAATAAATTAAAGAAATTATTCTTGGTTTCATCTGTCGAACTTGACAATGTTTCTTTTTTTCTTTTTTTCTTTTTTTAGGTGTCTGCCATAGGGCATGTATGCTCACCAGAGAGAGAGAGACAGACAGATATAGAGAGAGGGAAAATGAGAAATCACCCTCCCCACAGGGATGGCCATCCATTCTTCTCCATTCTCTTCTGAGGATTTTGGTCATACACACACACACACACACACACACACACACACACACACCTGATGTGAGTTCCAAGCCAATGGGACTGAGACTCAAACCACAATAGGCCATGTGTCTTAACTGCCATGACACCTGCTGTCCCCATCAATATGATCTTAAATCAGCACAACTCCACGACTATGTTTTGCAGAACATGAGCATTGTCCAAAATATTAATATCACCATTAGCTACCTACCATTTACTAAGGAAACTCCCTGTGCCCAGTGCTTTATATGTAACTACTCCATTCAGTCCTTACTGTAACCCTAGAGACATCTATTATTAGTATGTACCTACCTTAAAGATAAAGAAATTGATGTGTAATTATAAAACTTTCCAGAAGTGCCATGTCCAGATGAGTGTGGCTATGAAGCCACGGCCGTTTACTGCTGCCACCATATCTTTTAGCAAGCCCACGTTGAGCAAGTTTTGGAAACCTGGAGGTGATGGTGTGCACTAACATTACAAGGACTCTCCTAATAAAGACAGCCTTTGAACAGGAACACACTTCCCAAGCTTGTTTGACTACAGGAGCCTTAACATATTTATTCATATAGAGCATGTGTACACACATGTGATAGTGAGAGAGAGAGAGGAAGAGAGAGGGATGAGTACCCTCGACCCTGCGCAGGGTCTGGTTATACCGTGATCCCTTTCTCCCAGTCCTCCAACCCACTGGGTCTTTGACACTCATGTGTGCCCATCATATTCAGACTAGCTGGGACAGGGGTTTGAACCATGGATCCCACGTGGGATCCAGCTTCTCCTGACCAGCACATTACCACTGCACCACAGAGCTGGTCCAGGCGCCTTTTTAAATGGAGCCATTTGCAACATTGTGGGCAGTGTTTTGAAGAATTCTATTTGGCTGTAGATGATAATTGAAAAAGATTATGAAGTCACTAAGGCCAGAAAGGAGTGACTTGTTGCATTATTCATTACAGGTGAGGGATTCATGTCACAATCTCAAATGCGCTGGGCGCATATGCATGCGTGTGTGCCCAAGATCCCGAGAGGAAAATGGAAGAGAAGGAGTTAAACACTAATGGTCTCAGTTGGAGCCCATAAATCACAAAGTCAGTTCAAGAAGACAATTTGCTGGGAACCAGCAGTTAGCGTAATGGCTATGTCGCTGGACTCCC
>NW_006159803.1:7680967-7686800 GCF_000334495.1 Tupaia belangeri chinensis | reverse complement strand
TGCCTGGCCGGCAACCGCACGCGCCCTATAGGGAAAACCTCTCCAAAAAAAAAAAAAAAAAGACAATTTGCTGAAGTGATGGAGGTGTAAAGTCTGCCTAACTGCTGGAGCAATGGTGTCTGAATTTTGAGGTCACATAAATATCTGCTTGTATCATTTTCCAGTCTTGCTCCATTTTCTTAGACACTCACATCCCTAAAGAAACGTTGGGCATCCAATAAAACCGATGAGTCTAGGAGACCTAATAGGAAGAAGGCTGGAGAAACACTTCTGCTACAAATTTGGCAATTCTACTTGACCGCTCTCTATTATTTACTGAAATTCCTCTTACAAATTGCCTACTGTATCAAACTCTGTCCTAAGAGAATCTTCTTTATAGGGTCTCCTAGTCTGGTAGGAAGAAAGTAGATCACAGAGATTAAAAGAGCACAAAAGGAGGCTATCACAGAACATGTGTAAGATGCTACTTGTGTTCTCTGCTTCTATCTCTTTCTAGAAGGAAAAGGGCTTCACTTTTCTGATCCTCAAAGTATACTTATGAAATACTTTCCATGAGTCAGCCGGTGGTGTGGTGGTTAAGGAGGCTGGATCCCACATGGCCAACTGCATGGTTCGAATCCATCCTAGACACAGGCGCTTGAAAAACACATTAAGCACATGTGTATGTGTGCCTAAAATCCTGACAGGAGAAATGGGGGAGAGGAGATTGCAATCATGACCGTTTTCCACAGGGAGTGCTTTCTCCCTTTCATTTTCTCTCTCTGGGCAACTACATGTACCCTCTAGCAAAATTTAAAAAATAGATATGTTTTCCAAAATCCTAAAGGAAAATGAAGGTTAGAGCTCTAAGAGAAAAGCTGATTAAAGGAGTATGTAATTTGAAAGTCAGCCAATATTTTCACGGTGGGCAAAACCAGAAACCAGGAATGGAGACGTTTGCAGTCTGGTTTTGATCCTAAATGGACTTAGCCAACCACTTGTACTTTTTGGGCTCTTTCTCCTTCGTTCCACATGGATGCAAATGCAGATAAATTAATATGATGTAATAAGCAAAGCCTTATGTAATTAGTGAAGCAAAATGGAAAAGACCAAAAGCTAATTTAAGATCCATTAAAACAACTATCATAAAATATATATATATATATTTCTGTACATAAGTAATCTTAATGCCTTTATGTAAACCTTTAAAGAATATAATTAAATTATAGAATTACTGCTTGTCTACGAACTTCTTTTTTCCCACTGAATTGTTCATCTTCTAAAGTTGGTTTGGTTCAAGGGGATTTTTTTTTTTTTTTGAGAGGTTTTTGCTATACGGCGCGTGCACTAGCCAGAAAGATAGAGAGATAGAAAGCGAGAAATCACTCTCCAGGGGGAATGGCCACGCCACAATCCCTTCTCCTCCATTCTCCTCACGGGATCTTGGGCATGCACGCACACGCGCCCGGCGTGAGTTTTAAGCCACCAGGTCCGGGACTCGAACCGTGGTCAACTACATGGGAGTTCAGTGGCATAGCCATTATGCTAACTGCTGGTCCCTCAAGGGGATTTTACATGACTTCCTTTTATGAAAATTACTTCCCTGACAATCCCCAGTTAAATGAATTCACACCTACATCCTACACTCACAGGATAAATGAGACAGATGCATTATAAAAATGAAGAGACAAGAAGCAAGTAAATGACCTTCTCTCATGAATCACACTAAAATGCTTACACACACTTTTTTTTAAAAAAAATGAATAAATCTTACTTTAAAAAAATAATTTTAGATTGGGAAGAGGACCTAGTTCCCATAGACCCCATCGACTCGCTACGTTTCCCTATCGTTGACATTGTCCATTCGCCTGGTACCTTTGTGACAATTAATGAGCCAACATGATGCACTAGTATTAACCAAAGTCCATTGTGACTCAGATTTCCTTGGTTTTTACCCAGCGTCTTTAGTCCGTGTGGCAGAAAAATCAATTCCTGAGTGCCGACAGGCAGCAGTCACATGACGAATACAATTATGGCTGCTTAATTTTTCAATAGGATGTTTTTGGAGGAGTTTGCTGATTTGAAATTCAGTTTAAGAATGACTTGAAATATATCTGGCAGGAGTGGGTAAGCCTCAGTCTTTTTACCTGAAAAATGGAGAAGGCGGTGACACGCACTGTAAAGGGTCGCTGGACAGTTAGTAGGGTGTGTGTTTACATTTTGAGAGCAGACTATAATACACAACAAGCATCTGATAAATGATAAAGAGAGGAAGTTACAGCTTAAGGGGGAGCATTTTTTTTTTTTTTTGGAGAGATTTTCACTGTAGGGTGCGTGCACTCGCCAGACAGACAGAGAGAGACATAGAGACAGAAAGCGAGAAATCACCACCCAGGGGGGATGGTCACGCCGCAATCCCTTCTCCTCCATTCTCCTCTCGGGATCTTGGGCATGCACGCACACACGCCCGGCGTGAGTTTTAAGCCACCGGGTCCAGGACACGAACCGGGGTCGACTACATGGGAGTCCAGCGACATAGCCATTATGCTAACTGCTGGTAATGGGAGCATTTTTAAGAAAAGATATAGAAGTATAATTTTAAGTCTAGTTTTCATGTGAGGTTGCTTTATTCATATTTTACTATTTGACTTAAACTAAGCATGGGTTTGGAGGTATTATTTTACTCCAAAAATATCCTATTGAAAAATTAAGCAGCCATAATTTTGCTTGTCACGTGACTCCTGCCTGATGGCACTCAAGAACTGATTTTCTCATATACACTTTCATGACCCCCTTCAAGGGGGCGTTAATGGGTCAAAGTGTCCTGATGAGGAAGAAGGAGAGCAGTGAGACATGGGACTGCAATCTCCCCATCTCTCCATCAGGATGTCAATCATTCAGTACCAGGCCTGCCATTTAAGGAACGGTAGTCAGGGTTCCTACAGAAAGTCACTTCAGTCCCCACAGCGGATTAGGACTGTCGCAATACTTGTAAAATCTGTCCATATCACTCCAGAAGAATACAATCAGAGATGTCTTTCATTTTTTATAAGAAGAAGCATGACTATGCTGGGCAAATAAGCTGCATTATTTCTCCACGAAAGGCCACATGAGAGATGAGTCACACGTAGTAGCGATTCTATTTTCTGTGGACAAATTTCAACCTGATGCTGATGAGTCCTTTTGCACGTAGCCTGGCACTCTCAAAGCTCACTTACATTCATTTAAGCTAAATCTAATTTTGTGCCTTTTCTCCAAGGCCTAACAGGGAATGGACTGAAGTAGCACATGTGCTGAACATGAGTTACACGAGAGGCCGGAGGGCCCAGCAGTGCAGGCTCATGGTACAGTGGGAGTGGTTCCTGGGAACCAAGCAGATGAGAGAGCCCCTACTAAAGCCATGTCAATGTCGTGGACCCTCTGCGTGCTACCATGTGAACCAGGCATCCCGTGACGATGCAGTTCATCTGATGAACTCAGCAGAACCGATCTCGATGACCAACACTGGATCCTGAGTAATCTCCAGAGGAGGCAGAGCATGGCTCAGAGAAGGCCGGTGCTAGCGGTCGAAAGTTCAGGTTCAAATCTCACGCCAGAGATGGAGACACCTGAGCACAGGCCTGGCCAATGACTGAAAGGCCAGGCTACTCACAGGCAGAGAGGAGAACAGAAATTAAACAAGTAGGAATGCTGTCTCTGCATTAGCAGCTGGCCACGCACAGCGATGCCCCAGGGCAGGGCGATGAATCCCAGGGCAGGGTGGCCAGTCTTCTGCATACCACTGGGCCAGTCCCTTGACCATTCCTGCCCTCTCGTTCTACATGTGTTTTTTTTTTTATCATAATCTTGTTTCTATGACATTGGATCCCATATAACTTTATAGTGTATTACGTTTCTTTTTCCAGAAGGAATACCATGCTTATCAGTCAATACAGAGACATTAAAATCCCCATCTTCATCATCCAATAGCTTTTCATTTTTTTCCAGATTATTATTCCAATTATTTTTTTAAACAGTCAATCACTATTGATCACTTTGCTTGTAAAAAGATTTTACCCAACATGAAATACTTCTCAGATCAATCCACTTGAGAATACTATACACGTCATCATCAACAGGTAAATAAACCATATCTGCGTCCCACTAATGCCATGCCTCTCTATTTGTCCTCCTGCTATCTTTCTCTCTACTCTTCTCTTCTCCTGCCCCATCCCACGACGTTCTACACATGTTTTCTCATGTTCTTTTGCTGCTGAAAAAGCTGCCCTGGCATCCTGCTGCCCTAAGAGTGAAACCCAGAACCCTCCCTGCCCCTCCAGTCCCTTTGGCTGCTTAGGCCGCTCTAGCCTTATTTAAAAGGCTGTGAGATTTCTTCCTGAACACAGGCCTTCTGCACATGCTATTCCTTCTCTCTGAAGTTTCCTTCCCTTCACAGACCTAGTTTCTTCTACGCTTTCGATTCTTTGACTCAGATACTCCTTAGAGAAGTCTTCCCTGGCCTCCCTCTTACACAGCACATCCCTCCCTCGCCCCTTTATTATGCTCTAGCCCGGCATCCTGTTTAATGTTTGTATGATACTTAGCAAGGTTTAAAGCCCTCTTGTTTGTTTATTTACTTGTTTTGCGATCTGTTTCTACCACTATGGCATGAGCGTCAGGAGGGCAGGGAACACGCTGGCTTTGCTTGTCACTGCATACCCAATGCACTGTAGGCATTAGATAAAACTTAGTTGGTTGAAACATTAAGGTCAGTGAAAGAAGCTGGACGTAGACTGTATGATTCCATCCATGAGAATTGCTGAAAACAGCCAAATCCACAGAGAGAACACAGATTACGTATTGCTGGGTATTGGGGGAGGGGCTAGAATGACTGCTTAAGTTATAGGACCTCTCGCTGGCTTTGCTTGTCACTGCATACCCAATGCACTGTAGGCATTAGATAAAACTTAGTTGGGTTGAAACATTAAGGTCAGTGAAAGAAGCTGGATGTAGACTGTATGATTCCATCCATGAGAATTGCTGAAAACAGCCAAATCCACAGAGAGAACACAGATTACGTATTGCTGGGTATTGGGGGAGGGGCTAGAATGACTGCTTAAGTTATAGGACCTCTCTTCATGATGATGAAAATGTTCTGGAACTAGACGTTGCAAGGCATTATCAATGTACCAAATGTCACTAATAGTCAATGTTTGAGCACAAAAGGAAAAATTCGCTGTGTGAACAAAGGTGTAACATCTCTTGCCTTAGTGGTAGACAACAGTTATGGGGTAGACTGCTTTTCCTTAAACTGGTGCCAACTTGCATGTCAGTTGTACAAGGCTATGACAGATCAGATCCTCAAACACCAAATATCGAGACGGACTATGGGGGCTGGCAAGTGTCGTGGTGATTAAGGGTGCTAGATTCACACATGACCAACCACGGTTTGAGTCCCAGACGTGGTGGCTTTCTCTGTCTCTCTCATTCCCTCCCTTTCTGTCTCTCCCTTGTCAAATTAAAAAATAAAGTTGGGACCAGCAGTTGGCGTAATGGCTATGTCGCTGGACCCCCATGTATTGGACTGAGGCTAGAGTCCCAGACCCGGTAGCTTAAACTCACGCCAGGCGCCTGTGTGTGCGTGCCCAAGATCCTGAAAGGACAATGGAGGAGGAGAGGTTGTGGTGTTGCCATCCCCCTTGGGGGGTGATTTATCGCTTTCTGTCTCTCTGTCTCTCTCTGTCTTTCTGGCAAGTACACACACCCTATAGCAAAAAACCTCTCCAAAAAATATAATAAAATAAATAAAGTTAAACAAAATAATTCTTAAAAAGATGGACTATCTACTTTTTTGATTTTTATTTCCTATAAAGCA
>NW_006159803.1:7674794-7679076 GCF_000334495.1 Tupaia belangeri chinensis | reverse complement strand
TAAAGTTAAACAAAATAATTCTTAAAATAAAAGGATGGACTATTTACTTTTTTGATTTTTATTTCCTATAAAGCATATGCACTCACTAGACAGAGAGAGGGAAAATGAGCAAGAAGCTGCTGGGGGGAATGGCCATGCTGTAATACACCCCCTTTGGGATCCTGGGCATGCACACACACGCACCCAGTGTGTTCCCCAAGCTACTGGGTCTGGACTCGAACCACACAGGTAGCCATGTGAGATCCAGCCACCACAACCACCATGTCACTGGCTGGCCTGGACAATCTACTTTTATCAACTTAATTAAGCCAAAGAAAACCAGGACCCCATTTAGGTTGCATGTATACACAAACACGGAACCCAGGTTTGAGTCTCCTAATGTTAGAGGTCAAATCAGAGTACCACACACACTAGTCATTGTCATTTCTGTCATTATGATCAGCACTAATCATCATGGCCAAATTAAGCTTGGGACAAACAGCCAGAGTGCTTAGAAGCAGAAAAATCAATAAATGATCTTTGCTGCATATCATTTAGCTGACACACACAGGGGTCAGGATGCAAGTTCCATGTATTTGTCCATGCACAGTCAACCAAGCTGACCCAGGAGGGGAAAGGGCAAAGGGGAATAGGAAATTTCACAGTGCAGCTCCTCTCTTTGAGCAGCCCTTTTCTTCTGTTCATGTCAGTCCCGTTGCTAGTGGACCTAAATCACAAAGAAGCTTGTCTTGAGGGTTTAAGAGTGTCCTTTTTACCTGGAATATTACTTTTATAATTCATCCACTTTCAAGATTACAAGGTGAAACACAGGTCTGGGGGAGAAGTAGGGGAAGGAACTATTCAAGTGGAATATTACTTAGACTACAAAGTCATAAGGAGCTTCCAGTCAAGTACGCCATGTTCCCACTAAAAGGGCTGGTCAGTAACTTAACTGTCATTTTAAAAATACATATGCTGGAATATTATTCATCCCTTAAAAAGAAGGAAATTGCTATTTGCATGAATATGAATGGACCTGAAGGACATTATCCTAAATGAAATGAGCCAGATACAAAAATACAAAGATTATATGACCTCACTTACATGTAGAATCTAAAATAGAGTCAAAGGAGCTGAGAGAAGAATGGTGCTGACTAGGAGCTGGAGGGATGGGGAAAGTGTTGATTAAAGGGGGCACATTTCACTTAGCAAGACGGAAAAATCCTAGAGGTCTGCTATGCAGAAAAGGGCCCATAGCTAACAAAAGTATGTTCTATACTTAAACTTTGCTAAAAGGGTAGATCCTATGCTAAGTGTTCTTAACCACCATTCTTTATGTATTCTCCTACTTGTTTGTGATGTCTTGATCAACACTATAAATTCTTTTTTTTTAAAGAAAATTAGTTAACTTTATTTATTCATTTATTTTATATTAATTTGACCAGAGAGGGACAGAGCGAGAGCAAGAGTGAAAGTGTGCGCACGAGAGAGAGAAAGTGAGAAAGCAAGCCACTAGGTCTGGCAGTCGAACCACGGTCACTCGTGTGGGAGTCCAGCGCCCTTAATCACCACGCCACCTGCCGGTCCCCAACACTGTAAATTCTTCCACAGCTCCAGAAAAAGTTCAGAGTGACTAGTGATAAGAAATAAAACTGTGTGTCCAGGGGAAATACTGCAGCACAACGAGGAAATGAAGCACCAAGATGCATTATCTTTTCAGATACATAAAGTTTAAATATAGGAAAACCAGCAGTTAGCGTAATGGCTATGTCGCTGGATTCCCACATAGTTGACCGCGGTTCGTGTCCCGGACCCGGTGGCTTAAAACTCACGCCGGGCACGTGTGCGTGCGTGCCCAAGATCCCGAGAGGAGAATGGAGGAGAAGGGATTGCGGCGTGACCATCCCCCCTGGGGGGTGATTTCTCGCTTTCTGTCTCTATGTCTCTCTCTGTCTGTCTGGCGAGCGCATGCGCCCTACAGTGAAAATCTCTCCAAAAAAAAAAAAAAGTTTAAATATAGGAATTTAAATATAACATCAACAGCCAAAAAAGTGGAGACTCAGTTTTTGGACAGGGAGTAATGTGAAAACGGAATGTCTCATAGTCTGTGCCCCACATAAAATAACACAGGTTTTCTAGAACTATGAATAATTTCAACAAATTTGACAATGGTTGTTAGTCTTTCTACACCAACATTCTTCATAAGCTGACACCTGTCAGTTCTTTAATGGGCTACTGTAATAATAGCTTTGCTGGCCTGATTCCAAATTCAGACATCCAGGTAGCCAGAGTTATCCCTCTCAAATGCAAATAAGTCCGCATCATTCTTTTTAAACTCTTCAGTGATCCCTTTGCCTACAGGATGCAGTGTGAGTTCTTTAACACTACGCCTCATGCACCATTAGCCCGCCCTTCCCCATCCGTGAGAACGGTATTTCAGCCCTCACTGCCTCATCTCCTTGCCTGTAGTTGCCGAATCTCCATGCCTATACTGATGTCCTCTCTCGGTCTGGACGCTCACCTCTCTATCTTCTGTGCTTCACTGCTTATCTCCTACTGCACATTGCTCAGGTGTCCCTGCTGCTAGGAAGCCTTACTGACATCATTCTTCATCTTTCATCACCTGTAGGTTAGGTTCCCCAATTCTTTGTTCCCCTCAGAGACTTGAACTATCTCTATCACTGTATCTCTGGCACCTTATATAACACTCATTACTCATGTTGTTTAAAGAGGTTTGACTTGCTCATTCTTTGTCTCTCTAGCATCTAATACAAGATGTAGCACTGTAGTAGATGCTTGGGAAATTTGTAATGAATGGATGGTTAAATGATCATAGGAATTTAAGTCTCAAAGGATAAGTCGACATCTAAACATATTAGTTCTCTGTTGATGTGCAACAATATTACAGCCCCTTAATGGCTTAAAACACTACACAGCTACTGTCTTCCAGCTTCTGTAGGTCAGGAGTCCAGGCGAAGCTTAACTATGTCTTCTGCTGCAGGGTCTCATGGGCTGCCACTGAGGTGCTGGCTGGGGCTGTGATCTCATCTGAGACACAACTAGGGAAGGATCTGCTTTCAAGCTCATGGGCTTGTTGGCAGCATTCATTTTCTTGTGGGCTATTGGACCAAGAGCCTCCCTGGGCTGACAGTTGGATGTTATCTTCAGTTCCTTAACACAAGAGCTTTCCCAGCATGGCCAGGAAGGGAGAGGTTCTCTCAGTGAGGCAAACGTTACCATCTTATGTAAAGTAATCACAGAAGTGATAGCCCATCCTCTTTGCTGTATCTTATTGGTTATAAACAAGGCAAAGGCCCTACCCGCAGTCAAGGGAAAGGAATTGCACACAGCATGAGTACCAGGAAGTGGAGAGCACAGGGGGCACCTCAGAGTATGTCCACCATGCAGAGGTACAGCTTCGAGAGGCCTCAGAAGAAAGGCCGTGTGGCTAAGACAGTAAAGGACAGAACGTGAGCAACAGAGAGAGCATGCTACATATAAAGGGAGTACATTGATGTGCAAAACTTACCATGCCATCTTAAATAATTTCTCTCTTTATGGAAATGACTTTTAGGTTACTATAGAATTAGACTTCTACAATTAATAAAAAAATAATCTCTATAAAACATAACTCGGGGTTTGAGCACCAACACTAAATTTAAAACATTGACCATTTCCTACTTCACATTCCTTTCGGCACCATTATTTTTGTAACTGGCTCTTTAGATCAGCTAGAATCTTCTTAAATCATTTATTTTTCATCCATTTTACAGAGTGTTTGGGGCCTAGGAGGCAGAGCTTTATTTAATATATCTCAATAATTTATAGCCAACAATACACGAAGGAAAATGTCAACCTCATAAAAACTGAAATTTAAAAAGTGAGGGATGTCCAAATTTTCCTCCGAGAACATGAAATTTATGAAAATAAGGCAAGGCAAAGGAGTATATTAAAACATTTCAAAACATAATGAATGTGCCCAATGCCTCAACAATCTTCAGACGTGTTCCTGTGGGCTATCCCCGTCTCTGTTAAACATGGCAGCCTGTGACTAAGTTATGACTGGCCTGTCATTCTCCAGACAAATCAGCCCCAAACAGAGCCAGTGACACAACAGGCACTGCAGCGTACGGCTTTGTCTCAAGGCCTTCCTAGATCCTGCCTTGAGAGGGCTTTAGTCCTTTCTGTAAATGTTGCATTTCCCCATTTGAGCGGCCCCCTTGCTCTTTCTGACTCTGGATTAATCACAACCCTCAAGGAGAAGGCCCCCAAAGCTAATCGAACAACATTAAGGACAAGGGAA
>NW_006159803.1:7670036-7674716 GCF_000334495.1 Tupaia belangeri chinensis | reverse complement strand
GGGAAAGAGAAAAACCAATGCTGACTTTCCATCCAAAACATAAAGCTATTAGGCTGGGAGACTGGCTGAACCCAGCCCCTGAAAGCTAAGGAGATCAGTCAGTCTCCACGGTGCAAACAGCCTCTCGGGCTTCTCTACAGCTCTGAGTTCAAGGAACAGGAGAGAGTATTCCAGCAAATGTTAAAGCTTTAAGTAGTTTCTGAGGTGGAGCTATTATCTACGATGAGATTTTCAGGGTTTAGCGAATGAAATTCTACAGCACCCTGAGGATTCAGAGGGGAAAGTATCCTTCCTCAAGGGCAGGACCAGATTATAGAGTATCACTAATGCCTCAGGTAAGGATTTAAAATGCTGAGGATGAGACTTTTTTGTTTAATTTTTAATTTGTGCAATTGCCCAAGGACACGTGTGCTCATCAAAGTACCACTCCCCCAGTGGCCATGCCTCAATCTCTTCTCCACTTTCTCCAACCTGTCAAATTTGGGGGGTAGGCTCGCATAAGCACCTAGTGTTTCTCAGGCTGCTGGGCCAGAATTCAAACCACAGTCAGCCACGTGGGTTCTAGTTCCCAATGCACAGCACATGACCACTGCGCTATGGGGCTGGCTGAGGATGAAATCTTTATATTAAGCCTACAAACTCATTGGCCCTGGCACTAACTGGCTAACACTGGGCTCAAATTAAGTCTCAGAAATTTTAGAGAGTATGGGGCAGGGTTTAGGATCAGAGAAATCTCCACTTAATAGTGAAGTGGGTCTTTTCACGTCTCTGAGCTTGTTTCTCACCTGTAAGTTGCCTGTTTCATAGGTTAATTCACTAGAATGATAGCCTGAATCTGGATTCAGACTCTCTGAGCATATCTGGTGGACTTGGGGGTGAGGGATCAGTCAGATATCTCTGTCCATGAGAGCCTGGGTTCTTCCAGCAACTGAACCTACCCCTAAGGTAGTGGAGAGCCAGGCTCACAACCTGACTGGGGGTCGGGGGCAAACTGTCATTCCGAACCCAGCATGGCTGAGGCTACACAGACTCATACTGGGCCTTGACCTACAGGTGTGGACCTAGACCCAAGGAAGGGAAGGCCAACACGGGGAACGCAGAGAGACTCTTTTGGGGGAGAGACTTGGGTGATAGCGGGGCATAAGCACCTCTCCCAGGGGCCTCCGGGTATTTGAGGGGGATTCTGCCATGTGTAAGGTCACATGGTGTGTAGGGAGGGGACCACAGTAGTGCCATTACTGTCGGTGTGACCCCCTCACTGGAGTTACAGCAGGACAGGCAAGGGAGATCGGGATCACAATCTTATTCCTATTGAAAAAACTCTTCTTAATATTAATATTTTTAAAAATACAGACCCCATACAATTTTCTTTAAGCCAGGAAAAAGGCATAGTGTCCTCTTAGTTACTGAGGCAGGAAACTTTGTATCGCCAGACCAGGCCAAGTCACACTAACCGGGTTTCCTTTTAGTGGCATGTTTGCTATTTCCCAGCTTATCAACCTATTATTTCTCTGTTTACCCAGAATCCCATACAAACCCCACTTCTCTACATGGATGAGGGGTGAGGGGACTGCTGCAAGGCTTCTGTTCAGATTAGGCCTAAAATGGAAATTCAAGTCACATTTCCAAAAGGATAACTTCTAAGAAATAGCAAATCTGCTCCTGCAGCTGAAGGATTCTTCAAACTCCATTTTAATTAACAATGTTTCAAAGGCAAAGTCCTTTGTCTATTTATTCTTGAAAAAGGGAGCTCAGGTTTTCTTCCATTTGAAATTGCTTTATTGACTAGGCTTCTGGCAATTCCCTTAGGTAGGTATCACCAGCACAACTGATTCAGCCAAGGACTAGATTCGATTACTGTCAGGTAAACAACTTACTACCCACACAGACTCAGTCCCCAATGAAATCCTTCTGTAGTGAACTGAGCACTTCTCTATGAAGGGAAACTTAGAAAAGACTCTCTCGCCGAAGGTGCACCTTTATGCCGTGTAGTAGTAGGGGCTCGTGGAGCCCCAGGAACAATGCATGTAGGAAAGCAACAAATCTCAGCCCTGGAGCCAACGTTAGGATTAGGTGGCAGACTCAGAAGAGCAGTTACAATGGGCACCAAAATTCTCAAGAATGTGTACACCTCCAGACCCAGCTATATTATAGGAATTAATTTGTACTAAGAAAGTATGGGACCAGCAGATAGCATAATGGTTTTATGTAGGCAAACACAGTTTGAGTCCTGGACTTGATGGCTTAAAACTCACACCAGGCACATGTGTGTGCATGCCCAAAATCCCAAGAGGAGAATGGAGGAGAAGGGATTATGGTGTGGCCATCCCCCTTGGGTGGCAAGTGATTTCTCTCTTTCTATCTCTCTGGTGAGCACATGCACCCTATAGCAAAAATCTCTCTCAGAAAAAAATAAATAAATAAAAGTAAAATAGTGTAAAACATTGTAAGGATGGGAGCCAGGAGATGGTGTGGAGGTTGAGGAGGTTAGATCCCATATGGCTGACTCTCCAGTTCAAGTCCTGGATCTGGAGAGTTCAGTGGCTTGAGAGCATGCCATGTATGTGTTCATGTGAACCCAAAATCTCAAGAGAAGAATGGAAGAGAAGGGACTGCAGCATGGTCACCCTGCCTTTCCTTCTCTCTGTCGCCTTTCCTTCTCTCTGTCACTCTCTCTCTCTCTCTCTCTGGTGAGCATATGCACCCTATAGCAAAAAAACAAAAACTGTAAGGATGTTCACTACAGTGTTGTTTATGGGGTAAAAAAATGAAGCAAACTAAGGTTCAATGATAGGAACTGGTTAAACTATGCAATTAAATATTTAACAGTTATCTCCAGACATTAAAAAAATAACACAATAGGAAGTATACAATAACATGAGAAAATGATGCAACAGTGAGCGAAGTAAATTATAAAATAGTTTGTGCACTAATATGAGAAACTGTTGTTTATAAAGCATGTACATCTGTACATAGAAAAAAAGACCTGAAAGATAAACATCAAAATATTCATATTATTTACTTTTAGGTGGTGGTTTCATGGGCAAGTGTTATCTTTCTCTTTTGTTTGTCTGTTTGTAAATATTCTATAATAAACATGTATTATTATTATCATCATTATGCGAGAGAGAGGTATACAAAAAAGGAGAGAGAGAGAGACAGAGAGACAGAAAGAAGACAGAGAGATAAGGAAGTATTTTTGACAGGGTCTTCTCACATCTAGATTCTACTTGTCCCAGTATCCCAGTCAGCTAGGACCACAGCCTGGGGTGGCCTGTTCGGATTGGGCTGGGAACTGAGCCGGGGCCTCCTATGAGGCTCCAGCCATTGCACAGTGTGTCGGTGGCTGGATCCCACATGGCCAACTGTGTGGTTTGAGTCCTGGACCTGGTGGCTTGAAAATCACACCAGGCACATGTGTGTGTCTAAAATCCCAAGGAGACTAGAGGAAAAGGGATACTGGGCCATCCCCATGGAGGGGTGGGGGGCGGTGGTGATTTCTCACTTTCCCTCTCTCTCTCTTCGCCTTTCTCTGGTGACCACACATGCCCTATAGCAAAACTCAAACAAACAAACAAAAAAAGAGAAATATTTAAAGTTAGAGGAAACCTGACACTAACCTAGCCTAACCCCCTCATTTTACATATAGTGATGCTGTAGCTTAAAAAACTGCACTGGGGAAAAAACAAACTTCCACCAGGGCAATGAATTCCTTCAGCTGTTATTGGCATTGATATTGTCTTGAAATTAACTAAATTAAAAAGCTATCAAAATATCTGTGAATTTATGAAGATCTTCAGTTTTTCTGGGTCACTGAAACTACTTCTGAAATACTTGGTGAATGTTAACAGATGCTCTTCCCAGAAAAATGCACATGACCTCAAAACAGAAATGGAGCACAGTGATTCAGGGACTCACAGAGGCCCGAGCTGGTCCCTGGGTCCCCTACAACCATGGGCTTTATGCTATACATTGTAACATAAAATCATAAGACACAGAATAGAAAATGATAGAACAAAGAAGGATAAAATAAAGTAATACCCCCCCCAAAAAAATACCATGCGTATATAACGAATCAGCAATATTCTATAAAATTTTCATCTCCAGAATTATTTTCAGTTTCTGGCTATCCCTAAGGTATACTGAAATGTATAAATTAAATGTATGATCAATTCGTATAATTTATTAGTATATGTGCCTGTATATTCAACATGACAATATAAAATGTATTTATCACTATGGGAAGGGGTTAAGCAGTGTGAAAGCAAGTATCCTAAAGTCCATGCACCCAGGTTTAAAGTATCCTGAACTTAGAAGAGAAAATAGCATTGGGGTGATTTAACCAACCATCTAGGAAAGGAAAGCAGTTGGAGGGACTAAGGGGGAAAAGGAGAGTTTCTCAAACCTCCTGTAGTAAATTATCTATTGTTTAGAAAAACAGAAGTTAAAATTTTGGGTCAGAGCCTGAATAAGTCCTTTTGGATTCTTTCTGGTCTACATTCGATGAGAACTTAAAAGCCTTACTTGTAGGATTCGTTCACTACCACTAAGTATGGACGACATTCACCCATCTACTGTCCAGACTATGCAAGTACACCCTGTCCAGCCACATATAAACTCATTCTTTCTTTCTTTCATTCAATATCTTTCCCTCTGTATCTCTCATTCATATTCTAACCA
>NW_006159803.1:7644089-7669896 GCF_000334495.1 Tupaia belangeri chinensis | reverse complement strand
TGACACCCGCCCCAGCCACATATAAACTCATTCTTTCTTTCATTCACTCGCTTTCCCTCTGTCTCTCTCATTCATATTCTCCCCCATCCTTCGCTCTCTCTCAACAGAGCAAAGGATAGAAATGGAAAACTTCCACAGAATTGATTGAATCTGAGACATCCACATCAGCCACAAGGAGACAAATGTCTGTTTCAGACTGTCTCTGACTCATGCCAAATGCCTGAACCAAATGGATTTCCCATCAGAATGGTGGATTTGTGTCCATTAAGATAACTAATTCACTCAAGTTCTCTCCCACACCTGCTTCGGTTGTGGCACCTGAATGGGCCTCAAATGCCCCTTGTCAATAGGACATACACATAGCTATTTAGTTTTATGGGAGTCAGTCGTAACTGCTATAGTTCTAACTCAGGACAGTGAAGAGAAAGGAGGAAATTGAGCAAGGTGGGGCCCCTGCGATTTTTCCTTTCTGCCATTCAGAGTTTTTACAAGTAGGCCTACACTCTTCTATGTCAGGGCAGCCTAAGAAATCCAAAGCCAAGGAATAGTTCATCTTCCACACTTTCAGCCCTTCTGTTCCCTTCCCTGGGAGCCTTCTACAGAACATTTGGAAAAAGAGTCTCGACCCTGCATCAAAGAGTGGAAGCAGAGATTGAACTTTAGGCAGTACTGGGAGACATAGTAAATTATTAACTCATTAAATGTGAAAAACACTCAGATATCTGAAGTCACCTTACACAGGCTACTTCTGCTCCGACCCATGAATTTCAAAGGCATTTCCTAATAAAGGACAGGAATTTTCAGGATAGAGATTATCTGAGGTCAGAAAGAACCCCAGAAGAATCACAACTTGGGGTGAGGTCCAGGGAGTTAATCATGGTATATTTTGTTGTTGTTGTTAAGTGAGGTGAAATTTACATAACACAAAATTAACTATTTTAAAGTGTACAATTCAGTGGCATTGTGTAAATTCAGACTGTCATGCTACTACCACTTATATCAAGTTCCCAGACATATACATCCCCCGAAAAGAAAACCGTGTGCCCTTAAGCAGTTACTCTCAGGTTACAGGTTACAGGCATTAGAGCTAAAACACATGTCTGACAATAAGGTCTGTTCACAGAAGGTCTCAGCTGAGCCTAACATCAGGGCAGCAACTCTACCTATCTTGTCTACTATAACTACGCCCCCAGAACAGTGCTCAGCTCACAGGAGAGCCTCAGGAAATACTCACTGAAGGAACGTTGAATGACTATGAGTCAGAGACAAACAACCTGACTTGATACTAAGCTAGTGAACTACTAACCCTCTCCAACTCAGCCCTGCACACCAGGTGACTGGTTCTATAATCGAGAGATCTTAAGGGGGCTGACACACAGGTAAACTGTAAGAAGAAGTTTGAAGATGAGTGAAACCTCAGTTCACTGAGCACTTCCTAAATGACCGAAGCTTTACATAATCCCATTTAATCTCCCATGGGACACCTAAAGCTTAAAGAAACAACCTGTCTGAGATCATTGAGCTGGTAAGTGTTACCACCAGGACTGGGGCCATGCTTTATTTTTAAAAGTTTATTTCTTCTGAGAGAGAAAGAGAGGGAACCCCCAACAGTGTCACAGATGCTGCAATCCACTCCTAGCCTCAGCCAGCTTCAGATTATGGGCAAGAGTATGATCCAGCAATTACACTCCTGGTTATCTACCCAAAGGACAGGAGAACACTCAGTTGTAAAAGTGCTTGCACAACTATATTTGTTGTAGCATTATTCACAATTGCTAAGACATGGAACCAACCCAAATGTCCACAAACAGATGAATGGATTGAAAAAGTGTGGCACATATACTCCATGGAATACGATTCAGCCATAAAAAACAACAAGGCTCTGGAATTTGATAGAAAGTGTACGAATATGGAAGATTTGTTGCTGAGTGCAGCAAGTCAGGCTATGAAAGAGAGACATTGTATATCTCCACTTAACATATACAGACTGTTTGCACTCTATGGTAGAGACCGAAAGACCGGAAGACATAAAAGCATTTAAAATTGTTATGGACACTAGAAACAAAATGGAAGGAGAGTGTGAGAGGGGGAAAGTGTAGGAAAGGAAATTTGGGGAAAAATAGGTAAAACATTTGTGGGACACAGATATGGTTTATTATCTGTTGATGATGTATATAGTATTCTCAACTGGGCTGGACTGAGGTGTATAACATGCTGGATAAAGTCTCTACAATCTAAATGATGTATAGCTATTGAATGCATAAATAATTGTAATAAATAAATAAATTAAATAAATAAAAAAGAGAGTGTCCATGAAGGCAGGTCTCTGAACTTGAACCAGAATCCTCCCTTGTGAGATTGCCTGGCAGGGTACTGTGTTTATCACTGCACCACTATCTGGCCCCCAAAGTCCATGTTTTCAAACACTAGACCATGACTGTTTTAGAGATGAGAAAACTGAAGCTCAGAGTCCTTCACTAATCTTGCAAAAGGAAGGAAACTCAGGGAATGAGAGAAACTACAGGCTTCATGATATTTCATGGGCAGGGTGGGTGTGCAGGGAAGCTCCCATCTAGATGGGTGAGTTTACACCAGAGTCTAAAAGGGAGCCTCCTCACTGTTCAGTAATGCAAATATAGACAAGATTTTATTTTCCAGTGATCTCTGCAAGTTTGCAAGGATCGTGCTAGGCCAAATGTAACTAGAAGGCAAACTTGGTCTGTAGAATGATGCCCCAAAATCATATTTTAAAAACAGTTCTAAAGTGAAAAGTTAAAATACAAACAAACAACAACAACAAAACTTTCTTACTACCTAAATTGATCATTGTTTAAAAAGTTCAATGTTTTTTGTCAAGAATAGCCTTGAAACAGATGGCAAAACCAACCTAAACAAATTGTCTTGTCCCCTCCTGTTTGGTGTTTACTCCCCAGGAGGATGGCCATGCCGCAATCCTTTCTCTTCTATCCTCCTCTTGGGATTTGGGGCATGCATGCACACGTCTTAGCTGCCAGATCCAGGACTTCAACTGTAGAGTTGGCTACATGGGATCCAGCCACCTTAACCTCTACTCCACCTGCTGGCTTTCCTGCTTGGTATTTTCAAAGCTCTAAGTGTTGTTTCTTTTTCTCATGAACAGGAGAAATGTCAGTGGGTCTGATAAGTCTCAACAATAACCCTCCGAGGTAGGCACTGTCGTGCTCAGGGAGATTCAGGGCAACTAGAGGTGTCATTGCGGCAGGCTGAAGCCTCAGGACAGCAGCCACCAGGACAGGTAGCTGAGAGGACTAGGAGGCAGAGGACATGATCCGGACTTCCAGAGATGCCAGAAACAATGCAGAAGAATGTCCACCACTTCTGAGCAGGTGGAACAGAGGAACAGCTCTGAGACACTACTTATAACTTTGATTTTTACCTCTAACCTGGGGCAGCCTGGGCAGTAAGGGTTACATTTTTCTATGGTTATGCCCAACACATTAATAACATTTGAAAATTTTTTTCTGCATTCCTTTACCTGAGGGTTATAATCTTAAAATGTTTTAAAATATTTTAAAAGCAATTTTATTTTAAAGTCTGTGATTTTACTCTTCATGGTGCTTTTATTACGTGGAGGAGAAGTATTTCCTCAGTAAATGTTTGATTGATTAAGTAAATAATGGAATCTAGTAGGAAAACCAGAATTCACTTTGCTGGTCTATTATTACTCAGGAAAAACATGGCACAGTTGTACTATCAGCCTCACACGATCTTGTGTGCTCCAGTAAAAGTATCCAAAGCATAACGTCACAAACCTCCCAGATGCCTAGGCTGCTGTCTACATGGATCAGGTGAAAGCCTAACAAATTCAAAGCCTAAAAGATGAGCTGCAGGCCCAGCAGAAGTGGCGAAGATGGTAGGGGCTCTGCTGCATGACACAGGCCATGTGGGATGGCCTCAGGTTTGGTGCCTGGGTCTCCCTGAACACGAGTACCTGTGATTTGGGCTGGCTGGAAGGCTGTGGAGGGATTGCGGTGTGGCAAGTCTCCATCAGAGCTGTCCATCACGCTCAAAGAAAGAAAGGAAGAAAGAAAGAGAAAGAAGAAAAATACCAAAAGATGAACTTCCACATCTATGAACTGTCCTTTACTCATCCACCTCCCTCCCTCCTTCCCTCATTTCCTTCCTTCCTGTCTACTTATTTATCAAACTTTGTTTCTATCTTTTTTCCTTTGCACCTATGTCTATGTTTCTGTTCATTCTTTCTCTTTCCTTCCTGCCCTCCCTTCTTCTTTCTTCCTGCCAATTCATTTATCTATCCACCTATCCGTCTGTCTTCTATCTGTCTCTATCTCTATCATCTTCAGTGTAGCTACCATTAAAACATTTTAGACTCTGAGCAGATATCTTCCCAGTCAGAGATGTTTTACATCTATGGCTGTAAAAGCTAAGTTCCAGTTTAAGGTAACTGAGAGTGTGTGTGTGAGCATTCAGAGCTGTGATTCTGTGTGCCTTAGGCCAATGGTGTTTTTGCCAAGCCAATATGGGATGTGGGATGTAGAAGTAGGATAGCACAATAGTTCAGAGTCCAGGCACTGGCATTGGACTGCCTGTGTTCAGAGCCTGGCCTTTTCTCTTACCAGCTTTGCCCTCTTTGGCAAGTTACCTAACCTCTCTGCTCTTCTGATTCTTCTGCTGTGAAATGAGGTGATGTTACTACCATCCCTCTGGGACTGGATAAAGCAAGTCAAATAAGTAGGTGCTTAAACAGGCCCTGGCACCTACTGAACACTCAGTAATGCTATTATCCTGCCTTCTACAGATCATTCTGTAACTGGCTCTTTAATAGCAATCAAATTCATATAGACTAAAAACCACTCATCTGATAAATAATTATCAAACTGTGCCGTCTCACCCACATTATTTCCCCAAAAGCCATTAAAAGGGATAGAGCAAGTCTTAGAAACATACCATAATTCATCTTTTTTTTTTCTAATTCACCTATAGCTTTGTACTTTATTCATCTTACCTCAGAACTTTAAATGACAGAACTTCTAACATTCTCAAAGCTGATCAGGAGATAATGTAACACAGTTAAAAGCCAATTAAAAAAAGAAACCCTCTTTTATTCAAAGAAAAATTTCCTTGAGTTGAGCCACTTCACTCACCTCAAAGAGAAAAGCGTATTTCTGTAACATGCTGGCCTATTTTAGCAGACAGGTTGAAATAAAATAAAGGAATTTATCCAGTCTGAAGCTATCATCAGGGGAAAAGAAGAAATATTATCACTCTCATTTAAATTCATTTGCGATACATTTTGTATCAGGAGGTATAAATAATGCATGATGGTATTTCAGAACCTCAGATTAGTGCCGCGGTGTGCTCCGCTGCCTTACGTTTTGCAGTCATGGTGCGTGTGATCCTACGGCGGGCTCGGTGAAGAAGGCTCCCGGGGGTCTGTTTTATGGAGGAAGAGGGAGGGAACTGCCTCTCGCAGGGCTCTCATGTGTCTCAGGGCACTTGCTTCCCGCCACTCTTACTCACGCGGTGGGTGCTCCCTCACCTGCCGAGGGGATGCCTGCTTGCCACCCACTGCAGTGTCCTTGTGCGAGGTTCTCACTGCTCAGCCAGGACTTGGTCATTCCCTGAAAACACCAGTGCCTGGCATGGTGATTAAGGCGGCTGGATCCCACATGGCCAACCTCGTGGTTTGAGTCCCACATCCGGCAGCTCTAGAAACACGTGGGACATGTGCATATGTGCATGTGTGCCCCAAATACCAAAACTAAGAGGGACGAAGAAGAGACTGTGATAAAACTGTCCCCTACGGGGAGGGGGCACTTTCACACTTCCCCCCTTTCTCTCTGGCAACTACACATGCCCCCTCGCAAAATTAAAAAGAGAAAAAGAAAGAAAGGAAGGAAATGCCATCTTCCCTCTCCATCCGGGGAGGCCATGAGGGCAGAGGTCGCCTCCCAAGGCTGGTTTCCTTACAGGGAAGTGGAAGCACAATTCCTTCCCAGCAACTTTTTCCTGGGAAAATACTGGAGAGATAACTTGTGATCTTCCTCTAATGAAAACGCCTGCACCTTTATTTCATATATATTTAAAGAACCACTTACAAAAGACACTGTAACTCAGAATTTGCCATCTTGCTATTCCCTAGAACTAAGAGTGGGCAAAAGCTGAGAAACTGCCATTTCATTGCCAGGATCTATAACGCATATCTTACGGGGCGTTTGGGCGAAAGGGGGCTTGTCGGTGGAGAACCCAATGAGAAAGATAACTAAAACCAACTTCTTTCTTATCCTTCCAGAAATACCACCTAAAAGTTAGCAGGCCCATTCTCGTGCATAAAATTCTCAAGAAGTCGTTGGTCCAAAGTTGGGCAGATGATAGTCTGGTACAGAGGGCATGAAAAGGAGAGGAGGAAAGGAAGGAACAGGGGAGAAAACTACTTGGACTTAGCACATCCGACACTGACCCAGCAAAGCCTTTTTTCTCTCAGTTAAACAGATTTTATTGGCTGTGACTAAATATTGCCCAGGCTAATACTGTAATGAAAATATCACTAAAATAGCAATCCTGAATAAATCTTCTGTGAAATCTTAAAACATGGCAAATACTCAAAAAAATCTAGGTCACACTGAAACTCCTACAACCGTCTGCAGAGGACCTGCTGGGGGCTGGGCACAATGCTGGGCACGAGGGCCTGGAAGCTGCCTTAGACACGGACCCCACCGTGAACGCGAGGAGACACCTACGAGACAGACAGCGGCAAAGTGCTCACAGCAACACGTGGACTCTGAAGAGAGACGCTTGTCATTAGCTGGGAAGATAACGAGCGGCTTCTTAGGAAAGATGGCATCCCAAGCGCACCTTTACTTTCAACCAGGACGTCGATGGGAACAGACGGGGTGGGGGTGATGTGGGAATCAGAAGAGCGAGTGGCCTTTGAGGTTGAGGCCCATGCCTCTATTTCAAACCCGCAGAATGAAGTTCCAAAGCCTGCGTGAAGCCCCCTTCCCAGATCTATCCTGTGCCCCCTGACCACCCTCACCTTTGTTGTCTCCATTTCTCACTCTGGGGAGGAACCACCTGGAGTCTCCCAATGTCTGTTCTAATTCTGCTGGTGGAAGATAAAGCAGAAGGAAGGAGGTTAGCCCAGCTCATGGAAGGTTCGAAATAGCCAAATCATGTTTCAGCACACAGTGACCCTCTGTAGCCACGGGTTCCCTATTCAGCGATGGAAAATATCATGCTGTCACCAACATGTACTGAGCAGTTAGGCCTCAGATGACGACAATGAGGGGAGGGGAGGGAAACGCCCAGCGTTCACTCAACACCTACTATGGGTCAGGCTCTCCCGTGTGCTTTATAGGAGTGGCCGACGAGTGAGGGCAGGAGAGTGACAGGATTGGAGCTGTGTTCACCAAGAGCAATCTGGCCTCAGCAGGTGAAGGCGCGGGTGGGAAGGGAGAGGCAGTGATCCCCCAAAGCACACACAACATCGCCAGCAGAGCCAAAGGGAAAGGCAGGGTGGAGGGGAACCCGAGGCCTTCACAGGTGACCTGTGTGGCAGCTGAGGAAGAGACCAAAAGAAGGATGATGGTGATGGCCCTGAGGGAAGGGGAAGGGGATGGATGCTGCCGGAGTGTTCTGGGTTTGATGTGCTACTGCGCATCGGCAGCATGGGCTGCATTGTAGATGAGAGAGTGGACCTAGGCACGGGCTTGGGGGTTGCTACAGATGAATGCCCTGAGCCATGATGATGGCTTGCTGAGGGACAGCAGGGAAGATAAAACAGCTTTCGAGAACGACCACATTCGCGGGTGGGACAAGCAAAGGAGTCTGAGAAGAACAAAAAAACAGATGAAGTCAGGAAGAGAGAAGGCAGACCAGAGAGTGAAGAGTGAGAGGTCAAAGGACAGAGGGAGAAGGTCGCAGCAGAAGCCAAGGAGGCCGCTGGGTTCACTGCTGTAGAAAGGCTGGGGTGTGTATTGGGTGGGGAGCGGGAGACAAAGGAGGTGATGGTGCCTCTTTGGAGACAAGTGTGAGGGAGAAAGGGAAGAGCAGAGGTTGGAGGGAAGGTTTTCGTCTCTCAGGTCCAAGGAAACCTGTTGTCTGCAGGCCAAGCAAGAGATCTGAGGGAGGAGAAAAGGTTTCAGTGCCACAGGGAGTGGCCGAGCTGATGAAACCAGCCCTAGAGGAAGTTAGAGGAGAAGGACACAAGGGACAAGTATGAAGGTCAGCTTCAGAAAGAGATCTTTTTCCCTGAAAATAGAAAGCAAACAAAGTGGTATAAGGAGAAGAAGGTCATTGGAGCTGGAAAGGAGAAGAGCTGAGGAGCTCTCTTCAGAGGGTTCTTCCCTCAGAGCGACAGCTAAGAGCAAAGGGCCCAGCCGGGCATACAGTGCTTCTTGGAGAGGACCAGGAGGTCTCTATCTGTGGTCAAACTGGTCACTGAATCACCAGATCCCATCAGATCACCCACTGGGAGGAGCAGTGGAGCCAGTAAGATCTGACTTCACAGGGGTTCAGAGTGATGTTGCTGCTGTTGTTTTAAATGGGGACACAAATCTTAAAATTGTTTGTTTGTTTTCCAAAGACACAATAAAATAGCGTGACAAGAAGAAACTTAAAGATGTTTATATCTTCTATTATTTTTTCTTTTATTTATTAGAAGGCATGACTTGCCCAAGAGAGCAAGAGAGAGAGAAAGAGAAAGCACTTCCCCAGTGGGAGGGATTGTGGCATGACCACAATCCCTTCTCTTCCATTTCTCCATCCTGTGAGAACTGGCGGCACACAGGTACAGGCACCCAGTGTATTCTCTAAGGCACCAGGGCCGAGATTTAAACCACCGTAGGCCACGTGGGATCTGACTCCCTTATCCAAAGGGTACTGAACCAGCCCCATAAATGTTCCCATTACACCTGATGAGCAGCCATGCAATTGGTTCATATCAGATAGTCAAAACACATCTGAAAATGGCTTCCCCCTGCATAACTGAATGGGCAGCTCATCATATGGTCACTCTCTCAGCTTCACAGAATATATTGGCACACTCCCCAATGCCAAACACAAAGCAATAACTCCTTCCAGCACTCCTGATGTGAGAATATTTTTAATTATTAAAGTATAATCATATTAACAAGAAGAAAAGCACGTACGGGTTTATGATAGACTAATGTCTGATTTGAGAATGAAAAAAGACAGACGGTACAAACATGACTCATTGAATATCTTAAGAGGATATTCCACTCTGATTGAAATCGATCTCACCATATATTTTATTCCAATGACTATTACTTGTAACTGAAAATAATTTTAAGCAAATTTATGAAAGCCATATCATACTATTTCACTGAACATTTAAGTAAAAAGTAAAATCTTACATACCAATTTTTATAACGTTGAACAGAATCATAATTCAAAAAGAAATGAAAAGGTCTTACCTGTGATAACAATAAAATGAGTAGGAATACAATGTGATAAACCATCCAGAAATATTAGTCCAGCCAGAAGGGGCGAAGAGTGGCAGGGGGAAAAAAGAAGAGGGAACACATTGTAATAACGGCAATATGAATACATTTTCATTTCCTAAGTAACAAACACAACAAAGTGAGAATAACCAATGGCTTTCTAGAAGAGGAAATAACCTCTAAAGCCCACTATTTGCTGTATTCACAGTTTCTAAACAAATAGAATTACTCAACATACAAACAATAATTCCAAACAGAAATCATTTTGATTTATTATGCAGAGCAATATGTTTTAAAGTTAAGAACAGTTTATGTGGGCAAACTATAGCCTACAAGCCAAATCCACCCACCACCTGTTGTAAATAAAGTTTTACTGGGACACAGCTAGACCCACGTGTGTATGTATTAGCTATGGCTCCCTGGGTGACAACGGCAGGGCTGATGCTTTGCAGTAGAGACCACGTGGTCCATAAAACCTAAATACTTGGTATTTGGCCCATTTTTGAAAATGTTTGCAAACTCCTTATTTTTCTTTGTTTAAGAGAGAGGTTTTTGCTACTGGATGCATGTGTTCACCAGAGAGACAGAGACAGAGACAGAGAGAGAAAGTGAGAAATCATCCCTGGGGGGAAATGGCCACATGGCAATCCCTTCTACTCCATTCTCCTCTCAGGACTTTGGGCATGCACAAACACACGCCTGGTGTGCGTTTCAAGCTACCAGGTCTGGAACTTGAACTGCATTAGGTTATGTGGGAGTCCCACGCCTCAACTACCATGTTACCTGCTGGCCCCTGTAGATCTCTCCTTAAGAGTGATGACACAATTCCTCCTGTGCCTTTTTCCCTAACTCAGTCACACCCTGACCAGCTGAGACCTATACTACCCAAAATGGGAACCACCAGCCACGAGAGAACATTGCCCAGAACTGAGGGGTGTAAAACGCATACCAGATTTCAAAGACATAGTAAAAATGACAACAAAAAAGGGAAAATGCCACCAATCATTTTAAAAAAATGCTAATCACATGTTGAAATAACAAGGCTTTTAAATAGAGGGTTAAATAAAATCTATTATTAAAACTAGCTTAAGCTTTTTACATTTATTTTTAACATAGCAACCAGAAAAGTTTTAAATACATATTAAGCTCATATTTTATTTCTAATAAACAGTGGCAGCCCAGAGTCCAGGCCCTACACAAATAATGTCCTAAAAACTAGGTCTCTCCAGGATCTGACCCTAAAATAATACAATTCTACTTACATCTTGTGTCTAGGCTATATTCCTAAGACCTAGATAGCAAATGATAGATAATTGGTCTGCTTTCCAGTTTGCTTAGGAACTGAATTATATAACTTGTCTGGATCATTTTCTCCTTGAGCTGGCTGGGGGAGAAAATGAGTAAAAATGTTCAATTATTGGCCACCTACGTACCCAGGAGAAGGTGCTGGGATCAAACTGTCTAGGAGCAATAAATTTTGATGAAGGCCAATTACACCCTTTCATCTTCTACCATTACGTAGCTAAGAACAACATGAGCTCTCACCACCAGCAAGTTCCCTGCAGCATCTGAATAAGGAAGTGGGTTGAGAGAGAAGAAAAATCTTCACCAGAAAAAAATCAAGTTCATGTTAGCCCATTTTTGCCAGGTGCAAAGCCAAATCTGAACAATACAACTCATCTACATAATCCATTAATTATTATTGCAGTTTCACATGTATTCTGCTCAACGTTTACCTCATTTAACACTCAAAGGTCAACAGATATAGAATACATTTTTTTTTTTTAATCAGTGAGTTTTCCCTTTGGTTAGGCATATTATTTCCCTGTAAATCTACATAGTATAATTAGACAAATTGATGAGCATTTACATAAATGATGTCTGCAGCCCTAGAGGTGACTATTCACCTAGTCACGCCTGCAGTGTTTGTGAAATAGACAACCACTTCCCTGAACAGAAACACCCATGTCTCCCAAGGATACCCAGAGCCAGCCACGTAAGTTGTGACTATGATGAGCAGACTGACCCCACCCCCTTATCCCCCCAGAAGGCAGTCTCAGAGCCCAAATACCAAGCAACTGCCATGGGGCAGGGATGTTTTTAGGAGGAAGCAATGCATTTCTCCTCTCTGAGGTTTTTAAAAAATTTAAGCTAATTTCTTTTTCTTTCGTTTTTATATATTTAATCACTGTATATCATTACAGCTTGCAAAATGAATTTTCCCAGCATGAATACACTGTACGTTAGTCCAGTTAAAGACAGTATCATTCGTGTTATCATCCACAGATAATTTTCCATTTTTGTGTCCCCCTTAAATGTTTTGGTTCTTTCTTTCCCCCTTGATTCCCTTCCTAATTTCAACTCAACTGAACCCAAACTCCAGAGGTCTTTAGGGGATGAACTGAAGTCCTGTGCTCCCGACATGCTGGTCTGCTTTCCTCAGGACCATCCATCCTGTTTTCAACTCTGCAGTCACCAAACTGATAGGAACCCCAAGCCAGAACAATCCTCTCTGCTGGATGCTGAGGGTTCAAGGGTGACAAGAACAATTCTTCCTTGCTCTGAAGATGCTTAGAATAAGGAGAGATGTAACATTAGCAGAAAAATTAAAGTGGTACGAGGCAAGCTGAAGGAACTCTGAAAAAGAAGAGCAAAGTGATACGGACTTTTGCTGGAGAGGGACTGCGGACCTTCCTGCAGAGAGGATGGCAAGAGATGAAGGCTAATGGGGGAATTCCGTGTGGGGAGAACTACCTATGAGAAGCAAGGAGGCAAGAAGGCAGAGTGCATGTTGAAAGGGTGGTGAGCAACATATTTTGGCTAGAGCACTGATTTAGGGATTAGTGAGAGATCGTTCGAACAGCATTCTGGAACTGGGTCATGGAGATGTCCTCAATGCCAGACAAAGACATCTGGATTTCGAGGGGCAGGATGGCGACATTCACGAGGACTTCAGATTGAGGGGTGGGCAAGATGCAGAATGACACAGAGCTCAGGAAACCCTGAGTTGGACGTGCTGCCCCCACCTCCTGTAGGGGTGAGCCTGGCCCTCTGGGACAGTGTTTTGACTTTCTGCATTTCTTGGAGGCAGGTTGTACCTGACCATCTCTAAAATCCCTACACACTCTAAGAAAAAGTCTAAATCCAGAAGGAGAACCGTGTTTTAGGAAGATTTATCTGACGTTTGTGGGGCAAGAGGCTGGAAACCTGGGGACCAAGGAGAAGGCCACAGTGACACCACAGGGGCCATGTCAACAAGCAGATCTGACTGTGTGTGTGAAGAGAGACAGACAGCACAGAAAGACCTAAAACTCTGAAAAAGAAAACTATATAGGACTTATCTATTTCATGTGTTGCTAAGCAGGGAAAAAAGGAGTCAGATGGCTGTAGGGTCTAGAGTCCAGGTGCATGACAGAACTGAACCTGTAGCGATGCGATCCAAATCAGTGTGCTAAATACATTCCTTCCACGTAACAGACACTGTGCTGGTCAAGGGTCTCCGGGATGACTATGACAGGGTGCCCTGGTCAATCAGTTCCTGAGGAGCACGGACGCACAGCTGCTGCTGGTTGGCATCGTTTGTGTTATTTTATTTTTGCTTTAATGAGAGCAGAGGGAGGCAATGGCTGTTTCAACTTTAGACTAGGAGAAGAGGAGATCCCAGCCAGTCTAGGGCAGGAAAAGAGCAAAGGAGATCAAACCCACACACACGGCTCTCTTGTTTTTCTCCACATGTCATTTCAAGCCATTTATGTAAATTTCCTGAACTTTAATTGCCCCATCTTTAAAAGGTGGCTGATCATACTGTCCTCCTTAAATCACGATGAGGATTAAATAAGCTAACGTACACAGAGCGCTTTGTGACTCTCAAAATGCTTTCTGAAAACCTGTTTAACGTGGTTGTGAATTCTAAGGCATCGGTGTGGCATCGGGCTACCTGGTTAAAATCTCAGCTAATACAGACTGGAAGAGGGGTCCAGCTGAAGATAAACGTGGAAGTCATGTAAATTAACATGGGGGAGGCACGGGGACATGAAAGGGCGACGGGAAGAAGCTTTGTGAAAAAGCTGAGAACCAGCTGTGGCGAGTGACCGCACTCATGGACTAGAGGTAGAGTTGGGAGAAAACAGAAAAGTGTTCTTGGCAAAGCAATGGGGCATTAGAAAAACACTCTCCTTGCTATCAGGAAGCCCAGGTGCTGGTCCTAGCTCTCCTCTGTCTATAAACCTGTAGCTTCTGAGCATCTTTAGATGCAAGTACGACAGGGTATACAGAGATACGCTAGTAGGTCCCAAATTAGCCTATCTGGATAGTGTCGATTTGCTCCAGAGATCTGAGGCAGAGACAGCCATGGTGGTGGGGACACCATGGTAACACAAAGCTCTGCTTTGCTAAACCACATGGGAAGGTCCTGGGTTGGTGTCTGGAGGTCTCTCTGTACACACTGGGCATGCACGTACGCATCCTAGATTCTGGCTGGTGGGGGCTAGGAATGGATCGTGGTATTAAGACCTTGCCAGGGGTATTTCTCCTCTCTCTCTCAAGAAATACAAATAACTTTTTAAATATCTGAGGCAGGGATGGGGAGGAGACTTAGCAGGGCAGAGTGATAATAAGCATAGTGAGAAGTGTGGTAATAGCAACTTGGAGGTCATCAGCAACCTCAGAGGAAGGGCATCCATGAAGCAGAGGGTCAGAGGTGGACAGCGAAAGATGAAGGGGTGTAGAGGTGACTGCATAGGCAAGGCAGGGAGGAAGCAAAAGGGCACGTGAAGAAGCAAAGAAGTTGGCAAATGGTTCTGGATATGGAGTGGGGAAGACGCAGGGTTTGGGAGAACACAGGGGTGGAGGCAGACAGCCAGGAGAACAAGGAAGGCTGAGGGGTCAGAGTGCAGAGGAGAGGGAGAGAGGGCCCCTGCCCAACGTCCAGCCTTACAAAGGAAGATGGGAGGTCTTAGTGGAGCTGGGATGGAAGGGTAATAAGAACCTGAGGCAGGAGAATAAAAAAGCAAGATGCAATTCATGTTAGCTGGATTAAAACTTCCAAACTGGGGGTGAGAGCATTTACTAAGAGCAGCAGTAGAATGGGGGCTTCTGGGAGCTCAGGGATTGTGGACAGGTTTGGAAGAGCCCCCAGCAGAGACTGAGATGGGAAGTCAAGCAGACAGGAACGACAAGGATTCCCAGAGATTGGCACCCAGTAACAAACTTTCTTCAGAATCTGGGTATAGGAGCAGAAGGGTGACTGGACCACCCTGACATGGGGCTGCCACTGCAGGCTCAGGAAGAACCAAGTCACATGCGGTGGACTAGTTGGTATACACTAAGCGTTGTACTCGGGCTCTCCTAGGTAAGACATTCCAAGGAGGAGGTGGAGACGTCGGCACTTCTTCCTGATATTTTTTTTGTCTTGGAAAGATCAATGTTATGAAAAATAAAACTAAAGAGAAGATCACAGTAATTAAAAAGTAACAATAACATACTAATTATTTAGGCCAAGCATACTTAATAAATGCAAATATAGGGAGTGGAAACAGGGTTAAATTTGATCTAAAAGACTACACTAGTCATTAGCTCTTCTGGATGAAGATGAACCCTCTTCAGGGTTCACACACATGAATTTACCCAGTAGCAAAACCTTTCTGCCTAGAACACCAAATATTTTTTAAAAATAATTTTAACAGTATAGTCTTTAAAAAAGAACAATACTTTTCCCTAGTAGGCTGAGTATAATTTAATATTTTCCTGGTGTCTGCGGGTCATCATTATAAAAACCTTTCACTATGCAGGACAATCTAATATGATAATGCCTTCGGGGTGCCGAGACATGCAGAGTTACTTGTCTATTCAATAAGAGATCCCGGACTCCGATGCCGTTATAGCTAGAGATTGTGCCATCTCCTTTTTCTCCACCAGCTCAGGGTGAGATTATGTCCTATAATGTGTTGTCCACATAAACTTAGAAGAGGTAAGAATTGTGAGGGAAAAATAATAATCAAACTTACCAAACCAGGAATCGCGTTTTCTTAAAACTGTAATAAAGAGGACAGGCCCTAGTTGAAAGGTCTAGGGGAGTTTCCACATGCCTTCTACACAATAAAGAACATGGGCATTGTGAGCACTGTTCTACTCCGTGCTCAGACATTCTCACTGTGCTTCATTTTCTTGGCTGTACAAATTCCAAGATTGAGGTGCTAATGATCTTACCCCTCAGGTAAATGTAGTATTATTACACTGCCTTCCCCTCAATAATAATGCTAAACTGTCTGGATTCAAGGTAACGAGCAGTCTTTGTAACATAGACTCCAGACTATTTTATTATAACGACAGACTATTTCCCACAGGTTTTTAGATGTCTAGAGAAAACAGACACCAGAGCCAGCCTGAGGTGTTGTGGTTAAGGAGGCTGGATCCTACATGGTCAACTGTGTGGTTCAAGTCCCAGACCTGACAGCGTGATGAACACAGGGCGTGAATACATGAGTGCCCAAAATCCCGAGAAGAGAATAGAGCAGAAGGGGTGGAGGTGTGGCCATTGCTCCTAGGAGGTGTATCCTGCTTTTTTCTCTGTGTCCAGTGAAAGCAGGTACCCTGTAACAAAGTTTAGAAAGGAAGGAAGGAAGGAGGGAAGGAAGAAAGCAAGCAAGCAAGCTATTTTCCAACCTTGAATTTCTCATCACAAATGGCATCAAGATAGCCTCAATTGCTTGGGCTCTGGGTTTGGCTAGTCATGCTGACGCTTTCCAATAACGAATCCCTTATTTAATATTTATAAACCACAAGCTATTTGTGAATCCCTAAAGCTGCTGACAACCCAGGAAAGGGAATATTAAAACAATATTTCATCTTCATCTTCTGCCCCATCCTACACCACAAGATGTTAACAGATTGGAACTGTCACCCAATCACACATCTTCCAGGTCTACAGAAACCAGGGCCATTAAAAAGAAGACTAGGAAGAAGAAAAGAGATAACCACAAAACCTCGTAAGCAATTCATATGTACAGATAAATTATCGTTCTTTTGGAATGTGGCTGGATATTTAGTTCCTATAATATAATTAAAAACTAGCTTCCTTTCTTAATAAGGAAACAGTGTCATGGTAAGCACGGAGATGCCCCTCAACCCACTCATTAGTGTGCTTCATATCTTAAATACTCGGGTTACAAGGCCTGAGGGTTTACTTTTAAATCCAGATACCAAATGTGCAGGCCCTCAAGGATAGGTGAAAGTTAAGAAAAAAAAAAAAAAAAAAAAGGGTCTCTTGTGTCTCAAGGACAAATCCCTAAGCAAAGTTTTTTTGCCCAGATATAGCAGGCGCCCTCCTGCATAAAACCGGACAGGCGTGTGGACAGGCACAAGAAACCGACCCCCAGGACATGTGGGTGAGTTCAGCTGGAGCCTAATTACCATGACTGCATTGGAGGCTAATTTTCCTTTTCTGTCAATAGCACAAAATAAAAGACAGCTCATCAATCATCTAAATTAGCATAGCCCTCAGGCCCAAACCTCAAAGAAACTAGGCCAAATCTAAAGGAAATCAGAATAAATTGCAAGTCAGAACTTGAACAAAAGCAGCAGCTTTTTTCTCTTATGGATACCCAATGAAACTAAACGAAAAACGTCTAAAATAATGATGACGACGGGACCTGTTCGGGAAATGTTGCTGGCCAACCAACGGACTTTAGAATGATAACTCTTCCTGCAAGAGAAGATATATCAATATATCAATATAATAAAGTAGATGTAAATTCCTTAGAGTCATTCCTCAGGATCCGCCAGCAGTGCCTGTGACAATGCTGTGAACACAGTGGATGTCCAATGAATGCACAGCAACTAAGTGTTGGTGAAGTCCCCAACTCACACAATGAATGCAAGATGATTACGTTTTAGGGAGAGGCTGAACACGAACTCACTTCTCTGTCTTCATCGATCAGAGATTAGAGGGTTATAGAGAGAGACAAGGAGTGACTAAAGAATACATAGATTCATTATGGAAAATAGGAAGCTACAAACAGCACAAGTATCACAGCGCTTTCATATCATGCCCATGTGTATGGCATGTTACGTAGTCAAACATGTTATGAATTAGAAAAAAAGTGAAAAAGCTAATATAACTGAAGCCATCGTGGTCCCTCACGGTACATACTTTATCAAGCTGTATAAGGATGCTGAGAAAAGATATCCCTTTAGAAAGACTGCTCCTGAAGGGGGACAGAGCCACAGTTTAAGACTTGTTTACCTTGAATTCATATGAGCTTTTTAATTCTCTGGAGAATAACCACTGTTCTCTTTGCAGAGATGAGGAAAAAAACATGCTTCCTCTTCTACTGAAAAGGAAATTAAACTAACCCACTGTCAAATCTAGGTTGAAAGCAAACATGAGAAACCCCTCAATTTTCTTTTCTTTTCTTTTCTTTCTTTTCTTTCTTTTCTTTCTTCTCTTTCTTTCTTTCTTTCTTTTCTTTCTTTTCTTTCTTTTCTTTCCTTCTTTTTTAATTTGCCAGAGGATGCATGCACTCACTGGGGAGAGACTTAGAGAGAAAGGAGAGAGAGGGGGAAAGTGAAAAAGAACCCCCCTCCCCCAATCGAGATAATCCCTTCTCCTCCATTTCTTCCTCTTTGGGTGTTTGGACACTCACGTACACGCACGTTGTGTGTTTCTTAAGCCACTGGATCGGGACTCTGGGTTGGGACTCTCACCGCAAGGTCTGCCATGTGGGACCTAGCCACCTTAACCACCACGCCACGGGCTGGCCTTCAGTTTTCAGCCTAAGCTTTCAGTCACCATCCTGTCTCCACACTTGTGCATCCTAAAGCTGAAGCCCTCCCAATTCTACCCAAAATAGCAACAGCTGCTTCCACTTTTTTAGAGCACAGAGCAGGACTCTGCTCAGCTCTGCCCCCCAGATCCAGGGTGATGATATTACTGAACACACAGGGAACGCAGCCCGTTTCAGCTGTGTGGCTCATCCAGGGACTGCAATTACTGGCCCTAATTCTGAAGCCAGAAGCAGTGATGTGTTTGAATTCCAGGGAGATGATTGAATGGAAATGCTCACATCTGATCACCTCTCACATACAAATTACTGTGTATGCCAATCTCGCAATTACCTCAGAAGTAATAGTAAAAGCCATGCAATCAAATTCGTTATTATGGTTGCCTTCAATTATGACAGGCAAGAACCTGACTCAGAAAATTTACTGAGGGGAAAAAAATGCATCTCTCTATTTTAATTTTAAATCAAGTCATCTCATTTGGAGAACTCTTTACATTTTGGAAAAGACTGTTGAAATACCTAGCTATGTGTAAGAAAATAATAAGCTACATTTTCCCTGGCATATAAGGAAACTTTTACTGCACAGAAAACAAAAATCTTGACTTGCACTCTTTTTTTCAATTGATTCCCAATAGGAAGAAGCTGTGACTCTTCAACATTGTATGAAAGGCCACAGAAAAAACAGTATAAGGAGTGTAAGAATGGCATAAGAATGTCACTGTGAAGCCAGCCCCATGGTGCAGTGCCTAAGCCCTGAGCAGGGGAAACCGGATCCCACATGGCCAGCCATGGCTCAGATCTCGGCCCTAAGAATAACACCCTCGGCACGTGCCCTCACAGGCCCAGGAACCTGACAGAATAGAGAAACGGAGGAAAAAGTGTTGAGGTATGACCAGGCCCGAGTGAGAGGTGCTTCTCTCTTCCTCCCTCCGCTTTCTCTCTGGCGAACACATGTACCCTCCTGGCCCTAAATATACACATGTATATGTATACACACATACATGCATACATATATATGTGGTGTGTGTGTCTATATGTATACATATATATGTGTATGTATCATTATGTCCTTCTAGCAGGAAGAAAATGCCAGTGTGTTCACTGAACTCTGTTCCTATTTTTCTCTTGGGCACATAGGAAAAGAATATTTTCTAGTCTCCTGTGCAGTTAGGTGGGGCCCCTGGAATGTAGAGGAAAGTGAGGCAAACCACTTCTAGGCTGTATCCCTAAAACCTCCTGCACAGTCTTCTACATGCTCCCTTGTTCTTATGTCGGCTGACAGTGGACAGGGGATCTAGGAAGAAGCAGAGGATAGAAGAGCCTGAATCCCTGAGTGATGGTAAGGAGCAGAGCACCTGAAGACCTGTGTCAAGGCTTTGAGAAATGGGTAGGGGTGACTGTTGTGACTAAGCAGGTATAAAAAGTATAGAAATGTATTCTACCATCTAGTACTTGCATGGAAGCTAGGTGAGTCATTTAAGATTCAATTTCTGGGGCCAGCAGGCGGCGTGGTAGGTAAGGTACTGGACCTCATATGGCCGACTCTGTGGGTTCAAGTCTCAGACTCAGTGGCCCCCGGACCTAGGCACATGTGTGTGTGTGTGTGTGTGTGTGTGTGCCCAAAATAACAAGAGGAGAATGAAGGAGAAGGAACTGCAGCACGGTCTTGCCCTCTGAGGGATTATTTCTCACTTTCCTTCTCTCTGTGTCTCTCTCCAGTAAGTGTACATGCCCTATGGCAAAAAATCTTTAAAAAAGAGAAAATATTCCATTTCTGATAAGAGAAAATGATGATAATATAGTCAAGCCTCATTATTTGCAGATTCTGTGTTTACAAATTTACTTCATTATCAAAATTTATTTGCAGCCCCCAAATCAATATTTGCACCTCTCTGGTCACACGCAGAGCACTGCCTGAAGTCGGTGTCCCCACCTGAGGTTGAACAAGACAACACTAAACCTTCTTGCCTCAGTGCTACATTATTTTACATTTTTACATTTTTTGATGGTGACTTTTCTGTTTACAATGGCCCCTAAGGCAGTACTGAAGTACTGTCTACTGCTCCTAAGTGCAAGAAATCTCTGATCTGCTTTACAAAGAAAATACATGAGTTTAAAAAGTTTCCTTCAGTCCCAGGTTAGTCATTCGATTGGGCAGGAGTTTGATGTTAATGAATCTATATATATTAAATAAGGTGTCTTTAAATAGACACAAAACAAGGCTATGCGTCAGTTAACAAACATATTGTGACCAGAGACTCACGGACACCTAAGGCTGTATTTCCCTAGGACCAATGGTTCAGAATTCATTCATCCAGTGTGTGCAGAAACTTTATGGAACACAACTACTGAAAATAAGGAGGAATGACTGTAGAGTATCCTTAAGGGTTGCTGTGCTGACTATACGTGATAATGTACATTCAAATGTTTCATACATCAAGGGGTTTCAAAATGCTGGCTCTTGACTGGGGCTCTAGTCTTGGACTCATTGGCTTCACACAGGGTGGGAATACAAGTGCCAGGATCCTGATGGGATGGAGAACTGAGGAAAAAGGACTTGGGCATGATTGGGGTTCCTTGGAGGGTACTTTTTCTCTCTCTTCCTCTCTCTCTTTCTTGCCCACACACACCTACACACACACACACATACACACACACATTTTTTAAAGGTTGGCTATTGGTAGGTTGTGTGTGTATGTGTGTTTTACAAATTTCAGCTGCACAGTTGAGCCAAGGTAATTCTTTTATTTACTATCCATCCTCCTTCAAATCCCTGGTAGAATAAGGATTAGCTAATTTTTTTTTCTTTTGCAATAAAAGTGAAAAATACATTGCAAGAGTTCAAGTACTATTTTGTGTAACAAAGGATAAAGAGATTTCCTTGGTACCTTAACAAGATCTGGAAACCAACATAGTACTTGGTTTCCAGATAATACAAAACTTATTTGAACACTTTCCACAAAGTATCTATAGACCTTTCTTGCTTTCCAGTAAGAATAATCTTATCAAAACAATGAAAGAATAAAATACATGGTATTTGCTTGTCAACTATTCAATATTAACCATCAATGAGAAATAGCATGTTAATTCTGGAAGAAATTATGTTTGAGATGCTGTCTGTAGGTGATATTCTCCCACACTTCATTTCTTATTTTTTTTAAGAGAGATTTTCTTTTTTGCTATAGGGTGCGTGCGTTCACCAGACAGACAGAGAGAGACAAAGAGACAGAAAGCGAGAAATCACCCCCCTGGGGGGATGGCCATACCATAATCCCTTCTGTTCCATTCTCTTGGGAGTTTGGCCATGCACACACACGCGCCTGGCGTGAGCTTTAAGCCGTGCGGTCAACTACGTGGGAGTCTAGCCACATAACCATTATGCCATCTGCTGGTCCCCACACTTCATTTCTTTCAGTTCTAAATCCTGTCACAGTCAAGAGATCTTGCAGCATATACTCCAAAAGTAGGTCCCAATACTGTGTAGTTAGAAGTCCAGAATTGCTGGTCTCATCTTTTAGAGAGAGGGGCTAACAGATACTTGTCAGTAGCATGGCCGAAACCACTCAGTGTAACAGCAATAACGAGCACCTGTTTTGTGTTTATAATCCAGGTATTGTGCTACAAGCTATCCGTAGACTTTATCAAAGGGCAGCAATAAACCTTCTAGACAGGTATTACTCCTATCAGTGTAAGAAACTGAGGTGTGGAAAGTTTAAATAACTCTCCTGAAGTTACAGAGCTTCCATCTGCCTGAGTGTGAAATAGGGAAGCCCCACGCCCTGAGAGAGACAACAGGGGTGCAGGAAATGGCAGCATTACCATCATTCATAGCCACAGCTAGTATCTCTGAGTCTCCAGTCTACACTGAGTCCTCCCAAGGAAACGGCGCGCCCAGGCCAAAGGCAAGCATCCTTAATAAGATCAGAGAGGGTTTGCTCCCACCAGCCTTACAACCTTGAGAGAGATACAGAGAGAAAGTGAGACTCATCCGCCAGGTGGGATGGCCATGTCACAATCCTTTCTACTCCACCCTCCTCGGGATTTGGGGCATGCACACACACGTGCCCAGTATGTTTTGCACACTGCTGGATCTGGGACTCCAACTGTACAGTTGGCCATGTGAGATCCAGCCAATGTAACCTCTATGCCACCTGGATCTCGCCAGCATTTTTAAATGATAACTATCTTTTTCCTTCTTCCTTCCTTCCCTCCCTTCCTTCCTTCCTTCCTTCCTTCCTTCCTTTCTTCCTTCCTTTCTTTTTCTTTCTTTCTTCATTCCGAGAGGGCACATGTGCTCATAAGAGAAAGAGAGAGAGAGAGAGAGAGGAAGCACCCTCAATGGCATATGGTCATGCTGCAATCCCCTTTCCCCCATTTCCCCATACTGTTGGGATTTGGGGCACACATGCCTAGTGTGTTTTTTGTTTTGTTTTGTTTTGTTTTTTGGAGATGTTTTTGCTACAGGTCGCATGCGCTCGCCAGATAGACAAAGAGAGATAGAGAGACAGAAAGCGAGAAATCACCCCCCAGGGGGGATGGCCACGCCGCAATCCCTTCTCCTCCATTCTTCTCTCGGCATCTTGGGCACGCACGCACACGCGCCCGGCGTGAGTTCTAAGCCACCGGGTCCAGGATGTGAATGGCGGTCGACTACATGGGAGTCCAACGACTTAGCCATTACGCTAATTGCTGGTCCCCCTAGTGTGTATTTTTAAAGCCACCAAGGCTGAAATTCAAACTGCAGTCAGCCATGTGGGATCTGCTTCCCTTCACATAGCACTGAGCCACTGCACTGTGGGGCCGGCTCATCTGCGGCATTGTTTTTAACAAAATATTCCATTAAACTAATGCATACAATGTGGCATAAAAATCAGATAGTTCAGTAGAAGGCCCATGTTAAAAAGTAGTGGTGCGGGACCAGCAGTTAGTGTAATGGCTATGTCGCTGGACTCCCACGTAGTCGACCGCGGTTCGAGTCCTGGACCTGGTGGCTTAAACTCACGCCGGGCACGTGTGCGTGCATGCCCAAGATCCCGAGAGGAGAATGGAGGAGAAGGGATTGCGGCGTGACTATCCCCCCTGGGGGGTGATTTCTTGCTTTCTGTCTCTCTGTCTCTGTCTGCCTGACGAGCGCACGCGCCCTACAGTGAAAATCTCTCCAAAAAAAAAAAAAAGTAGTGGTGCCCTCTCCCACCCTTTCTAGCCTCATTCCCACTCCCTAGAAGCAAACCTTAAATCTTTAAAAAAAACCTTTCTTCTGGGATTATTTCTATACCGCTAAACACTCTATTTAAACAGTTATTTCTTGATTTATCAATTTCAGTTAATTATCTTTTAATCTCCTGCCACCAAAGATGAAGGTTTGTTTTCTTACACCACCCCAACTCAATAGATTTGTATTCTTTCTTTTGTTTGAATCAATGGAGTTTACATTAGTGTGAGTACATACAGTTTTATTGTTCAAACTGAGGTATTATATTAAAATAAATTTACTTTATTACATAGTTTTTAATGTAGCTTCCAGACGTCTCTGGTTGCTTTTTTTTCTCCATTGCCAGATGGTGAAAGCACTGACCAGAAAGAAATAGAGACAGACGGCGAGGGAGAAAGTCCCCCGTCAGGGCATGGTCACACTACAATCCCTTGTCCCCATTTGTCCATCCTGTCAGTCAGGACTTGGGGCATGCACACACAGGCTCCCGGCATGTTTTTTAAGCTGAAGGGGCCAGGATTTAAATCATGACCGGCCATGTGGGACTGGCTCCTTTAACCACCTGGCCACGGGGCTGGCCCGCCTTTTTTCTTTTCCTTGCTTTATTCACCTTAGTCAGAATTAAATGTTTTCAAACTCTTTAATCGTGTATGAATTCTATAGACTTGAGACCCCATTTTTCCCAGAATCCTCTCTCCAGGAGCCCTAATTTTCCTTCTCTGATTGCAACTAAGTCCTCCAAATCCCGCTGTTGTTCTAAGACGTGTCTTCACCACCCTCTGAAGATGGATGAGATTTCCGGAATTCCTCACTTTCTTTCTTGATTCTTCTCCCTCATTGTGCAGAAGTGCATTCCTAAATAACCGCACAGCAAACACCTGCAGTTATTCACATCAGCCAGTAGTGACTGCGGTCCCTGGGATGTGGCCTAGGTGTCACTACCTCGACCATCACTGCACATGTTTCACTCCGCACAACCACCCCCAGAAAACGCTGACTGGTGTGATGTGTGTCGGTCACAGAAAAGCTGCTTTCACAGTTTCTATGCAATAGGAACAATGCTAGCTGGGTTAACTTTTAGGTTCTGCTCACGTTGTAGGCCAGCTCAGTTTACAAGATCACCTAACACAATGCATTCACATGTTATATTTAGAAATATATTCACATGTTATATCGTTTTCTGAAATAGAGTAATTTTCTTAAAAATTTCAGCTAAAAGAACTATGTATAGGGACCAGTAGCTGGTGCAGCAGTTGAGGCTCTGGACTTCCACATGGCTGATCATGGTTCAAGCCCCAGACACAGTGGCTTACTTTCTCACTTTCTCTCTTGCTCTGTCTCCTCTCTCTGGTGTGTGGATGTGCCCTGTAGCAGATGAAGAGAAATACTAATGATGATACATAAAATTAAATAATTCTTTAAAAAAGGAACTATGTATATTACACACTGCTGAGAAGAAAAAGAAAGAAAAATAGGTATACAGTAGGTACTCTGTATAAAATGCTCTTTTACTTTTTACTGATATTTAGACTGAAAAAGAAAAACAAAATGGCCAGTTGAAGAATTTGCCCAAATAACTTAGACGAGAAAAATAACCTTTATATTGCACAAAAGTATTGATACTAAATTGCTTAAAATGTGTATATGCCTTGATTGATTTGATAACTTTGTAGCAAAGCAACTGAAAAATATAAATACCACTTAGCAAAGAAATCCAAGTTATTATAGATACCTTTTACCCTTCCCGGGATCATGTTCTAGGAAACATTAACTCACAAGTTTGCTTTGGTATGCACCAAATCTAGATCTCTGGTGATCCAGGAGTAAATAGCTCATCTCTTCATGAGAGTAAAATGCCTTTTACACAGGCATGACTCACGTCCTCTGAGACCAGCACTGGAAGGAGCGGCTCATTCTACTCTATGTGAATCCAAACCCTGACAGGTAGTCAGTTTCTAATAAGTTACATCCACGTCAAGACCAAAAATGTAAAAAGTTTTCATTAAATTAGCTTAAATTGAAATAAAACCTTATAAAAGAAACTCAAGTCATTCTTAGAACAGTTAGCTCACTAAACTCATATGTTTTGGGGTCTTGGGTTATTTGGAAGTGTCTAGTCTAATAATTTCCTAGATTTAACAGTTCAGGGTGAGATGGTTCCTACCCATTCAAATGAAAATTCAATGCAGTAATTATTAAATGCCAGAAGTTGTTTGAGATCAACTTTCATGCCAACAACTTATCTGCACCAACGATTCATCCTTCAGAGGTCTTTAGTGGAGGCGGGACAATGATTATGAGAACTAAAATCCAGGAGCTTGTCTTTAAAGGTCTTGATGAAGAACAACATCAAG
>NW_006159803.1:7642399-7644058 GCF_000334495.1 Tupaia belangeri chinensis | reverse complement strand
AAGAGTGAGCAGCAGCTTCCATGCCTGTAAAGGAACTGAGCATATTGAAATGGATACAAAGTACCCGTTGCCTAGAAATCTGTTAGTGTCTTGCCTAATAGATTTAAGTAACACATAAAGATGATACTTAAAAAGTATCAAATCTATTATAAAAGACACTAGTACCTAAATTCCTACAACACTAGTTCTATTCAGTTACCTTTCTTTAAAGTTGATTTATTAATTTATTCCATGAGATAGAGGCAGAGAGAGAGAGAGACAAAGAGAGAGAGAGAGAGATAGCACCCCAACTGACTTCTCACACAACAGTCCATGCCAGCCTCAGCCTATTCAGACCACAGGCTCACAGGCATGCCTAGTATTAACAGAGATGCCACAAGATGCAAACCAGGGACCTTCCCATGTTCCTCACCACTGCATCACCATCTGGATTCCTTCAGTTACCTTTTAGTCATTCCCATTCTACATCAGCATGTTTTATGTACTCTAAGATCCAATTTCCAGTACCAGCAGATGGCGTAATGGGTACATCGCTGGACTCCCACATAGTCAATGGCAACTTGAATCTTGGACCTGGCAACTTAAAATTCATGCAGGGTGCATGTGTGTGCATGCCCAAGATTTTGAGAGGAGAATGGATTGTGGCATGGCCATCCCCCTGGGGGGTGATTTCTCACTTTCTGTCCCTGTTTGTCTGGTGAGCGCATATGCTCTACAGCAAAAAATCTCTCTTAAAAGAGAGAGAGAGTGAGAGATCCAACTTTCTTTTCTTCATTACAGAAACAAACACACATGTCTGCTTTTTGTATGTACAGTCACAGTGGAAGAAACTATCCATGTTTAAAATTTAATTGTGCAGAAAACTGAATTTCGTCATACCAAATTGTCCCTTTGCTCATCCAGGATCTAGAAGTGATCTCTGGTCCTGGCTCGTCACGGGGAAAGAACGGCCACAGAACACACCTCTCGTGCTCCCATCAGCCAGCAAAGTGGTACTCTGCATTCACTGTCGCTAATCTTCCTAACAAGCCAGCGAGTTAAACTGAACCAGAGGCAACGCCTGGAGACACAGAGACCTGGGTGCGAGTCCAGTACTGCCACAAACTGAGTATGTGGCAGGGGGCAGTTACCTACGCACTCTGAGTCTGCTTTTCCAGCTGTAAAATGGAGAGGAAAAGTTGCCAACTCTGCATGGAGGTGATGTACGTTAAGTGCCTAGCAGGGGCTCAATAAATGAAAGCTATCATTACTACGGCGATCTTAAAGATGAGTAAATGCAGCCTTCAAGGTGGCGAGTCATTCATCTAACCATATGTCACGGGCTGCTGCCCGAGCCCATGCTGTCTCCCATACAAAAGATTTATCCACCCAAGGACATCTTAAAGTGTCCAGCATCTTCTGTTGCCACCGCTTAAGCTTTATATACACAAAATGTGTTTCTTTTTCATTTCTCCAAAGTAATATATTGATTCTCCCCCATCGGCCTCCTCGAGGGGGCCAATACCCCGAGAGGAGGTCTGTGTCCCTTTTAAGATCACCCCTTCTCTGTTTGCACAGGCACTCAGGGGGTCGGGACCACTTCTGAGTATGACAGACATTCGGCTTCCTCTGAAACCGCAGGGCCGGCTGGGTGGCACAGCAGTAGCATGCTGCTCAGGG
>NW_006159803.1:7611804-7642368 GCF_000334495.1 Tupaia belangeri chinensis | reverse complement strand
TATGGAAGATTGCAGGTTCTGTTCCCTGGTGGACCTGTCCATGCCAGACACACATGTCTGTGACCCTGGCTGGTTGAAAGGCTACGGGGAACAAGGGGGCTTGCGGTGTGAGGGCCTGTGTCATCTCTTTCTCTCAGTCTCACAGAATAAATAAATAAACTAAAAAAGAAAAGAAAAAAAAATCCTAAGGAAGAAAAATAGTCAAAGAAAATCTTAACTACTGGGGTTGGCAGGTGGCTGGGTGGATAAAGGTGCTGGACTCCCACATGGCTGACTGCAGTTCGAGTCCTGGACCTGGCGGCTTGCTTTCTCACTTTCCCTTTCTCTCTTTCTCACTGTCTCTGTCTCGTCAAATTAAAGAAATAATAATAACAAATGGAATGAAATAAGTAATTCTTTAAAAAAAGAAAATCTTAACTACTAAGTTAAGTTCTTTGTAGGTCTACTGTGAGTTCGTGCAGGCCCTAGACACGATTCCCTGCCCATCGCCACAATTCTTATTAGCTAGGCAATTAGAAAGCCAATGATTGCCCATCTGGTGTCATCGTGTGGCTTTATATACAGTATCTGGAATGTGCAGTGCTTCCCTACGAAGGCCCTGGAGTTTTTCAAATTAATTTGTAATTCCTTTGAAATATCTCCCTTAAACCACAGAACCCTACCTTTTGAAAATCCTTGCGACTCATAATTCAGGGCTCTGCACTCAGTAAGTGTTCTTGAGCACAGCAGGTGCTCCATAAATATTTGCTGACAGTTCAATGAGCATTAACTGATGACAGTAACCCACTTAAAAAATATGCGCGAACTGTACTGAGATGCATGGTATGGGCGCCATCACCAAATAACAGAAGTTTCCCACAGCAGCCAGCACGTGCTCTTCCGCTCTCTCTAGACTCACGTGTTTATAACGGTCTCGCTCTCCCCTCCTGATTGCTGGTTCCGCCGTACCCTCCCAATCCCATTCCTAATATCAGAGGGACATTTCTTTGACTGTCCTCCTCTCTCCTTCCTCACCTTCTATGGCACAGAGCATTCTCTTTTCTTTGTAAGACTTCTTACTACCCAAAACATATTATTCACTCATTCACCTTTTGACCAGCTGTCTCCTCCAGTCAGAGTGAGAACAGAGACAGAATTTATAGGTTATTACCACTGTCACCCCAGTACCTAGAAGGGTATACAGCACCTAAGCAGATACTCAGCAAATAATATGTGAATAAAGGAGAAAAGAAACACATAAACATAGTTGCTTCTACATCATTGTTCTCCAGCTACGTCTCAGGATTAATTGAACTATCACTCAACACGTGGATAAGAGCTCGTTGCCATTTATTTTCTCTTTTAAAGTGCCCAATACAATTCTGTATCTACCTTAGACGCTTAACAAATCCTGGTGACAAGATATTTGGAAAATATCTTAATATTCTCTTAGTCGGGCTGGGCAAATTATTTCATTCCAGTGATTTGCATTCTAAATAGTCAAAGATTTTAATGGCAAACCCATTTTCAAATGACTATGGCATCCCCTCCCAGTAATGAGATAATCTGGAAGATGCTGGCCATTTATTTCCGACGAGAATCCAAATTATTTAACAGCAGTTCAAACAGCTTTCCGTCACTGTCCATACCTGGCAAATGCACAGACGGTCCAGAAGACGAGTACGTGATGCAATTACTTAAGGTTTTTGAAAGCGCCTGTCACCTTGCGAGTTCACTTTTTTAAAAAGCAGCTAGTATGGGACCAACGGATGGTGTAATGGTTATGTTGCTGGACTCCCACGTAGTCAACTGCAGTTCGAGTCCTGGACCCGGTGGCTTAAAACTCATGCTGGGCATGTGTGCCTGCCCAAAATCCCGCGAGGAGAATGGAGGAGAAGAGATTGCCATGTGGCCAACCCTCCTGGAAAATTGCACTGTGCACAACCCGCCTGGGTGGGGGGGGGGGCGGTGATGTCTCACTTTTGGTCTCTCTGTCTCTCTCTGTCTCTCCAGCGAGCACACATGCCCTATAGCAAAAAGCTCTCTTAAAAATTTTTTTTAAAAAAGGAGCTAGTGAAGATACCCAAGACAACCATCACAATGTAGTGTATTTTTAGGCAAAAAAAAAAAAAAATGGAGGGGGGTAATTTCAGATTCTCTCTAGCAGGCATGAAGCACAACACAAGTGGCTAATTACCCCTAGTTTCAATGGTTTATTTATTTATTTTTCACCACACTGTAAGTCTGAAGTTTCATTAATCCCATTTCACTGCTGAAAATACAAACTTCATAATGAGGTTAAAAAAAAACATATATTTTTATATTTTTTTGTGAACAACTTCTCAGTATATTTTGAGGTCTGAAAAACCTTTTACTAGACTATGCTTAGAAGACAGAAAAGCTGGCAACGCATTAGCCAACATGAACCTTCTTTTCTAAATTACGCTATACTTCTAGAAGAGCAGAGAAATTAACTACTCCAGCAATTGCAAAATAAAACAAACAATGAATTAAGGGATAAAATAGTACACTATAGAGTCAAAAACCATCTAAGACAAAACTTATCACACGTATGACTGGCTGTAGAATAGAAATTTGCAATAGGATTATGACAAGTTACTCTGACTTTAATGACACATCAGGCCCTACTAAGAAATACCTGTATCTAAACTGGTCTTCGGACCAGCCATCCTCCTGTAAGAGACTAGGAACAGCAATTCACAAGCATAGGGAGTTCCTGACCTTCTTCATGCCCCTTCCTCAAGTGGCATAATGGATATCCCAAGGGAAGCCCTTGATGTGATAAAGGTCCTAGCAGTGAGCAAAAACTAGGCTGGACTTTTTAATACCTAAACTTGACTGGGGAACTATGAGGTCTCTTCCAAGACGTTGTTACAAACCTGAGTTTGAAATTTACAAACTGCTTTTAGCAGAAGATCAGACCATAATCTTATTCCATGCATTAAACGTACAACTTATAGCGGATGCCAGAAGTCTTTCCAAGTCTTTACCAAGGCTATTTGCAAAATCTCCCCTACTTCCTATTCATTTGACATCATTAAAACAAGAAAACAAGCAAAGTCCCCGATTCTGTGAAAGGAAGGACCTGACTATGTATGCACATGTATATATTTGTATTGATTTAGGTGCACGAATAGAGGCACCCAGAGAAAGGAGCAAACAGAGCCATAAAATTTCTCATCAAACATAGGTGATTATAAATGAATTCTTTAAAAAAAATTTTTTTTTAAAGAAAAACTCTGTTCATACTCCCTAAGTCCTTCAATGGGTTTTCTTCTTTCAGAATGTTTTTTTTTTTTTTTCCTGGAGATGGTCATTGAAATGAATGAAAAATGGACAAGCCCAGCCAAGTGAATTCTTGGCTGTAACTTCCTTGGGAAGTGCTTTGTGGGTAGGCAGCTGAATGCACTGCTATAAAAGTCACGGCGTTGGCATTTAATCATTTCCGTTTCTCTGTTCCTGAGCCACATCTTTCCTTTTTGCTTGTATAAGAAATATCAGGCTGCTAAGAGAGAATCAATGTTTTAATGTCCAATTTCAATCAACTGCTGGAAATTTCTCTTCTAATAAGATCTTCTTCAACGATTTGTCTGTTTTTCTCTGTGGTGAGAAAGATAACCGACACCTATGGTGTCACCTTTTATTGAAGACCTCCTGACTCTGATTTTCATTTCAATAGTATTGTATCTAGCAGGTGAGCCACAGTCTGTACTCGCCTCCCAATATCCACTTGTCTCTCCTAGACTTCCAGTGAAGTATACTGCCACTCAACTAAAAGCTACAGTCTCTGGCTTCTCCTGCACTGGGTATGGTCAAGTGACCAAGTTTCTACTAAAGAGATATGAGATTCCCAAGAAGCCTTCTTGTGGGCAAGGTTTCCCTTTCTGTCACTTCCTTCTTCCAATGGGGCAGAATGTCCATGTGATTTGATGACTGGAGCTCTAGCAGCTGTGGTGTGTCATGAAGTAGAAGCCTAGTAATAAGGACTGACAGCAGAAAAACAGAATCCTGGGTCCCTAATGACATGGTGAGACCATCATACCAACCCCAGGCTACCTACTTATCTTTGGATTTATTCTATCCTAAAAAGAAATAGAATGTCTTGTTGAAGCCATCATGACTTAAGGCTTTTCAGTCATATGTAGGCAATTCTAATTCTAACTAGTAAAACATTTTTCTTTTCCTTCTTTCACAGTCTCTCTACCAAATTCTTTTTTTAATTATTTTATTTAATTTTATCAGTTGTCATTATTTTTTTAAATTGACGAGAGAGAGAGAGAGAGAGAGAGAGAGAGAGAGAGAGAGAGAGAAGGAAAACGAGAAAGCAAGCTAAACCGAGAAAGCAGCCTGCCAGATCCAGGACTCAAACCACAGCCAACCATGTGGGAGTTCAGCTGCCTCAACCACCATGCCACCTGCTGGCCCCCTCTCTACCAAATTCTAACCAATTTATGTATGATTCTTAAAAGGGCTTTACATTCTATCAGATAAGTCTATATGATGCCCTGGGCTACATTTCTTCCTCCTACAAGTCCAAGTGGCAAACAATGCACTGCCCTAGGATGATACTGGAAATCTATGCAATCTCAGCAGGATCGACCTTGTCCAGAATGGAAACGACAAAGGTGTAGAGATCTCATCGCCTCTGATGGCAGTTCACGAATCTGAAAATATTGACCCCTTTCAGAACTACACTCCTGGGTCTCTAAACCACGAATCAGAGAATTAGACCAACTGCCTCAAGTCAAAGTGTTTGCAGTCAGAGCATCATCCCTTCCCTTTCAAACATTTTATGTCTGTCTTTTCTTTTTTCCTTTCCTTTCATTTCCCTTTCCTTTCCTTTCCTTTCCTTTCCCTTTCTTTCTTTCTTTTTCTTTCTTTCTTTCTTTCTTTCTTTCTTTCTTTCTTTCTTTCTTTCTTTCTTTCTTTCTCTCTTTCTTTCTTTCTTTTTCTTTCTTTCTCTCTTCCATTTTTTTCCCTAGAGGGCGCATGTGCTCACTGGAGAGAGACAGAGGGAGGAAAAGGGGATGGTTGGTGAGAAATTACCCCCCGTGGGGGATGGTCACACTGCAGCCCCTTCTCCATGTTTTCTTCCTTTTGACATTTTAGGCATACATGCACAGGTGCCAGATGTGTTTTTCAAGCTGCCAGGTCTGGACTCAAACCATGCAGTCAGCCATGTGGGGGTACAGCCCCCTCAATCACCATGCCACCAGCTGGCGTGAGAGCATTATCTTAAGTGAAATAAGTCAGAAGCCTCTTAACCTCTTATCAACTGCTTTCAACTTATGCTTAGTTCTAATGCATCTTTTAAAACTCAAGCTTAGGGTTGAAGATCCAATACCAGACTTAGTGAGTTCATTTCATTGGATTGACCATATGACTCCTGTTACAAAACTATTTTCATAGGTCACTCAGCACTTCAGTGATGAACTGGTCCTGCTCAGCACACGGTCAAGCTTCCCACCTTGTCCCTACTGCACAGAAACAACCACCACTAGCTGTGGCACAGTTGAATTCTCTACATTTGCCATTTCAGGAGTTTAGTACCGTCTAGGAAATGCCATTACTCTCCTGAAGGCTAGCCAAGCAAAGCCATGGTCTGCAGCAGGTTTTTAAGAGTCACAAGATTTCTTATAATACTATTAGCATGAAAAATGACAATTTACGTAAGCCTGCATAAGCCAACTTATTTTGACACTTGACAACTAGAAAACCACCGTGCATTATTAGTACAGAAGAGGAATTTTCTGGGATTTAACTGATATAGTATGCAAATATATAAATAGGAAATATTTTCCTTATACTCTTTTTTAAAAAAAAATTTGTATATGACTTTAGTTTTTAAAAAAAGAAAAATCACAGCCCAAGGAGGTTACCTAAGACTTGGGAGGAAGCCAGAAAGGGATGTACATCAGTCTTTACTTACTAGTCTCAAAATTAATCTTTTTTTTTAGAACCACTTATCTGATTTTACTTATTATTATCATTATTTTTCAATTTGCTATGGGGCATATGTACTCACCAGAGAGAAAGAGTGAGGGAAAGTGAGAAAGCAAGTCATCAGGTCTGGGACTCAAACTGTGGCTCACCATGTGGGAGTCCAGTGCCCTAACTGCCACACCATCTGCTGGCTCCTCAAATTTAATCTTTTTTATTTTAAGAATGACTTATTTAATTTATTATTATTATTATTATTATTATTATTATTATTATTATTATTATTATTATTATTATTATTATTATTATTATTATTATTATTATTATTATTATTATTATTATTATTATTATTATTATTATTATTATTATTATTATTATTATTATTATTTTTCCCCCCCCCAATTTAACCTTAATTTAAATTAAATACTAATATTTGTAACTATAAGAGATGAGTGTACCTTTTAATTCATGAAAAGACCCAGAGGAGAGGACTCTCCCATGCATGCACAAGTTTTCTTCTTGTGTGTGTGTTTTTCTTTTTTTAAATTTATTTTCTTAATTTTATATATTTAATCACTATACAACACTTTGCTTATTAGTTGAATTTACCCAACATGAATATACTTCACACCATTCATAGCAATTCCTAAAGCTGACTGTCTGAAGTTTAGGAAGGGTGAAAACATACTCCAGTTTGTCTAAGAAGACCACTTCTGTACCAACTACCGTATGACTAGAAAACAAATGAATAGCCTACAGATGATACCACAGCTTAATTCTGTTTCCTATTAATAAAGCTTCCAAACATGTCCCTAGACAGATTTCTATAATGTCTTTCCTATTCATGGCTCACTTCCTGGACTCCTGGTCAGACTTTTCCATAAGGCCATCCTAACAACTGGTCCCATTCACTGGATACTCTGCAAGAACGCTCTGCGAATTAGTGCGAGCGAAGACTGGACCACAGCACACTAACTCGCAGTCCTCCGCAGTGAAGCTCTCATTCATTCAGTCAACTATACGCTCAAACATGAGTGAGGCACCGAAGCTAGTGCCTGGAACATGGTGAGTATCAATTGTGTGCTGTGATTGTAATTATTCCTATTGATTTCTTAACCTATTAGCAGCTGCTGACTAATAGGAGCTACCTTCTAAGAAAACCGTAAGCAGCAATACTTTGCCAACTATCTGAAATGAAATAACAAATAAAAAAAGATACGAAAATCAGTTTCAATCCTAAAGATGGTTGTATCAGCAGAGATAATGTCCCTATACTTCCTTTTTGGCAAAGACTAAGCTGTGCTCTAAGTTAGCAAGCTACGAAAATGACCATCTCCCTAGGTTTCCAATTCCTTTTCTATTAAAGAATCTTAACTGTCTCTAAAATAAAAATATATTTTTTAAAATGTAAGAGATGTTTCAAAGATAATGTCTCAAGGTGCAAGGGATCCATGTCTGGTGACTGCCCAGGACCCTCCAGGTAGGAGGTTGGAAGGAAAGCTAACAGTGCCTGAACAGTGAGAAACTGAATACAGAGAAGGTTATTTCCAATGGAAACAGCCCTGTTGAATGCTAGGGCCTCTTCTACCCATCAGCTCGGTGTCTTCATAGGTGTCTTCCCGATGATCAGATGAGGAAAATATTCAAGCATATTGAATTGTTGAAAAAGTCATGACACATTTTTGCACACACACACACAAATCATGACTTTTCCAACAACCCAGTAGAATGCAATACAACTGAAATATTTGTAAATCTTAAAAACATACAAAATTTCACAAAGGCAACATAGTAGTGCTGATAAACTACGTGAATCACAGCAAAGCTGTTGACAAGAACGAGACTGGCTTAAAACCTGAGGGGGATATAGTGAACCAGGATAAAGACAAGGTAGCTTCTTCCAAAGACAATAACTTGACTCCCAAAGGGCTTAAAGGGCCATTGAGAAACTGGTAACACCCTTGAACATTGTTGCAAAAACGACAGAGATAAGAGTTAAAGGTGGCTTCCAGCCTTTTGCCTTCACGGAAGTCTGAAACATAGACAAGAACTCACATACTAGACTTTCATTCAAGGAAGAGAAACGCAAGTCGAGGGGTTCTGTATTGGATAGACCAAATTGTAAGTGTCCATGATGACTACAAATTGCTGTGTCTAAGAGGTAGTTGAATCCATGAGACCCAGAACTCAGGTGAAGATACCTATTACACACACACACACACACACACACACACACACACACACACACACACACACACACACACACACACACACACACACACACACACACACACACACACACACACACACACACACACACACACACACACACACACACACACATTCTTAGTGGTATTTGGGTCAGAGATGGACCAAAGAAACTGTAAAAGAAGAGAAGATGGCTAAAAGAAACCAGCATTTAAGGATGGAAAGATAAAAAGAACTAGGAGAAGAAACCAAGAAAAATCTAATAAACAAGGATTAAAGTGGAAATGAGCAAGTCTTCAAAAAGGAGACAGCATCTGCACAGAGTTTATCACCAGCTGTTGAAATCAACCAACTGTTAGGACTAAGAACTCCTCAGAAGACTGTTGAAGGTAGAGAGGAGTCCCTAAATATCTACATGATTTATTAACACAACTGGGTGAGGGTTTGCTCTTGGGAAGCTGGCTGGGGGTTGAGGGACCACAGCTTACCAAATGGCACAGGGCTGTGCTTGCATACAGCTGTCAGTATAATGACACATGAGGTGTCCCCTCTCCCTGGGCCTGATCGAGTATCACATTTCACTCAGGGGCATTCCACACTGAAGGGTTCCTCTCATCTACGGCCAAAGCATAGAAAGGGGGAACACCCCTTCTGCAGCTCCTGAAAGTTAGAACCTCGTCTTTCACCTTTATTCATTCTATAAAGTTATAGAAGCACTTTGTTCTACTCCTTATAAAGAATTCAGCAATGGAAAAAAAAAAAAGTCATTTTTGTAGTGAAAATTCTCTCCCCAAAATAACAGTCCAATAAAATTAGACCACTAAGCAATTTTATAATGACTCTATTAAAACAGATCTTTCAAGATAAAGCATTTAAGATTATTGTATCCCTACTTTAAATTACTTTAAAAAATAAAAACTGAGTACAACCCAAGCCGTATTTTGGATGGCTGATTGAATCTGGGCCATTATCTACAGGATCAAGCACTAATAAAGCCTAATATTTCAAATTGATTATGTGGTGGCTGACTTAGGCATACTGAACGGATGGCCTAATTCTTCATGGCTAAAATTAGGTGAACCATCTGGTACCTCCATCTATGTAGCCTCATCCAAGACCTCTCAACTTGGGAACTATCAAAAGCAAAATCTATGCTGCCTGTTGCAAGCATGGCACATGTGAACAATGCTGGCCCAAGGGAAAAGCTACCTGAATGCTACATGTATGTGGTGTGACAGGTTATACAGTTGAACAGTAAGTTCTCTTGGAAATAGAGGCATCTTTCACAAAAATATCTTTTCATTCCCTACTTTCCTTCTGGCAGCATACAGTTGAACAGTAAGTTCTCTTGGAAATATAGGCACCTTTCACAAAATCTCTTTTCATTCCCTACTTCCTTCTGGCAGAAAAGTATTTGTTTTTGTTTGTTTGTTTGTTTTTTAATGTAAAAGAGGGGCCAGCAGGTGGCCTGTTGGTTGAGGTACTGGACTCCCACAAAGCCAACTGTGGTTTGCAACCTGGACCTGGCAGCTTGCTTCCTCGCTTTCCCTTCTCTCTCTCTCTCTCTCTCTCTCTCTCTCTCTGGAGAGCACACATGCTCTAGAGCAAATTTAAGAAATAATAATAATAAATAAACTTAAATAAATAATCATTTTTTAAATGTAAGAGAATGGCATAACTGTTGCAAAATGACATGGATACATTTAATAGTACTAAAGTTAACACTAAAAAGTGATGAAGATGGTACATTGTATGCTTTTATTTTTACCACAATGTAATTGTTTTTTAATTGAAAGAGAGAGAATGCGTTATGGCATTCCATAAGGTTGACTGAGTCACAGGCCAGGGGCCAGCATGAGGGGAAAGACTAAATCTCAGAAATACGTCAACCTCTATGCCTTGCCCAAAGGGAATTTGCTCCTCACGTACCTGGTATAATTAGTAGCACATACAAACACAGAGTTTTCTGTTTGTCTGATTTCTCTTTGGACTTCTGTACTTCACAACTATTTGTCAGAGGGATCACAGGAATCCCGTTTAACCTGAATGTAACACTTACCACTTCCGTTAGATATGCCAAGACTGCTATTCAAGTTTTGTAATATAGGGACGTTTTTTCAGGGAGGAATATGGCTGGTACAACATAGTAAGATGAAAACCTCCTGAGGATATAGCATATATAGTGTATCATTGCTACAAATAGGAATAATTTTTTTTAAAGACTCAAAAGGCTACTATTTGCTTTGTGTATATCCCTTCCCCTTCAGGTCCAAAGTTTCTGGTTAGGGTTCATTAATGTATCGAGATGTCCCTGAGATCTGGAGATACAGACTCACTCTCTCTCTCTCTCTCTCTCTCTCTCACACACACACACACACACACACACACCCCACTCTGATGGCCTATTATACTACCAACATAAAAGTATAATCATTAATTTTTTTAGACAAAGGTTGTCCCTGAGATCTGGAGATACAGACTCACTCTCTCTCTCTCTCTCTCTCACACACACACACACACACACACACACACACACCACTGATGGCCTATTATACTACCAACATAAAAGTATAATCATTAATTTTTTTAGACAAAGGTGGGGATGTTTTTGTTTGTGCACTGGATTCATTGATGAAGTCAGTGCAGCTCTGGGACTGCCTCCCGAGCTAAATAAACTAGCTGTGATGCCCAGGGAATACTAACCGCTGTTTGTTCTAAGACTCAGGGTAATAGATGCATTTTTATTTGTCTGTATTTAAAGGTAGCAAAGAATCTTCAAAAATAAATTCTAAAGATTTGAAAAGCATAACAACTTTATATCTGCTTAAAAAAACTTTATCCACATCTAAACACCAATTTCTATTCAAAGGTATTTATTATATATTATAATTGCTTTATTTCTGGTCTTCCTGATTCACCTCTTTCAGCTCCAGGGGATCTAACAGCAAACTTTTTCACACCGCAGCTAGAGAAGAACCTTACTCTCAGCCCTCTGAGAGAAGATGGAGCCATTTCTTCTACCTCCATGCAAACTGCTAAAAATGCAAAAAGGTCACAAATCATCATCCTTTAATTCAAGGGCCACTGGAACAAGCTGACAAAACCTTGAATTAAAGAAGGCTCAGTCACCTGTGGTGGTGCAGTGGTAATGTCATCCCCTGTGATGCTCAATCACATGAGAAGGTCCCCAGTTCATGTCCCAAGGCTTCCTTCTTTTATATCAGTGCCCATGATCTGGCTGGGCTGTGAGTGAATTGTGGTATGAGGATACTGCATGCCGCAATCCCTCCCTTCCTCTCTCTCCTCAGTGCCCATGATCTGGCTGGGCTGTGAGTGGATTGTGGTATGAGTAGACTGCATGCTGCAATCCCTCCCTTCCTCTCTCTCCCTCACAAAAGAAATCAATACACTTTAAAGAGAGAGAGAGAGAGAGGAGGAAGAAGAGAACAAGAAGGAGGAAGAAGCAGAAAGGGAGGAGGAGAAGGAAGAAGAGCTACCTATCTGGAACCCAGAACAGCAGAGGAGGAAGAGGAAGAAGAGGAGGAGAAGGAGAAGGAGGAGGAGGAAGAACAAGAAAGGCAAAGAAAGAAAGAAAGAAAGAAAGAAAGAAAGAAAGAAAGAAAGAACATGTTCTTGATTGCGTCAGACCATCTGACGCAGCGTCTTCAAATTACACACGTATGGATAAAAGAAAGAATAAAGAGAAGGAAGGAAGGAAGGGAGGGAGGGAGGGAGGGAGGGAGGAAACAAGCAAACAAGCAAGCAGGAGAAGGCTTGTTGCTCCACTCCATGAGAACACTGTATTAGGTCTGTTCTTAAGCCTAATAGATTCCTTTTAATACAATAATTCATTGGAAGCACCCTCTCCCCACAAGCACTAATCAGTGAAAACTAAGCAACCAAAAGCAGAGACTCGTGTGGGTGCCAGGGGGTTGTCTGGTATAGGCTGAAACCACTTGTAATTTAGAAGCGCCTACGTTCTCACTTGTCTTCCAGCCTCTTTTTGATCTGTTTCACCTCAGTTGTTCATAACGTCTGAGGGCTCATCTGCCCCTTCCGTCGGGGCACACCAACCATCACACACCTTCCAGAATGGTGAAAAGGATCCCAGCACTCATCAGTCCCTTTCTTCTATCTAAGAACTGTTACCTGGTGGTTTGCAGTGGCACCAGCTAGCACTAGCAAAGATGCCTAGGAGACAGTCATTCAACTAGCAGTTTGTACACCCTCTAAAAGCTCTGGAGTCTACCCCCCAGAGTTTCTTTCACTCTCATCTTCCCAACGCTGCCCTAGGTATTCCTGTCCTAACCCACTGCACAGGGCTCTGAAGGCTGGATGGTCAGCTGTCACCGCTAAGGAAAAGCTGCTGAGGCCGGGGGAGGTGGCAGCAGAGGCAGCATCGGGAGAGGACTCCGTGTACAGAGGCAGAGACCCAGACTCAAATGCGCAGTTAGGTCACTACCTTTGTGACCCTGAAGACATTGCTTAGCCTCTCAAAAGCCCAATATCTTCCACCGTAAAATAGAGATAATAAGCACAGTTGTCCTCAAACGATTGTCGTGAGGATTAATGGGATGGTGTGTGAAAGCTCTTGGCTCCGCGCCTGACTCATCATAGCGGTGGCCCAAGAATTACTGTTATTGTTTGCATGAACTCAGCCTCCTAAATAGATCCATGAATGGGCTTAATGCATTAAACCATTTATGGACCTGTTCGGGGGCTCTTCTCATTAAAGCTGTTATCAGATTCCAATCCGGTTAAATCAAATATTTACAACTTGGGCCACTCCCGTCACTCTGGTCTGGTTCTTCTCACAGGACATCCTCCCAGCACCTGCTGAGTTCAGGCTGCTGGACAAAGTTCTGTCATATGAGCACTCCTGTCCCCAAAGGCAATGCTTTTCTCTACACGTTCCCTTACTGACAAATGCTCTGAGATAGGTACTGACTCCAACATTACAGGTCTAAGTGTTGGGCCAGATGGTGGCGTGGTAATAAAACGTGACACTCTGCAAGGGAAGGTTTCTAGGTTCACATCCAGAGACCTCCCTGAGTACACTGGGCATTTTCGGGTTTGGCTGAAGCTGAAGGTAGGCATGGCATCGAGACTCTGTTGGTGGTGCTGTCTCTTTGTCTTGTTCTCTCTGTCTCTCTTACTCATGGAAGAAATAAGTCAACTTTTTCTATGGGATAGTCCCGTGACCTAGTGGTTAACGAAGCTGGATCCCACATGGCCAACTATGTGGCTTGAATCCAGTCCCTGTGGCTTGAACACCAAGCTAGGCACATCTGTGTGCATGCCCCAAATCCCAACAGAAAGGGACAATAGAGAAGGGATCGTGGTGTGACCATGACCTGGGAGGGTGCTTTCTCCTTCTTATTCTCTTTCTCTCTCTAGTGAGCATATGTCTCCTCTGGCTTATAAACAAATTAATAAATGAAAAAGATTTTTTTAAAGAACTTAAAGTGATACTTGTTCCTGGTTACACGCCTAGATCTTAAGTTAGGAATGACCTAAGTCATCTATCTTAAAGAGTCCATGACATGAGAAGGCCATATCCAAGCCCTTCTGTAGTACGTGGTTGTGCCAGATGGGTCGATCATGTCCTTTGTACCCGCAGTGCTTGTGGCAGGAGACTATCTGGTCCCACTTACACCCTTCTGCTTACCAGGAGCCTGGACAGGCAGCTGCCATGGCATGGCCTGGGACACAAAGATGAACACAAAGACCATAAGCCTGTCTTTTTAGGGACCTGAACTAGAAAAATACAGGAGGAAGGAGAGGGTGGCGTGCAAGAAGTGAGATAAGAGAGAGGAAGTGACTGGAGGGAGCTCCATGACCAGAGGTGAGATGAGAAAGGAGGTGGTGGAGACTGGAAGGTGATGAACTGAGGGCAGAAAGCAGGAGGCCAGCTGGCTGCGTGTCAGCAGACGGTGCCGAGCCGCACTCACATGCTGCCTCTGAGTGCTGGCCCGAAGCACCTGTTGCTCTGGGCCCCAGACGGGTAGCTGGGGATCCACAAAACCCCTCAAGCTCTCAGCACTGCTTGGCCCAGCCCTCTGGTTCCCACTCCTAGATCGCCAAAGCTTGTGTTTCCCTTAACGCCTACTGAAGATGCTCCTGTGCTAAAAACCAAGGAAGCCCCATAGAAATCCAGCCAGTGTTTCCAAGACTTTGGAGGTTCAGTCTTTTACTGCTATAACTGATTCCACAAAACATCTTATACAGTAAGGTAGACATTAGAAACGGTACCCTAAACCGCTTCTATTACCTACTTTTATAACGCAGTTTTGTATTTCATTACAACATTCTTTCTGCATCACATCATGCTGTTCAAAAAGGTCCTGTTTTACAGCAGCATTCATTCATCTTAAAGAAGCGAAGGAGCGGCATGGCTGTTTTGTTCATGTCAGGGGTGACGCTGGGCAGACAGGAATGAGCCCCGTGGGAATAACTTTACAAGCTGGCTCGCCCGCCATTAGACCAAAGCTGTGCGCACAAACAAGTCCCCCTGGCCCTCTGCAGGACTAGGTGGAGCCGGGACCATCTGCTTGGAGAGAATGCTATTTCCATCTAATGGCTTGCTCTGAGCTAGGACGTCTCTCTCTTCAAAGGGCTCCACCGTATTATATTTTCCACAGATCTATTCTGTTTATTTCAAGAAATGCAAACTGCATTGCATTTTATTTTCTAAAAGTATGATCAAGTAAAAGCAAAACATATTTTAAGCACATTCCTAGGCCTGCCTGGTATAGCATTTATAGACAATAGCATTAATACACAGTTACAAAATTAGAAATGTCTACCCTCAAAAACTCTATCATATTGTTGCCGAGAGCTATTTATTTCAGGAATAAAAAGTCAGGAGAGGAAACTGGACTTCTTTTCCTTGTCTCTAAGAACTGGACTTTAATCTGGGACAGTCGAAGAGACAAGTAGGTCAGCTATTATGTATCAAAATCTTGGGGAAAATGCCAAACCTTTACCTTTAAAAGCTGCCCTGGAATGCTAATTTTGAAAATTTAATCTACTTCTATAAATATAAATAAAGCATGAAATTATCAAAGTGGATTTTTTTGTTTGTTTCAAATAAATGAAATATATTGATGTTCACCTAGCTAATATTGACCTTAACCTGGCTAATATAACACACAGACTTGCAGTTGTATATTGATTGCAGGAAGATATTTTCAGCTATAAGAAACTAAAATACTGACTCAAACCAAAAACAAACAAACAAACAAACAAACAAGTTCCCATAAAGTGATGAACAGAGCTATAGTGGATTTCAGGACAGTTGATAGGGCTAACCTCAGAACCAATCCTTGACTCTGCTGTTCACTGTGTATTCTGTATCATTAGACTTTCAGTAATACAGCCTTAGCAGTTTCGGGCACCTTTCCGGATCTGACAGTGTTCACAGGAGAAAAAAAAGAAAAAGCATACTATCTCTTTTTGGTGGATTTTTGTTTTACTTTATAAAACATGTCTTTATTCTGAAGAATGGCCAACCTATAGATAAGTTGCAAAAATTATATAGTCCATATACCCTTTGCATAAATTCATCCATTATTAACATTATTCCATGCTGTGGTTTGCATTCCTCTCTATAAATATGTACGTAATTCTATTATTATTATCACTAAAGTTTATTTTCTTATTCCATGAGTATGAGAGAGAGAGACAGACAGCACCCCTGACAGGGAACTATAGCACACTAACTCCCAGCCTCTGCCAGTGTGGCTCATGAGCACACATGTGCCCAGAATACCGGGGGAGGTCTCTGACCTTGAACCAGTAACCTTCCCGTGTGAACTGGCCTCACAGAGCATCATGTTTTACCTCTACACCACGGTCCGGCCACAATGTTACTATTATTAAAGAACAACTTTAGAGTGCGTTACACAGATCATGATCCTTTACCCCTAAATACTTCCACATCTATCCCCTAAAAACTGACGTTTTTTTATATAATCTGGAATGGGGTGAATAATGTCTCGCCCAAAATTCATGTTCATCTGGAATCTTAGCATGTTATCTTATTTGGAAAATGGGATCGCTAAAGAAGTAATCACAGTCAAGGTGGGGTTTACTGAATCAGAGTGGGTCTCAACCCAGTGACTAATGTCCTCATGAGGCCATGCAAAGAGACAGACACGGGAACACCGCGTGATGACAGTGACAGAGACTGGAGTGACAGCTGCAAGCTAAGGAAAGGCAAGGACTGCTAGCTACTCCTGAAGCTGGAGAGAGGCAAGGGAACACTTCCCCTAGAGCCCTCAGAGGTGACATGGCCCCACAGCACCTGGAGTTGAGATTTCTAGTCCCCGGTTCTATGAGAGAACGTATTTCTGTTGTTTTAAGGCCCCCAGATTGTAGTACTTTGCTATAAAACTTTAAGGAACTAGTACATAATCAAGATACATCGAAACAGTTCAGGAAATTTAACACTAATACAACACTAGTATCTAAAATGCACCCTACATTCAAATTTTATAAGTTTTCCCAATTATATCTTTTTTTTTTTTAAGGAAGAAGATTTTTACTGTAGGGTGTGTGTGCTCATTGGAGAGACAAAGAGAGACAGAGTGACAGAAAGCAAGAAATCACTTCCCGGGGGAGATGGCCACGCTGCCATCCCTTGTCCTCCATTCTCCTCTTGGGATTTTGAACACACTCACACACACTGACTGGGTCCAGGACTTGAACCGCAAGTTGACTACATGGGAGTCCAGTGATGTAACCCTTACGCCATCTGCTGGTCCCCCGTAGTTATATCTTTTATAGAATTTTTTTTTCCAAGCCAGGCTTGAATCCAGGATTTTGCTATTTCATTTCACTATCATGTCTTTTTCCATCTGAATCAATTCCTCATTCTTTCCTTATGGTTTGATGAGTACAGGCCAGATGTTTGGATGAACCAAGGAAACTGGTCAAGATCCCATCTTAAGGCTGTTTCTTTTTACCGCTGCTCATGATATACATAGTACCACTATTATCAACCTCTCTTTTCTCACCCTTCTCATCTCCTTAAAAATTTACCATTTATTATAGGCCTAAATTAAGACCTACTTCTATCATGAATCCTTTATTAGTTCCCAATCACCTTTTTCTTTTTCTTTTATTGTTAATATCACTATTTTAGGTTCTTGCCATAGTGTGCTTGCACTAGCTAGAGAGACACAGAAAGAGGGAAAGTGAGAAATCATCCCCCAGGAGATGGCCATGCTGCAATTCTTTCTCCTCCAATCTCTGCTTGGGATTTTGAGCACACACACGTGCCCAGTGTGATTTTCAAGGCTCTGGGTGCAGGACTTAAACTGCAGTTGGCCATGGGCCATATGAGAGTCCAATGCCTTAACCACAATGCCACGTGCTGGCCCCAGTTCCCAATCTTATAATTCCTCCTTCTACTATTCTATAATAGTTATGGTCTTACATGTTCATTTGATACTGAATGGTAACCTGATTTTATTGTCATTCAGCTTTTTATGTGTATAAGTCCCATCTTGCCCAAATCCCCCACACCAAGTACTATGCCCTCAATGTATATGGCACTTGACTTTCATTAAATTAATATTTTGAATAATTAATTATGCAATTAAACACTAGGTATTCTCATGGACTGACTTTTGTTGTTTGACATGGACATAGGACAAAAGAAAAATTTAAAAAAAAACACATCTTTCTACTTCAGAAGAAACAGTAATTATTTCCATAAGAACAATTATTCATGCAGGTATACCAGGTATACAGCTGATGTTTGCTCATTAGGTGAAGGCACTCTGGAGAACAGAATATGACTCATGAATAATAGGTGAGTGGCTTACTATCAACCATTGTATTGAAAGGCTATATAATCTTGTTATTCATCAGAAAAAGGACAATGAAGCAATTAGAATCAAGCCTCATATTTATGTTATTTAAAGACCATCCAACTAAAAAGAAAAGTCTGATTTATAGAATATTCCCAAAGAAATGCATTTTAATTCTATCAAGTATAAAGAGTTATTTTTAAAACCGTATCAGAATGAATTGCTCAGACGAGATCCTACTTTAATAAACATTTAAGAAGGGTCTGTAATTAGCATATCACAGAAACATGAATCAAATAGAAAACTAATTTAGCTCAGGATCGAATCTGGGAATGCTTTGACATCCTAGTTTTATTTCAGTTTCACACTTTCAGAAAATATAAAATTGGTTCATTAGGTAGAGCTGCTTTTCTCTTTAAAATTAAATGAATAGCTCAGTTTTTGTTCAGAATGCAGTACGCTTCCTAAGTCAAAGAAAGCTTCAGCATCCTCTTAGCCTGTGTAATGGCCTCTGCTTACAGTGGCAATTCCAGGCTGCAGGTAAACAAGAGCTTCACTGTGCCCGAGGATCAGTCATCTTGTTCCCTTACGCTTTTGTTGATTTTATTCCTAACGTAGGTGGCCTCCTTTACACAGATAATACAAAAGTAAGCATTGCTCTGGTCTCTTCAGGATGATCACGAATAACTGGATCTTCCAAACCAGTGTTAACCTTTTCATCTTCTATAATCCCAAAGTATTTCTAGGACCCTGATCTCATTTTCCAAACTCAAAACTGGGATAAACAGTCTGAAAAGTTCTCTCTGCTCTGAGAATGGATTTAGAGATGAGTCCTACAGAGGAATAAACATTAAATCACATTCGGTTACATATTGATTGAAACTCCAGTCTTCACTGGATATCTAATTATGCTTACTCTCACCTAGAGGAATAAGTTTAGAACTTTCCAACTAAATAGCCCAAAAAAGACATCCTGTCACTACAAATTTCAAGGTCTAGTCTAACGATGCAGGCAAAAATTTTGCCAGCTTTTTTTTTCTTTTTAGAGATTTTTGCTATAGGGTTACCTCTGCACACCAGAGAGAGCAAAAAAATCAACACCCCCCCCCCAAGAAGTGACGGCCACACCATAATCCCTTCTTTTCCATTCTCCTCTCGGGATTTTGGGCACACGTACATGTGCCTGGCATGTTTCAAGCCACTGGGTCCAGGACTCGAATCACGGTCTACCATGTGGAAGTCCAGTGCTTTAACCACTACACCACCTGCTGGTCCCAATTTTGCCAGTTTTTAAACAATTATATGAATGTGGTCTCACATGAGTTTGTCCTATTTTAAAAAGAAAAAAAATGAATTGAGATGACTACATACCAAATGTAATGTCTATTAGGTTCCTCCTTTATAAGGTTCGAGGCTCAGTTTCTCAGGCTAATGTTCTCCCTAGGTGATAAAGTGTCCAGACTAGGTTATTGTACTCTTCCATTGAGACACCCCTAAACCTCCCCGTGACAGATCTAAAAGAACGGCATAGACAGTTCGGAAGGTGTGGTGACCTTGCCATGGTGTCTGACCTTGAGCACACAACTCAGCTCCATGTTAGGCTCAGTGCACTAATACAGACCCCAGATACTGCTGGTGTAGCATCTACAGCCTATTCCCCTAGTTTAAAGAAGAGCAGTAAGAATGATTTCCCAATGATTCAGAAAATATTTCAGTGTGGGGCCAGTGCGTAGCATGGAGGTTAAGGTGCTGGGCCCCGCATGGCCAAGCCCGCAGTTAAGAGTCCCAGACCAGTGGCTTGAAAGTCACACTGGGTGTATATGTGTGCATGCCCAAGATCCTAGGAGAATGGAGAAGGGATTTCGGCATGGCCACCCCCTGGGGGATCATTTCTCACTTTCCCTCACTCTCTCTCTGGAGAGCACACATGTCCTATAGCAAAAACAAAAAACAAACAAACAAACAAACAAAAAAGATTTCAATGTAAAACTGGGATGTATTCTGGTTCCCTTTTTTTTTTTTCCCTGTCTTTTAATTTAATGATTTAAAGTGTCTATGGAAAGCACAGAGATAAGTCACCTCCATATGGATAGGATTTTAGTTTCACTGCTTCAGCAGACAAGTGGTGTGTTGATGGAACTATTATCAAGAAGAATAGCTTCAGTTTGAATACTCTAAAATCAAAATCATAATTTTGAGAAGCAGCCCTCCTGGCTTCAAACCAACAACTCATTTAGGGGGACATTTTGCAACTAATTTATAGGGAGGGTAATGCAGGAAATAAAATTAGACATGCGAACCAATAAAATTTTTCAATGGCTGAACCGAGCCATTGTTAATCTTGCCCTGAAACTGTCCTGGCTAAATTCATTGTGGCCATGGATCACCTCTTCCACAGAACTGCTCTCATAGAGGTGTGCTTTGGAGAAACCTCAGATTACAGAAAGAGAGAAGCCACAGAAATGGCTGCATGAAATTTACTGTATCTGTGATTATTTTAAAGTCAATATCAGTATGCCATCATATGAACAGCCTAAGTTTAGGACTAAATAAATTTACTGATTTCCCCCACTGAAAAATGCCATCACTAATATTCATAACCCATTACGATGAAACATACCGGAGGAAGAGTTTCAAGAGGGGCTTTTAGCAACTCTTAATTACCATAATTCATGAACTCTCAATCTCCATGTATTGTGAGATACACCATAATTTTACGTACTGAGAAAGAAATAAAAGCTGTCAATTAAGTTGACACAGTGCTTCGTCGTTTCAAATTTTTATTTTACACCTATTAAGGGAGCTTTTTTATGCACACGGATTTTATCATATATCACCTTTGAGTGTAAGTACAAAAGAAAATATCAGACGAATAAATTAGTTAAGTATCTAACCCATCTTCACAGTTGGTGCAGTGATTTTGAATAATCCCCCAAAATGTATGCATTGATTTGGTTGTGACAGAATTAAGAGAGTGAAAACGTAATCTGATTGAGGTGTTGTAACGTGGGGCCTTTGGGAAAAGATGAGGATTAAGGTCATTGGGCGGGGCCCCCTCCAGTAAGTTCTGGTGCGTTTCTAAGGAGAGGAAACGACACCAGAACGGAGAGATGGAGATGCATGGACGGCCACTCTGCTCTCACCCTCACGATGTGATAAGATCTCTGCAGGACACTCACCACATGTGGCCCTGGACCTTACACCTCCAAACCATAAACTGAAAAAGCCTCTCTTTTTACAAATCCCTCAGTTTCAGGTATTCTGTTATTAGCAAGAAAAGGAACTAGAACAACTGGAAGCCAAGTCTGAATTATGCTTTGACTCCAAATCTTTCAAGTCCGTGGTCTTGCACACAGGACCGCGCTCGTGCCGTCGGGAACACTGGCAACGCAGCGTTCAGTAAGAGTGCTCCACTACTGTCTCCAGGATTTCCTTCCATGTGGCTGATGCCATTCTGCAGGTATGCTGCTGGTACTCTGGAGACCTGTGCATGCATACAGCTACTACAGCTACGTGGCACTGCTGCATGCCTGGGAGCAACTGAAAGACCCCGTTGAGTACAAGAAGCCATTCCATCTTAAGAATTGCTCAAATGGAAACATCCGCATCTTACAATCAATAAAATATGGCAGTTTTGTGACCTTGTGCAAGTCCTTAGCCTGGACTTCATCTGCTAATTGATCAACAGGACGGGCTCCTAGGACTTCGAGATTCTGTGACCTTATTTGCACGTCCTTGCACAGGTCTGCTTCTAGTGCTCACATGATGCTTTTGGAATACTTGATAATGATTTGAGAATCCAGATCGATAGGTCTTACACTCCATGCTCCCCTCGTGTGGCACTACCTGCTGGCCCTAATCTGAAGTGCAATTAGTTGGAAAGAAGCTTTGATTCATGCAATGACTCATGGGTGGTGAAGTTGTGAGGGGGCAGGCTTTGAATGCTTGGATTTAGAAATGTTTGTCCTGCTTATCAAGATTGTCACAATACCTTTATTTAACAGCAGCTAATTTCATCTGGGGTCTATTTTTCATGAAACCCCTAAGAGATGGGAAAATGCAGCACCCTGTAAATATCATGGCTATAGTCCCCTATACCATGAAAATGGTGCACTACTTTAGTGAGATGATATTATACAAGAAATCATTGAAGCCTCTTCTTCCACCTATCCCATGGCTAGAACCTGCAATATCCCTGAACTTCCTTAGAAGCTTATAGGGCCAACTTTTAAAAAATATTTGTCTTATTAATCATGTTGTCTACTTTGGTTTGTTTCATTTTTGATTATGTAACAGCCCATTGGTTCAACTTTCTGCCCTAACTGTCACTGATCAAAAGTTCTGTTAACCAGCATACAACTACCCTTGATATACCTTGCTTGGCACAAAATAATACAAATTATGATGCTTGCATTTTTTATTGTTATTATATTCAACTGACAAATACCTATATGTACTTACAAGGTTCAATGTGATATTTTGATACATGTATACAATGTGTAATGACCATATGAGAGAAATTTTTGGTCACCTCAAATATTTATCATTTCTTTGTGTTAGAAACATTCAAATTCTAGTTTTTTTAAATAGACAGTAAATTGTTAATATACTTACCTCTAGTGCTGCTACACTCCAGGATTTATTCCTTCAATGTAACTATAATTTTGTGTTCATTAACTGAACTCTGTCAGTCGTCCCTTCCCCTTTCTCTCCCAGCTTCCAGCAACCATTGATGTTTGTACCTTTATGACACCTGCCTATTTATTTATTTGAAGTGCAATGATTGAAAATTAATATTTTCAATCGAGAATGCCAGTTGTGGGCACGAAACAGGAGGTGAAAAACAGAGGTTTTAAAACCATGCAAAAGTGCAAGAGGTTGAAATGAATAACTATCTGAAGGCATTGAGGATTGAGACAGATGTGGAATTCATTGTCCTTGAGACTTCCCACATTGAGGTGACAGTGACAGGATTCTCCAGACCACAGTTAATGAACCCATCGAGAACAGCAAGTCAATCAAAACAGCAGAGGCTGTTTCTTTAAAATATGAGTTTGATTATGTGGATGCAAATGAGGCTCACGTGGATGCCTCCTGTGTGTGAAAACATGTGCAAGGAGCGCACAGAACCATTCATTTAGGGTGACATTTTATAAAAGCAATCATGCAAAGTCAGAGGGAAAATTGCCAGGATCTCTTAAAACCAAAGAGATGCGTATTGGCCAAAAGCAATGTGATACAAAGCTCCATCAGACAAACAAAAATACTGCTCAACGCTGCCTTCAAGGCTGCTCAGAGAACCCCTTTAGAAGGAAAGCTCACATATTGAAAGAAAATGTGTGGCAGCTCTAAAGTGGAGATGTGGTCAAAACATTTTCAGGGAAAGAAACAAAATAATCAAATTGAGAAGAAAAAAAAAAGGGTGTAATTGTGTTGAAAGACACTATTAAAGGACAACTTATTTTATTTTATTTTATTTTGCAGCAAGCGAGTGCTTTGGCCAGAGAGAGAAAGAGAGAGGGAAAGTGAGAAAGAAGCCCCCATGGACAATGGTCACACTGCAATAATTTCTCTAGTTCTCCCTCCTTTCAGGAGTTTGGGGATGCATGCACAAACACCTAGCATATCCTTCAAGTCGTCAGGTCCAGGAGTGGAATCACATAGTTGGCCATATGGGACCCAGTTGCCTTAACCACCAGTAAATAGGCCGGCACAAAGGACATTTTTTTAAAAAGATTTTTTTGTTGCAGGGCATGTGTGCTCACCAGAGAGAGAGAGACAGAGACAGAGAGAAGGAAAGTAAGAAATCATCCCTTATAGGGGATGGCCACACTGCAATTCCTTCTCTTCCATTCTCCTCTGGGGATTTTGGGCACACATGCAACATGCACCCAGGATGTTATTCAGGCTGCCAGGTCTGGGACTCGAACTATACAGTCAGCCATGTGGGATCCAAAGCCTTTACCACCATGATACTTGCTGACCCCAAAGGAAATATTTTTAATGTGCTTGAAAGACATTCTCAACTTCCATTTTCAAGATGACAGAGGGAAAATGATGAATAAGGCCCAAAGACTGAAAGATTAAGCTGGAAGGAGAAGCTAAAAACAGAGGGATTGCTTAAAAGTCTGCAAAATGAGCAGTTAGGCCACCAGGGTCCCATTCCAACATTAACCCCTACAAAATATAGGAGGCTAGTCTCAGGAGAAACTCAATTGGAGATTTCAGGCACAAAAAAGGAACTAGTGGGGATGTAATAGTGTACACAGGGAAATGAAACGAATGTCTGCAAGCTGAACGATGAGACTTCTCTCCACTTCCCTCCTTCCCTGCACCTAAGTCCAGGTTACCAGAGCAAAGCTTCCACCTCCCAGGCAGAAGAATGGAAGATCCTTTCTAACAGAAAGTGAACCATACCAAAGAAAAGACCTATCAAGTGAAAAGATCAGCTAATCACCCTTTGCCCGAAATTAAAGCCCGTAATTCAGCAAGTCTCGGCCACCCCCCCCTCAACATCCCCACAACATCTGGACACCTCACAGGTTAATGAATGCATATCGAGGATCACCAGAAATTTGGGGAAAGCCTTTTACATGAAACAGAGAGGCCAAACCTGTTACTAAAATGAAGGGTAGTGAATAAATATAGACCATGAAGGGAGAAGAAGAAAACAGAAAAGAAACAATCAATAGAACCACTGGGAAGAAAAGGGAAGACATTACATCCTTAAAACAAGCACTGGAGTGGAGCCTTCCCAGCCAGTGAGGACCATGGGCACATGCCTCTTGTGTACAAGTTGACCTGGGAACAGATCCTGAGCTTCCTTGTGACTTCTAGCACTGCGGACCATGGTCCACAGTTGGGTCTATCTTTAAAACTCTTACAGTTAAATTACCTGGTGTACACTGAAATAAGATGTGTGAGTTTTTAGCAACTCCTATTGATACATAAGCAAGTCTGGAGAAATTTGTGAAAAGAAAACTGTGGGAGTAGAGAGCCCACGTGACAGCCATTGCCTACTCCCTGTCACTGCAACCCTCCTCGGAAACATTGCCCTTCAAAGAGTCTGATGCCCAATTAGCTCAGCATGTTCAAAGGAACAGTTAAAATTACTTTTAATACATATTTGTTGTAACGAAACACCTCTCTTCTGCAGCGAATCTGTAATACGCAGGTAGGTGATTTTTAGTTGCCTTAGATGGCACGAGTCAGAATTTTTGAATGCAGGGTTTAATTCTTATTTTCTTCACAGGAGGGAAAGCCTCTACAGTCTAAAAAAACCTTGGAATAAGCTGAAAGGATTCACTCTCTGCCTTCATGAAACAGTGTTTCGAAGGGCTGGCTACATCAAACAGACTTGTACTCAAGCAACAACTGAAAGGTAAAAAGGAGTAAGACATAACAAGACAGCTGTAATAAAAGTGAAATTTGAGAGTTGGATGAAAATTATCAATAGTGAGGACTACATGATGAAAGTTAAAGTACCAGTGATAAAATAAAAAATATGATCAGTACTCTTCTGTCATTGAAAGTCCTTTGAACATGTTTCCCTTCGACAGAGATAAGGACAGAAATATGAAGATCGGTGGACCAGAGACCCTCCTTTAGCAAAGAAAGAGATGTCCTCAACAAGAGCCTAACACATCATCTCAACACCCCCCTTCAGCAATACTTCAAGCTTCTCTTCTAAGTGAGTATGAAGCTTCTCTTTAAATGGATCAGGGTGTCTGAAATATGGAGGAGTCAAGACCAGAGGTAATATCTAGACTAGGAAACTGATTCTTGGTATTGACTCTCTTCAGTTCAATCCAATTTTCCAAAACCAATAAGATTCGATTAAAGGGCATCTTTCTGTTTCACTAAGACTAGCGGAAAATATTTTTGGTTTTGTTTTATTTTTCTCTTGATGGAATTAACTTAAAATTAAATTAAATTAATTTATTATTAAAAGGGACATATAAACATAGAGCACAAAACTTCCAAGAAATTCCCCTTGACTCGCCCCTTTTAGAAGCCCACAGGGTGTTTATGTTCACTTCTCTCTATCACAGCAGACTCGGTTGGAAGCCCACTTGGAAAATGAAATTCTCTCATTTCTTGCCTTCCTCTACCCCCATTTTCCCAATATTTACTCTAATTCTGAGAGATACAGAAGAATGTAACAAAGAAAGGGTTTGATGGAAGCCCCTTCAAATAATCATTACTCTAAAAAGGAGCATTTATTTAATTTTCCTTCTCTGTAGAACTTCAATTTTAACTTCCCTCTCAAAGTTATTCATTCATTCCTCTATTCATTCAATAAAAACATACTGAAGACACCCAAATTGTGGCGTTCTATTTAGAGTTTTGTGTTTCTGAAGTTCCCCTAGGACAAAATATCCCTTCCTTCCTTTACTCATTTATTCGACAAATATTTATAGAACACCTTTTACAATGGGTATAGGTTTCTTTCTATCTGCTCTTCCCCCACTATCAGTCCATGGGTTTCAGGTGAGGTGACTCCTCCAGTCTCAAGCTCCAGGATTAAGGACACCATCTCCCTAGCCTAATAATTGTTGCATAAATGGGCATTTGATCCAAACTAAGTTAATGAGAATCACCCCTAGAGCTTCTGTTAGAACAATTAGAAGGAGACAACCTCTTATTTCTGGGCTTAGTAGTCTAGAATTGCTGGTGGTTCTAATTGCCTCCCCACGGAGAGTGTGACTGGGAAGGAAGCCAACAAAGAGGAAAGCACAGCTGAAAGACGGAAAGAAAGGCAGCCTGGATGACATCATCCGCACCTCACCGCTGGATTTGTAAGGCAAAACTTACTCCACGGGATCATCTGAAAAATTACATGAGATTTTAGGTGAAAATCACCTTGCTAAATGCCTAATAAACCATGACTATTAGTAAGGAAAACATGATTGAATTCTACACCACCACTCCATGTCACTTGAGCAGAGATTTCAGTTTGCTTACATCTAATTCTTTCTTTATCTGGATCGAGCATTCCCATGATAATGTCTATGTGCTAGGAACATTGCTATCTATCATCCAATAGCCTACAGGCTGCTGTCTACTCTACAGTGTTTGTGTGGGGTATACACTGTCATAATAAGGTCATCACTCCAGCCCTAGGGAATGCTGGGACACCTCCCTACTACACTAAGAAGTACACAGACACATACTCAGAAAACAGCTGCATGAGATAGCAACCTGTGGGCTCATGAACTCTCTCAGCTCTAGGCAAACTCTTCAGAGAGCTTCTGCTTTGGGATTTAGGGTAGCCTGTTTATCAATTGCAGGTTGAAGACCTGAGACGATCCCCATAAGTTAATGTCTGGATCCTGTGGAGGAAGACACAACTACACACACACACGTGAAATTCTATAGGGTGACCTTGAAGACCTAAGAGCTTAACATAAAGCCCCATTTTAAAAGGTAACTAGAACACAACATTTCTGCAGAAATTTTGACCCATCAACCTTCCATTAGTAGAGCATTTACCATACAACATACAAAGATCCATCAGGGTAGCAGCCATCTTAAACCCTAGAAGATGTCATCTCTACCTTGGGAGGGCTGTGTTTTAATCCAGGTAGTCATGCCTTTGAACCTCCTCCACTTGAATTCTCCATCTTCTAGTGTTTCATCATATAGCCTGCACCTCTGCTCTCTTCACAGTCCTCACCTGACCATGTTTTGGTTTCGGATAACGTCACAATGATACTAATATTTCCAACAATCACTACCATTCACTGTGCCTTTTATGTCTCAGAACCTTGAAAAGGAGGCACTGCAATCGTACTACACCGCCCTGTATTCTTTCTGTTCATAGCACTTATCACAACTGTAGTTGTACCATTGGTGTGATTATCTGTTTAATGCCTGGCTCGCCCGCTAATCCCTAAGCTCCATGAGATCCAGGTCTATTTCCTTTTTACTCATTACGGTATTTCCCGTACCTAGCAAAGGCACAAAGACTATCTGCGAAATGAATAAGTAAATCAATACACAGAGTGATACTAAGTATAATAAGAAAGAGCTAACTAATTCATGGTAGAATGTCAGGTTGGGTCTACTGGAAATGCCCTAACGGTTCCCTCTGAGTAACAATGCCCCTGATTTATCTGCCCCTTCAGAAATCTGAATTTATCTTATAATAAAAAGTTTACCAAAATAACCAACGGGCCACAGTAACTAAGGAGGACTTAATTTAAATAAGATTTCTTTATTCATAAGCTGGTGTAGTAACATACATAAACTTTCTTTACTTCTTACAGAGAACAGTAATGAGAAAGGTAGGGAGTATATGATCAGCATATGCTTTCTACGATGCCTCTAAGCCACCTAAACCTTTCCAACAACCCTATAGATGACGCAGCTGTCATGACAGGGACACTCTCTCAGGGGAAACATTGCCCAAGTGTGATTGCCTGGAAATGACATCATGATTTATAACACAATTTTCTGTATTCTAAAGCTGTAATTTATAATGAATTAGACAATATCCACATGGGACCTGCTTTCCTCTTAATTGGAGTTATCTGCGTTATCCACTTTCTTCTCATTTTTTTTTATTTAAAAAAAATTTTTTTTAAATCTCTGAAAAACATGTAAAGCACAGACTCAGAAGCTCCATAATTTGAAAATGAGTATCTAGAGAGTTAAAAAAGCAATGAAGGATATGTAAATAATACTTACTATTTATTTTTAGGATTTTCTAGAAATATATCATGAATAATAAACATTATAAATATTCCAGAAAACATGACCCACTTTTAAAATTTTACTGATAGGTGTTAGTGGCATTTTCCCCCTTTTTGAATAATATACAATACAGATTACCATCGTAACTATCGAATGTACAAAACAAAGACATCTTAAATTTTATTTGCAGCTGCACATTTTCAACTTAGAAGATTTAGGGCTTTTTGGTAGACCTGTAATACAATTACTAGCACAACATAATCAGTAGTCCATAAAATACTAGAAAGAGGTCCAAAAAATGAATCCTACTATATAGTTTTAAATACCTTCCCCCATTTTGAATACCTGTTTTATACCAACCTGACAGTTACCATAAACACACCCTTTGAAGGAGAACCTAATCTGTAATTCATTTAGAATCTGAAATACAGGGGTTTGTTTTTGTTTTCATGTTTGGCTCAGTCTACCAAGGATAAAATTTTAATGTTCATGTGTCATTGAAGTAGAGAGGAACCTGTTTAACTTGGTTTTTAAAATGTGTTATTTTACTTAGTTGGCAGAATCTGAATGTTTGAAAGGCATTGTAAGTAACAGAGGGATCAGTTCCCGGAAAGCGAAGCCCTGGATGCAAGAGTAGAGGAAGACTTGGACACATGCAGTGAGACGTCGTGTGGGAGAGGCATTCCACACCAACTGCAAGCGTAGAGCACATACTCGTCTTGAGCTTTTGGCCAAAAAGTGGTAACTTAAGCTGAGAGAAAATAAAAGCATCTTAGTACAGAGAGGTGTTTGGGAAGTGCCAGATGCCTGTATTTTAAACACCAGCGAGGGCAAGCAGAGCAGATGGGGCCAGAAACGGGGGCTACAGGAGAGAAGTGGATGTGATATTTGGAGAACTGAAGATCAAGTACTACTTTTACACCTATGATTTGTTTTTCCTTTTTTCTAACTAGAATACACAATGATTTATTAGTAGAATATAAAGGTTAAATATTTATGTTATCAAATCAATACTGAAAAACTGTAAAAACCAGGTGAACTAACTGGCATCCCCACATCCCTTCCACCTAGTCTCAATGAAGTCTCATTGCCTGAAGGACTCTCTTTTTTCCCTCTGTTTAAGAATTACTTATTTATTTATTTTTATTTGTTATTTTTATTTAATTTGGCCAGAGAGATACAGAGGAAGAGGGGAAGGGAAAGTGAGAAAGCAAGCCTCCAGGTTCGGTATTCAAACCACAGTCAGCCACGTGGGAGTCCAGCACCTTAACCACCATACCACCTGCCGGCCCTGCCAGTAGGACTCTTAATCTGATACAATCAACTTGACCACACCTCATGCCCATCTGTAGTCCTACAGGTGTGTGCCTTGGTGAAGTAGCCAAAGCTCAGCAGAAATTACCCTGCAACTGCAATCCCTTTTTTTTTTTTTTGGAGAGATTTTCACTGTAGGGCGCGTGCGCTCGCCAGACAGACAGAGAGAGACATAGAGACAGAAAAGCGAGAAATCACCCCCCAGGGGGGATGGCCACGCCGCAATCCCTTCTTCTCCATTCTCCTCTCGGGATCTTGGGCACGCACGCGCACGCGCCCGGCGTGAGTTTTAAGCCACCGGGTCCGGGACACGAACCGCGGTCGACTACGTGGGAGTCCAGCGACATAGCCATTACGCTAACTGCTGGTTCCCTGTAATCCCTTTTATGATGAAAACATTACATAGCCTCTAGAAAAAAAGCCCGGGTATTGAACCAATTGATAGAAGGTCTAGTTGTGCTACTAGTACATTATGTACCTTGGTGTAAACACTCTTCCTTTCTAGGCCACAAGCTCCTTGTCGAGCCCTTTTCAACTCTAATATACAGTGACTCCAAGTCTTGGTGATAAAATCTAACTCCAGTTCTGTGCC
>NW_006159803.1:7605059-7611790 GCF_000334495.1 Tupaia belangeri chinensis | reverse complement strand
CAAACTGGCGTGTCCTCCCCTGTGACATGCAGGCTAAAGTCAGGCAGGCCACTTGTTAGCACAATGTCAGGAAAGGTCTAGAAAGAAGCAAACAGTGTCTGAATAGGAAAGAATCCATTTTTAGGTCTTCATAAATGAACCAAATATCCATAAGGCTATACTGTTTGAAATGGAATCAATTAGCCATCATTAAAATATATTGCTTTAGACTTGAAAATAACCTCTGATGAGGATAACTTCTTTATTACTTAATTTAATTACAGTTCCTATGAGAGACATTCCTGGAATTCCACCCTAAATAATTCTTTTATATCTTCTCTCCCTTTTGACTCATTCATTTACTTGTCATTTATTCTCCAGGCACGGAGAGAAAGAGAGAGAGAGAGAGAGAAAGGCTTACATGTAGTTATATATATATATTGCCGTCTACTTAAATAAATCATACTTTTCAAGAAAAACGTCAACTTCTTCCTAAGCCTGAACTCTGATGCTTTTACCTTTTGGATCTTTATAACAGGAAAACTGTAAAAAATAATGGGCAAAGTCCCAGCCTATAACACAAAAACATTCTTTATAGGATCACCTTACAGGGTGTCATTGGCCTCTCTTTTGGAAATCCTTCCCCTAAAAACAAAGGACTTGACAACAACTATAAATCTATTTTCCTGGTGAATTAATACACCATATAATTAATTAACATTCCTTTATTTCAATTATCATTAGTATTTATTTATGTATTAGCTTTCATCATAGAGTGCATGTGTTCACCAGAGAGAAAGAGAGAGAGAGACTCAGACAGACAAAGACAGAGAGAGGGAAAGTGAGAACCCATTCCCTGGGGGTATGGTCATGCCTCAATCCCTTCTCTTCCTTTCTCCTCTCAGGATCTTGGGCATGCACTCACATGTGCCTGGTGTGAGTTTTAAGCTACCAGATCCAGGATTCAAACCATAGTCAGCCATGCAGAAGTCCAGTGCCCTAACCAGTATGCCATCTGCTGGCCCCTATCATTAGTTTTTGTGTTTGACTTTGGTGGAAATAAAGTCATCTTTTAATTCTGCATTGTTATTTTCTCAAAACGATCATTTTCCAGTCAGCACTCTTTAGTATCTACTCCCCTATAGGATAATTTTCCGTTTTTTCCTAATTAACTTTTGTATAAGCTAGAGGAGACCTAGAAAAGGGTCTGAGTTGTGCGTTATTCATCCTTGCACATACCTGACACACCCCTCATCCCAAGATCCTACCAATCTCTGTGCCCACTCCCCTAGCAGGCACTTGTCCTGTGTCCTGTTCTGAGAGGCTCTCGAGACAGCTGCTCTGGGCTGCTTTAGGCCTGGAGAATAAGAGCAACCTGATGAAGTCGGTCCTACCGCTAGGTTTGCTGCTGAAACTTGACTTGTGCTACCCTTCCCAGGAACTAGAGACGGAGGACTCCACCCCCTACCAAAGCACTGTGCAGTGAGCCGGCTGGGGTGAGAGGGCCACGGGATGTGTCCTTAGAAGGTGCCGACGCGGACCTCCCACACTCCCACTTCCCATACAATGAACAGCTTTAGCTAGAAGTGCCAGTCTGTGGGCCCTCCATTCCACAAGTAAAACACAAATGGTGAATCCTTACAGGGAAAAAGTGCTCAGCCTCTCTGATCAAGAAACGAATAAAACTACTAGCTGCACAGCCCATTGCCCTGGAGACCAAAACGACTGCACGAATAAGACCTAGGAAACGCTGCACTTGATCGGTCCACCTCGCGGGTGTGTTCTAAGGAAATAAGCAAAGTATTCATCTGTACAGCGACGCCCATGTCGCCACCGTCCAGGTGCTACTCTACTAGAAACAAGCCAGTTGGCATCAACGACAGAAAGGACAAAAACGCAAATTGTACTTGAAGTTGTCCATGGAAAGGAAAGCTAATTATATTCTTTTTTCTGCCAAATCGATTCGGTGTTTAATGACATTTTTTTAAAAATCAAAATAGCGAACAAAGGGGAAGAGGACAGGTCCTCAAATGCAAAGGCCAGCAGGCCCTGAGATGTGCACAGAAAGCCCGGGTCTTGTGTGCAGTGGTCACTCAGTGTCAGCCCTTCCGGTGGTCAGGATCCACCTCGCCTCCACCCAGCCAGGCACGGCTGATTGATGACTTTAATCGAACTAGCCAAACAGAACCAGACACGGGTCAGTGGATTTTTAGCGCTGGGGCCATATTATATTTATATTTGAGATGAGGCCAGAGATCTTCTCAGCAGCTTCCGTCCTCTATATTTCCCTAAAGCCATGTCTACCACGGCCAAATAAATCTGAAAATAATCATAGACCATGCAGAGCTGCTCGATCTCCACAGTTGCTATTTAAGGTTCACAACTACATATTACAAAATCATTCCTTCGCCATTTAAAGTACCAAAACAGATGACAGTAGCATGCTAATTAGTGTCTTAATCCCTGCTCCAAATAGCACAGCTTAAAAAACAATTCTGGCAGTTCTCACATAATATCAACAAAACCTCAAACGTGTAGAGCGCTTTACAGTATATAAAATGCTATTGTAAACATTAGTTGATGCCACCACAAGATCCTTACATTAGTTAAAAATTAGTTTAACTTACATTAAAATGGAGTGTCAAGTTTTAGCAGCTTTCTAATTGCAAGGGAAAAGTAGGCAATTAAAAGAAGTATACTTAGAGGAACTACTCAGACAGCTAGGATATGAAAAATAAAATCACTAAAGCCGGCAATTATGTTAGTCCAGAGTAGGGTGGATGGGTATCAAATCCACCAGAAAACCTGATGATTTTTCACATTCCATTCTAATGCTTATACATTGGGGGGTGTGGCGGGATACAATGTAGTATTCGTTCAATTAAAGGTCTCACTGAAGTGACTTTAAGAGGTGACTGTATCATGCTGAGATGCAACAACGCGACTTTCAGACCTGTTGTAACTCAGAAGACATGTACTCAATGTTGACTATGCATCAGGCTCTAGGATAGATACAAAGATGAGTTAGACAGGCTCCTAACTCCAGTTATTGAGGCAGGGCTACAGGACGGTCCTATAAGGCTTCATATCCAATTGAGCCCTCTGAACTTCGAGATGCCACCAAGCCCCATTACAGTTACAATGAAAGGATACAGAGAGCATAAAAGCACAAGAGCAGAAAGTGGGCAGGAAGCTATCAATAAATAAGAACTGAAACAGAGTTCTATAAAAACAGGTAGAAAATATTGCTTAAGAAAGAAAGGTAGGTAGATGGCATGGGGACTAAGCAGCTGAATCCCACACAGCTGACTGTGCAGTTCAAGTCCCAGACCCAGCAGCTTGAAAAACATGCTGGGCATGTGCCTGTGTGCCCAAAGTCCTGAGAGGAGAATGGAGAAGAAAGGATTGTGGTGTGGCCATCTTCCCTGGGGGCAGGGGTGATTTCTCTCTCTTTCTCTCTCTCTCCCCCAGTCTCTCTGGCAAGTGCACATGCTCTATAGCAAACAAACGAACAAAAAGAAGCAGGGTAAAGCACCTGGGAAAGGTTCTGGTCTTACACCCCAGGACCTCATGAGCATGTTGTGCACATGTGTGCATGCCTATGTCCCAGGCCAGCTTAGACTAAGAGTGGACTGCAGTTTGGAGACTCTGTTGTGGGGCTAGCAGGTGGTGTAGTGGTTGACACACTGGACTCCACATGGCCGACCGAGGTTTGAATCCTGGACCTGGTGGCTTGAAAATCATGCCGGGGGCATATGTGTGCTATGCATCCAAAATCCCAGGAAGAGAACAAAAGGAGAAAAGATTGTGGTGTGGTCCACCTCCTGGGGGGGGTTATTTCTCATTTTCCCTCTCACTGTCTCTCTCTCTTCCTAACAAGCACATATACACACCCTATGAGGAAAAATATTAAAATAAAATAATAAAAATAATAATAAATGACTCTGTTGGAGTACCTATCTCTCTGTCTTTATCTCCTAAAAGGAAGAAGAGGAAGAGGGGGAGAAGGGTAAAGAAAATCCAGCCGAAAATACACCTTTGGAGGGCCTACAGCCCATCAAGTAGCTGATCTCCTTGCAAAACCCTAGACCAAGTCAAGGTGCAGGACCGCAGGCACTTCGAGCATTTTGCAGGACTGGTAACGGTAGGGAGTATTAAAAAGTACAGACCATTCTGCTGCTCCCCTTCCCCATGGATTTATCACTGATGGCCAAATTATCAGGTTTCTGGACCTCAGGTTAATAGAAGACATATCAAGATGAAGAATGTAAGTCTTACCATTTACAAGAGCCACCAAGTAATGAGAAAAATGAATTTGAAAAGGTCTACACTTAGATTATGTTAAATGTTCTGAACACTAAGGATAAAGAAAAGATCTACACCCTACAGAAGAGGAAAATGAAATCATCTACGGAAAAAAAAAAAAAAAAAGAAAAAGAAAAACCAGAATGGTGTTAGACTTTCCACTGGATTTATGGAGGATGAGAATGAGAAACATGTTCTAGTTATGATGGGGAAACTATTTCCAGTCTAGAAAGCATATCTGGGCAATCTCGAACTGAACAGGACAGAGTAAAGATGTTATTAGGCATGCATGGACAGGATGGAGACAGGATTAGAAATTCGTGGCCTAAAAATGCAAGATTACCTCTCATTCACCCTTCTCAGGAAGTTATCTGAAGTTTTGCTAAAATCTAGATAGTAAACCAGAAAGGAAAGGCATTAAACTCTAAAAAGGGGATTCAGTAAAGAAAGGCCATGAAGAGTCACCCAAAGGTGACAGCTGTGTGACCAATCCAGAGTCGGTCGACCCAGAAAAAAAGAGCAGCAAGCGGAGGAATCGGGGGTTCTTCTCACAAAAGGCTTCAGAGGCTTTCTTAACTGTCAGAGGGTGTATGCACACGCCAGAGAAAGTTATCGAGAGAAAGTGCACCCCCGGGGGGCACGGCCACGTCAGCATCCCTCCTCCATTTCTCTGTTCTGTTGGGATTTGGGACACATGCCTAGATTTTGTACCTGTGCCTCGTGTTTTCCAACCCACCAAAGCCAAGATTCAAACCACAGTCGGCCATGTGGAATCTGTCTCCCTTAACAATGGGCCACAATGCTGGCCCAAGATTCCACAGATTTGATACTACCCCTGAAGCCTGGGCATACTAGATAAACTTAAGAAGGTGATAAAGGCAGGCAATGCAAGAAAAAAAAGTGACTAGTAGGATCTTTAAGATATCTGTACAGGGAAGGGAATACAATCATAATATACTACTTGGCTCCTTGAATGAATAATATTTACTTGGTCATCATAATGTAAAAACCATTTGTTGACTTTTAACATCTACAATTTAAGTGATAAAGAAATCTCTGACTGGGGCTGGTGAGTGGCGTGGTGGTTAAGGGTGCTGGACTCCCACATGGTTGATCACAGTTTGAGTCCCAGACCTGGCAGCTTGATTTTTCACTCTATCTCTCTCATTCTGTCCCTCTCTGGTCAAATTAAAACATATATAAATAAATTTTTTTAAAAAAGGAAAAAAGGAAATCTCTGACTAATTGTAGGCAAAGAACAGAATGTAGATGTTGTCAACATTGATAATGTAAAAATAACAACACTGATGTTAAAAGTTGGAAGAAGAAAGCTAAAGGGGAGACCTAAAGGGATGCTATCAATCTCCATCTTACAAATGAGTAATCAAGAGATTTTTTTCTAGTACTGGCCCCATAGCTTAGTGGTTAAGGGAGACAGATCCCACATAGCCAGTCATGGTTTGAATCGTGGCCCTGTTGGCGTGAAAACATGCTGGGCACATATGTGTGTATGCCCCAAATCCTGATAGGAAGGGCAATGGAGAAGGGATTGCAGTGTGACCAAGCCCCACTGGAGGGTTGCTTTCTTCCTTCCTTTCTCTCTCTCTCTTTCTGTTCCTCTCTAGTATGCGCACACAACCTCTGACAATTAGAAAAGAAAGAGAGCGATAAACCATCTATAGTTGATGACACAAAAGGAAAACATCAGCTGGCAGCTGGAAGTTAAGAATTTAATCAACAGAAGAATTATAGTGATGGACCTGTTCTGGGTGGTGGGAGTTTAGTGAAGTTGTAATATATGCTTTTTTAAAAATCATAGCAGGAAATAGATAAGTAATGACTAAAATGGATAAATCAAGAAATAACTATATAAATTTACATAAAAGGGAGTGAAAATATTATTAAATTTGCTTGTGTTATCAATATAAAGAATTTTCTAGAAAAGATAAATGAGAGTTAAATTATTTTTGTGTTTCAGGGATATTTTTACCTATATATATTTTTATACTTTACAGTTTTGAACTATGTCATGAGACACTTTCTCAGCAAATATGTTAAAATTTAAAACATAAAAGTATATTATTTAGCAATATGGATGAAACTACCCAAAGATGTAAAAGTAGTTCCTTCTCCAGATGGTAGATAATAATCAGGAACTTGTACTTATCATTATAAACTCACTAGCATAATATCTTTTTTTTAAAAAAAATTATCTATTTAGGGATCAGCAGATGACATAATGGTTACGTCGCTGGACTACCACATAGTTAACCATGGTTCAAGTCCTGGACCCAGTGGCTTAAAATTCATGCTGAGCATGTGTACATGTGTGCCCAAGATCCCAAGAGGAGAACAGAGGAGACAGGAATGCAGCATGGCCATCCACTCTGGGGGGTGATTTCTCACTTTCTGTTTTTCTGTTTCCTTCTGTCTCTCTGGCAAGTGCA
>NW_006159803.1:7591997-7604794 GCF_000334495.1 Tupaia belangeri chinensis | reverse complement strand
GTGTAAAGGTTAAGGCATGGGTCCCACATGACCAATTGTGCAGTTTTGAGTCCCGGAACCAGAAGCTTGAAAATCACGCCAGGTGCATGCCCCAAATCCCAAGTGGAGAACAGAGCAGAAGGGATTCCCGTGTGACCATGCCCCTAGACGGTGTGCTTTCTCACTTTTCCTGTCTCTCTCTCTCTCTCTGACTCTCTCTGGTGAACACATACGCCTTATAGCAAAAACTAAAAAGAGAAAACACCTCAAATAGAGTAAAGGCCTCCAGTAAGAAAAACTGCCTTCAGGAGGAAGCAGTAGTTACATAAAATACAAACAGTGACTCATCCCTTCAATCTCCTCTCCCGTTTTCTCCATGGCTTCCTCCACCCTACTCCCAAGAGATATTCATAGAAACAATACAATTTACAATAAAAGATACTTCAACATTGAAAACAATACAGAAATATATTTAATGCCTTAAAGAGTAATAAAAGTTAACTAAAATGAATAGTTCTCCTCTAAGACTTTTATAAATGAGGCAACACGCAGATGTAAACTGTTACATTATTCATCATCAAAGAAATGGAAACGTAAATCCCTGTATCAATTTTTAGACTATTTTGCTAATCATGAAATGTTTTATTGTGCATAATTACTAGTTTATGATAGTTCAAAATCATCTATAGTTATTACCAAAAGTATTTTTCACATAAGTAGGAAAAAAAAAAAAAAGCAAAACCACTCCTATAAAGAGTAAAATTTAGAGACCAGAGTCCCAGAATCTAACCCAGCACAATGAGGAACTGTCCATGTGAACCTGGCCAGGTCTACTCCTCTCTTTCTTCAACTCATTTCTTTATCTGTAAAATAAGTTAGAGAAACTCAATACCCTCTAAGATAACTGCCAGCTCAAATTCCTATTGTTTAGACCATTTACTAGTGAGTACTTAGTAGCAAAGGATTAACTAGTATTCCTAAGCAGTTCATAGCCATTGTATCCACTTATGGTAAGAATTTGATTATTGAGACCAGCAGGTGGCGTGGTGGTTAAGGGTGCTGGACTCCCATGTCGCTGACCACAACAGTTCAAGCCCCAAGCTTTCTTGCTTTCCCTCTCTCTCTCCTTTTCTCTCTCTGTCCCTCTCTGGTCAAATTAAAATAAATAAATAAAATTAAAATAAAGTTAAATAAAATAATTCTTTAAAAAAAGAATCTGATCATTTGTGATATTCTATAAATCACATCAAATTGTTTTCATGTATATTTATTTCTTTCTCCCTTGAGTGACAAAGTCAGATAGAAAGATGTCCAGCAGAGTTTTGCCCAACCTCAGCCACCCCTGGACCATGGACACATGTACATCTAGCACATTCAGGAGGGTGTCCAGATGCAGACCTGGAACTTTCCCATGTGAGTCTGCCAGCCTCACAGAGCACTGCTACCACTGCACCACCGCCCAATCCCCACAGCACATTTCCTGACCCGAGTAAAGTTACTAAGGCTTTTAGTGCTGCCACTAAGTTCTAGTCTGCTGATTCAATCCATCATTTGAAGTGTATGTCCTACAGGTAGCTGACTGAGGAAATGCCAGAAGACAGTCTCTATCCTAAAACTGTAGACAATTTGGGGCAAGAGGGAGTGACTAGTAAAGAAAAACAGGGCAATGTGAAAGGGGCACTGATAGAATTAAGTTTCTGTGGCTAATAGAAAACAAAAAATACTAACTACTACTAACTACTAAGTTTGAGAAAAGAGGGCAAGGAAGGAAAGAAGAAAATTGTGAACCATATTCTAGGATCCAAGTGTGAATTTTGCTGTTATTCTTGGTAAGTTTCATTATGTTAAATTTAGCTCATTAATCCAGCTTATTGAGATATTAGATCCTGATCCTATTACCCATATTTAACTCTTGACCCCAATCTGTGCCACCTATATAGCATTCCTATCTAAAATATTGGTTTAAAAGTTGAACAAAAACAGCAGAAAGATGGTAAAGATGGCAAAATAGGAGACCCCCAGTAATGTTCCCCAACAGCAACAGTAATTCTGCAGCCATCCATGGAAGAAAAGTGCCTTTGTGGGAGCTCTGGGATCCAAGTTAGAGGTTGTGAGGTCCATGTGGAGCCCAAGACCTAGAAAAGCCCTTGAAGAGGGTAGACCTACACCTAAGTGACAGACTCACCAACCACAGCCCTGCTTTCAGACCCAGAAACAGTCCCCATAACCCTGTGGCCTTGGCTACAGCCCTGCTTGGCCTTGGTCCAGCTACCAGAACCATCTGTCTCGGAACCTGGGTAGGAGTCACACCCACTGTGCCTTGGGTGGTAAACTTTCCAACCTCAGTCCCAGCAATGGACCAAAAACAACTCCTAGACTTGGCTCCAGCCCCTCTCAGCAACAGACAGAGATAAGTCATGTCCCATCACAGGGACAAGAGAAAAAACATGCCTTCCTGAGTCCTCTGGGCAGTCCTGTCAACCCCAGTCCCTACCACAGCCCTGTGATTCAGTTCCAACCTCAACTGGGCTGGCAATCCTGCCCATGGACTCAACCAGAAATACACTAGGAGTCTTAGGGAACCTGTAAGAAGTCACACCCATCTGTCAACTGAGTAACAGGCTTGCTGTTTATACTCTCTGAAGCAGACCATCGTCCCAACATCAGCCACATGGGCCAACATCATGGAGACAGTCCAGCCAGGAACCAGTCAGGATCCATGCCCACTAGCGCTCCTGGTAACAGGTCCACTATCTCACATCACACTGTGGACACAGCAGCAGCCACATGACCAGCTCTGATTCCATACATTGTCAAAGGCAATTCCATCCACCCATCCACCCTCCAAAAATCTAAAGAAAAGGGCTTAACCTACCGAACCAGTCTGTAAAGACTGGAAGAGACTCTTGCTTCAGAGACACCAACATAAGACTACACAGATAACAAAGAATCATGAAAATGATACCATCGAGGGAAATTAATAATAAAGCTCTAAAGACTAACACCAAATAAATGGAGATCTACAAACTGTTCAAAAGGAAATTCAAAATAATCATCTTAAAGAAGTTCAATGAAATATAAGAAAATACATACAACTAAATGAGATTATGAAAACTATACATGAACAAAATGAGAAGTGCATAAAGAAATAGAAACCATAAAAAAGAACCAAACAGATATTCCAAAGATAAAGAATATAATAACAGATCTAAAAAGCTTTAACAACAGACTTAATCACACAAAAGAAAAAAAAATAGGAAATTTGAATATAGGTCATTTAAAATTAGTCAATTACAAGAACAAAGAGGAAAAAGAATTAAAGAATTGAAAAAGAGTGAAGAACACATAAAGAACTTGTGGGGCACAATCAAGAATACAAATATATAAATTACAGCAGTCCCAGAAGAATGAAAGAGAGGGAAAAGAAAATGCAGAAAACTTATTTAAAGAAATACTTTCCCAGATCTGGGGAGGGCAATGGGCACCCAGATGATGAAATTAAAGGATCTGAAACAAGATTATCCCAAAGAGGAATACTTCAAGGCACATTCTAATCAAATTGTCAACACCAGCAAGTGGTGTGGTGGTTATGGCACCGGACTACCACATGGTCCATGGTAGTTCAAGTCCCAAGACCTGATGGCTTACTTTCTCCCTTTCTCCCTACACCCCTCCCCACCCCATGAGCACATGTGCCCTGTAGTAAATTAAATAACGATAATAATGATAAATAAAATGAAATAAATAATTCTTCAAAAATAAGAGAGAATTTTGAAAGCAGCAAAAGATAAGACTCATCACATTCAAGGGAACCCTGATAAAGGTATCAGTGTATTTCTCAACAAAAATAAGTACCAGAAGCCAAGAGGGAATAGGATGATACATTTAAAGGGCTGGGGGAGAAAATTCCGCTAACCAAGAACACTACAACTGGCAAAGCTGTTTTCCACAAAGGAAGGAAAGATAAAGACATTTGCAGACAAACAAAAGCCAAGGGATTTCATCACCACTAGACCTGTTTTACAAGAAATACTAACAGGAGTTCTTCAAGCTGTAACAAAAGGATACAAATTAACAACATGAAGACATATGAAAGTAAAAAAACTCAATAGTAATGATAAATATATAGTCAAATTCAGAATTTTCTAATATTGTAAAGGTGGCGTGTAAATCAAGGTTTCTGTATCGATAATATACATGTTAAAAGACAAAATCATTAAAAATAACTATAGCTATAATAATTTACTAAAAGGTACAGTATTGAAAGATGTAAATTGTGACCTCAAAAACATAAAATATGAGAAACAGGGTAATGAAAAAGTGTAGGGTTTTTTTTTTATTGTTTTATTAAACTTTATTTATTTAATTTATTTTAATTTGACCAGAGAGAAATAGGGTGAGAGAGAGGGAGAGAGAGAGAGAAGTGAGAAAACAAACCACCTGGTCCAAGACTCAAACTGCAATCAGCCATGTGGGAGTCCAGCGCTCTTAACCACCATGCCACCTGCTGGTCCCAAAAGTATGTGGGGCCAGCAGGTGGGGTGGGGGTTAAGGTGCTGGATCCCACATGGCCAACTCTGTGGTTCAAGTTCTAGAACTGGCAGTGTGAAAAAACGTGCTGTATGCGTACTCAGAATCCCAAGAGGAGAATGAGAAAGGTCCTGTGGCATGGCCATCCCTCTGGGGAGTGATTTCTCACTTTCTGTCTCTTTCTCTCTCCAGAGAAAATCAGAGAAAACAAAAAGTGTAGGTTTTGTATGCAAAGTTGTTTTATGTGCTTAAAATAATCTATTATAATTATAAAAGTTCTATGTAAGCTTCATAAAGCAAAAACCTGTAGCAGATATGCAAAAGATAAAGAAATCAAAGATACCACCAGAGAAAGGCGTCAAATCACAAGGAATAAAGGAAGAAAGAAAAACAACAACAAAGGATTCATAAAAACAACCAGAAAATAATGCAATGGCAGTATCAAGTCTTCTCTGATCAATATTAACCTCGACTATAAATGGATTAAATTATCCAATCAAAAGACATAGAGTGGCTGAATGTAAATATATATATATATATATCTTTCCCAATTTAGGAAATTCAGTTCAGTTTTAAGTACACACATAGAATGGCTGAATGAATAAAAAATGTATATATGATCCAACTTAGAAGATTCACTTCAGTTTTAAGTACACACATAAACTGAAAGTGAAGAAATGAAAAATGATATCCCATGCAAATGGGGGGAAAAACAGTAATGACTGTGTCCAATAAAATAGATCTTAACTTAAAAATTCTTAAAAAAAAAAGGAGGCAAAGATCATTAAATAATGGTAAATGAGTCGATTCACCTAGAGGATATATAATTATAATTATATAATTATAAGAACAGTCAGCCTTTCATAACCACAGGGTCTATATCTGTGGCTTCAACCCATCACAGATTTAAAATACTTTTTAAAAGTCCAGAAAGTTTTAAAAAGCAAAACTTGAACCTGACATGCCCCAAGTACTATGCTGAACCACACAAAGGAAGTGATGTACAAGCATCTTATGAGGTATCGTAAATAATCTAGGGATGACTTAAAGTACACAGGAGGATGTACATAGGTTCTATACAGTACTACGCCATTTAAGGGACTTGAGCATCTACAATTTCTGGTATCCCCAAGGGATCCTGGAATGAATTCCCTACAGATACCAAAAGGCAGTTACATATAGGCACCCAACACCAGAACTGCTATATGTAAAGCAGATATTAATAAACATGAAGGGAGAGATAGACAGCAGTACAATAATAGGTAACTTCAATACCCCACTTCCAACAAGAGAGATCATCTGAACAGAAAATCAATAAGGAAACAGTGAGCTTGAACTACACATCAGACCAAATGGACCTCACAGACATGCAGACGACATAGCATCCAGCAGCAGCAGAGTCCACCTTCTTCTTGACCACACGTGGCATATTCTCCAGGACAGGCCGTGGTAGACATGAAACAAGGCTTCACAAACTGAAGAAGATGAAATCATACCACATACCTTTTCCGACCACCATGGCATGAAACTAAAAATCAGTAAGAAGAGAAAACTTGGAAAATTCACAAATATATGGAAATTAAACTGCGAGCTCCTGAACAACCAACGGTTCAAAGAAGAAATCAAAATATATTTTAAGACAAAGAAAATGGAAAGGCAGTATCAAAACTTATGAGATGCAGCAAAAACAGGTCTAAAAGGGAAGCTGAGAGCACTAATGCCCACATTAAAAAAGAGCGATCTCAAATAAGCAACTTAATGTTATACCTCAAGGAACCAGAAAAAGAAAAAACTAAAGCCCAAAGTTAGTAGAAAGGCGGAAATTACAAAGATCAGAACAGAAGTAAATGAAACAGAGACTAGAAAAACAGTAAGAAAGATCAACAAATCTAAGTAGGTTTTTTGAAAAGATGAGCAGAATTGATAAACTCTTTGCAGGCTAACTAAGGAAAACAATGAAAAATAATAATTGTGGATTTAAAATCTGAAATGAAAGAGGAGACATTCCACTTGATACCACAGAAGTACAAAGAAAACATTAGAGGATTCTATGAATTATTATATGCAAGTTGGACAACCTAGAAGGAATGAATCAGTGCCTAGAAACATACAACCTACCAAGACTGAATTATGAAGAAAGAGAAAATTTGAATAGACTGGACAAGTAATGATACTGAGAATAATCAAAGCTCTATCCATGATCTGATGGCTTCACCACTGAATTCTAGTAATTAATTTGAGAACTATTCCTCCTCAAATTCTTTCAAAAAATTGAAGAATTGGAAATAGTCCTAAAGTCATTCTGCAAGGCCAGGAATCTCCTAATACTAAAGCCAGTCATCCTGCGATACTGACTAGCTGCAAGGGCGTTTCCTGGCTAGGGGGAGGATCACAGTGTGAAAGTCCTAAAAAAAGTTGCATCTCTCTCTCTCTCTCTCTCTCTTTATCTCTCTCTCTCTCTCCAAATAAACCTTTTTAAAACAAGGGTACAAAGATGCAGTTATGTAGGATGGATAATTCTAGAGATTTAAGGTACAACATAACTATTGTTAATGCTGTATAGTGAAAATTTGCCGAGATTGAAGATTTAAGGTATTCTTAGAACAAGAAATAACAGAAAAGAAAGGTAACCATGTGAAATGATGTGTCAATTTGCTTAACTGTAATAATTACTTCGCTATAGAGAAATATAGCAAAATGTCATGTTATACACCTTTAATATGTATAATACACACACACACACACACACACACACGAGAAAGTTCTGCAAAATGCAGGGACAACTACAACATTCCCTTGAGGTTGATGATGGGTATTATCATTTGGTTCCTTATTTGAACTGAGCTCCATCTCTCTATTTGATTATTATGATAAGTCAACCTAAATTCCATCTTCAGCACAGAAATCCTGCCAAAGAGAGAACTTAGGTCTAGTATAACTTATTCTTAGTGAACTTATATTAGATCCCAGCTCTCTCCCCTGGCCTCCCATAATCACCTGGTTAAAAGTCTAGGATGGTCATTAGTTCCCTAACTTTTCGCAGAGAAGAATCCACTCTTTTCCCATTTGGGGAAAAAAAAATCAGAACTTTTGTTTATCTTCATTATTTCTCAAGGTCATTTTTTGAAGATGCCCAAAAATTTTATTTACAAATTCTCCCACTATTCTGAAATATAATTTTGTTAATGCCTAAGGATTTGAAATCAATGAGGGGTATATAATGTCTTATCTAGACCTGTGTTATTCACCACAGGCACTAAAAGAGAAATCCCAGCAAAAATGTGGTATGGTCTATAAACACACTTCTTCATTTAAATAGAGCCAAAGTAAATGTCTTCCAAAAGAGACTAAGAATTCAAAGTAGGAGCATGACATAAAAATGGCAGCTCAGTGAGTTTAATTTTTCAAAAACACACAAAAGAGTAATGTGTTTAAATGACTCAGTACCTATTTGTAGTAACTAATATATGTAAGAACTGCCCATCTCCAGAATATGTTTGTCTAGGCTCTGTCCGTGGTCCTCTTTGCTTCTCTCTCCTAATGGACATATCCTCTGAAGACCATCGACTACATAAATGACTATGTCCCTAATGGTCTTGCCTGAAAACTCCAAACTTCTATTTCCTACTGTCTGTTGGGTTTTTCTTACTAGACAATTTACTTTAACTTCAGGATCACCTTGCCCCAAATCGAACTATCACCATCTAAAAAAAATTAATAATTGCTCTCTGGAATCCCTTTCCCCATTTCTGGTGCTAGTGACATTTGTACCTTCTGTGACTGTAGCCTGAACCCCGAAACATCTCCACTCTTCCCTCTTCTCTAGATCCAAATCAGTCACCAAGTTCATCAGTCTTCCCTATGAAGTATCTCGTTCATAACATCTTTCTTTAACTCATACAAACAAAATCCAAATTCAATCTCCTGTCACCTCACACAGCCTCTGCAGCAATTCCTCCTCGCCCCACCTCTTTGACTGGTCTCCCACACGTGAATAAGAGATGGGTAAGAGATCTCACTTCAACACATGCTCTCATCAAGTCACTCTCAGGCTCTAGAGATTCCAAAGACTTTCCAACTTGTAAACCAGTTGAACGAGGCTACCTGTAGTTCAACCTGCAAGATGGTCAATTTTTGTTTATTTGTTTTTTTGAATAACACTTTTTACTGTAATTTCTAATTTACATACTGTAGTTGTACATATTTGTGGGCTATAGTGTGGTTTTCAAAATATGTATACAACATGTAATGATCAACTCATGGCAATAAGCCTACCCACCAGCCTCAACATTTGTCATTATTACTTTATGTTGTACATATTCAAAATCTGCTCTATATATTTTGAAATATATCTTCTATTGCCACCAACTTTCTTTACTGTGCTATGGTATCCTACAACTCATTTCACCTAGTGGAATGCACTGAAATGTACTCTTGAATCTGTGAACCAAGTTGCCACTAAAGTTTCTCAAACACATTCCTAGCAAGAACCCTTTTAAAATTCAATTCAATAACCTCTTTTCCTCCTTAAGGCTAACACATAAAGAGACATAAAGACAGGAATGAATAAAGGCTATCTACAATGGTCTTAGAATGAAAGTGAGTCAACTGGGAACATGCTGGGCCCCTATTTACAAGACACCTCACTAAACACTTCAGAGGACAAGATATGCATTATGGTCAATCCTGAGAGAACACTGCATACAGAAAAATGCATCCCAACTCCCAAGCCTCATAAAATCATATTATAGGCCTAAAAAGGCACATCAAAACCTGTTTCCTTCAGTAAATATTAAACTCACTCTAAAAACTGAGAGTCACCTAATGGAAGTCAACAAATTTCATTACGGTACAAATAACCTTTGATCTTTTAACCTCAGGCAGTATACCTAAGACGTCTTTTTTTCTTTCTTTTGTTTTTTTCTTTTTAGAGGTGTTTACCTTAGGGCATGTGCCCTCTTTGAGGGAGAGAGAGAGGCAGACACAGTGAGAGAGAAAATGAAAAATTACCCCACAGGGCGATGGCCACACAGCAAATCATTCTCCATTTTCTTCCCAGGATCTTGGTGCACATAGGCACAAACACTTGGCATGAGTTTAAAGCTACCAGCTCTGGAACTCGAACTATGGTCAGCTATGTGGGAGTCCAGCAACATAACTGCTACACCATCTGCTGGTCCCAAGGTATCTTATTTTTAAACACAGATTCTTATCTGAAATTTTGTGATTCTGCTTTAAAGAAATAACTTAAAAAATTTTAAAATATACTTTTCAATATTCAATTCTACCTCCATATGATTCCTCTAAAGGCTTCTAGAAATGATAGCGCCAATACATCTCTGTACTAAGTATCATGCTGGAAAAATCCACAAGCGGTCTACAGCAGTTCCAGGTAGCTCAAGACCACTGGTAAAGGGGGCAGGCAGGTGGCGTAATGGTTAAAGCATTGGACTCCCCACATGGCCAACCATGGTTCAAATCCTGGACGTAGTGGCTTGCTATCTCATTTTACCTCTATTTCTCTCTGGTCAAATTAAAAATAATAATAAATAAGATTTTTTTATTTTTATTTTTTTTTTACAAAGACCACTGGTAAAGTGAAAGAGCAGTTCCTTCAGAGATTCCCTAACAGGTGTTCCAGAAAAGTGAAACGGTGTTTTCCAAATGCAGTAAATGTCATCTAAGAATTATTTAACCATTTTCACATTAATCAATATAGCATTATCTAGTTATTTAAGATCACTAAGAAAGTATCACATGCCAGGAAATACATCTTAACTCTATCTTAGCTTGGCTTTAAAATGCAACCATATATATTTGTATTACATTATGATTAAAGGAACTAAAACGAAATAAAGACCTTTCTTCTGCAATTTATGAAAGCTAGATTTTAATATACTGGGAAATATATTGTCCCTTTTTCCCCCCTATACACAAAGAATGGATGATAAACTTATATTTTCAAGATGGCAGATTGGGGACCAGTAGATGGCATAATGGTTACAACATGGGACTCCTATGTAGTTGACTGTGGTCTGAGTTCCAGACCCAGTGGCTTAAAACTCATGGCAGACACAAGTGCATGCATGTCTAAAATCCCAAGAGGAGAATGGAGGAGAAGGTATTGCGGCATGGCCATCCCCTCTGGGAAGTTGATTTCTCCTCACTTTCTGTCTCTCTCTGTGTCTCCAGTGAAAGCACATGCCCTATAGCAAAAATCTCTCTAGGGAAAAAAAAAAAAAAAGATGGCAGGATGGAGGGGAGGATAATGTCAGTGCTCACCATGTAAAATAGTAACAGAGACCTGTCATGAAACTACTAGGTATGTGATGGGATGGAGGAGTGTGACTGATTCTCCTCTTTATTCTGCTATCCTGAGTAACAGCTCCAGAAGATGAAAAGGAAATTTTACCCCCTTAAAAAAGACATAAGTAGAAGGCACAAATGTTTCCCCTTTCCTAGAAGACAGACAGACACAGATGCTAGGTATTTTTCTTTGTGCCTAGAGTAATTCTAACACACTCACATGTAATACTTCTTTCAAGAATATCACAAGAAAATTACTTAAACTATTCTCATGAGGACATAATACAACCTAAAAGTTAATAACAATGAAGGTTAAATATTAACAAGTACTAGGATTAAAATAAACCTTTATGGCTACAAACAAATAAATGGCTGATGCATTTAAGGATCTTACATGACTAAAACAGCAACATTTCACATTGAAGTATCAATAAACCATGAACATCTTTATTTTTAGAATGACACCTTACAGAGAAAATTGAAGATATTGATATGGGCATCAGCAGATGGCATAGTGGTTACACTACTGGTGGCTTAAAACTCCCACCAGGTGCATGCACATATGTGCCCAAAATCCCAAGAGGTGACTGGAGGAGAAGGGATTGTGGCATTGCCATTGCTCCCGGGGGGGGGGAGGTAATTTCTTGCTTTATGTCTCTCTTTGTCTCTCTGGCAAGCGCGTGCACCCTATAGCAAAAATCTCTTAGAAAAAGAAAGGACAATGATAGTATAACTCTTTCTTCTACTAGATGATGAGATGCTGAGGAAAGAGCCCTCTTCTTCATATTAAATCTCCATTTCCTAATATGGTGCTAGATGTAGGAGAATGAAAAACCAACCTAATGTTCTTCTAAGTTAAACAGAAAAATAATAAATCTATGAAATATTTAAAGTATGAAATATTTAAAGTATTACATGTGATGGCATTTTAATAAATATTAAATAATAGCACCTAAATAATTTAAAAACCTTTTATGAAGCAATCTGAACTTCTCTACAAACCAATCTTTTCAAATGCTTTGCTCATAAGTAGTCACAAATAATTATTTCACCCTCAGCTGTCTTCTGTTTGAAACTAAGACTGATTTTTTTTTTTAAAGGCTATGATCTGGTTTCCATATCATTGGTCATGCAATTGATCTAATCTAGTCTTAAAGACACTTGAAAACACTACTGATTTTTCTTCATTTGTACATTATACAAATATTTATTCAACACCTACTATGGACAGGGCATTGTCCTTCTCTAGCAAACATAGCCAATAACCAACGTGTTTATGGTATCTACTTTCACATAACAGTTTGGTGGGTGAGACTAACAAGCAAGTAAGTGATTATAGTACAACTGACAAGTACTATAATAAATATGATAGAAGTATAGAGGGGCTATGGAAGCACATGGAAGAAGACAGCCCCTAATTCAGAGCTGGTAGGTCACAGGATACTTTCTTTCCTAGAGGAAGTGGCTTATAAACAAAGAACCAAGAGGGTAATCAGCATTTGCTAGGAAAAGAAAGAGACACTTCCCACAGAGGCTACAGGTCAGAGTCGAGGCATGGAGATAAGAAAACATAGTGCATATAGTACCTGGGAGCTAGGGTTGGAGGTAAGGGTGGGGATTGGTAAGACCTGAAGCTGAGGAGATAAGCAGAAGTCCAATTATGAAGAACCTTGTAAGCTACATTAAGCAGTTGGTGTTTTATCTTGAGATCACTACACAGCTTCTGTTTCAAGGCATAGGTGGGAAAGGTCACTTCATCAAATTGCTCTAGCTGTAATATGATGACTGGATGAGAACAGTGTTTCTCAAAGTGTGGTGCCCAGAGCAGCAATAGCAGCAACCCCTGGAAACACATTATAAATGTAATGTTTGGGCTGCTCTTCAGACCTGAAGAATCAGAAGCTCTGGGGGTAAAACCCAGCAACCTGTGTTTTAACAAGCCTGCCAGGTGATTCTGAAGAACGCTATTTTTTTTTTTTTTT
>NW_006159803.1:7570040-7591013 GCF_000334495.1 Tupaia belangeri chinensis | reverse complement strand
GTAAAACCCAGAAACCTGTGTTTTAACAAGCCTGCCAGGTGATTCTGAAGAACGCTATTTTTTTTTTTTTTTTACATTCAATCACTGTATATTTTTACAACATTGAAAAATTAATTTTTTCAGTATAAATACTATGTTAGTCCAGTCAAAGAATTACCATACACATTGTCATCCATAGATAATTTTCCATTTTTTGTCCATTGAATATTTTTTTCCCCTTGATTCCCTCCCTTTCTCTCCCTCCCCCACCCCCCCCCCCACCCTGTTTTCCATCCTGTCTCTGGTACCCATAGTTGCTTTCTATGCTTTTATGTTTTACAGTCTTTCAGTTTCTGACATAAAATGTAGACATTCAGTATATATTAAGTAGGGACATACAATGCCTCTCTTTCATAGTCTGGCTTGCTTTGGTTAGCATTAATTTTTCTATATTCACTCACTTTCTATTTAATGACACGGTCTCATTTTTTTTTTATGGCTGAGTAGTATTCCATAGTATATGTGATTTTGAGAAACACAGGATTAAAGGAAGGAGTTACTGGAGACAAAAGTAGGAGACTATTTTGTAACCCAATCAAAGGATTCCCAGGTCTCCTGGCTAGATAATGGCAGTGGGGTTGGAGAAAAAAATAGATGAATATGAAAGATATTTAGGGTACTCAGATAGCTAGGACTTGGAACCTGACGATATATACAGTGAGAGCGTGTAAAAGTCAGAAAATATTACCATGTTTCTGGCCTGGGGAAATGGTAGATGGTGGCAATATTCCCTGAGACAGGAAACAAGAGTAGTCTCAGACTTAAGTTGAAGATGATGGGCTCGGCATTAGCCACTAAGGCTTATGTTGGATACCCATTAGGAAATTCCAGTAGACATAATGGATATATAGGTCACAACAGAAGGTGAGTAGAGGTGTCTGGATGAAGTCTGGCAGTAATTAATACAGAGATAGTTCCTGAAACTACAGAGTAGATGAGATTACCCAGAAAATATATAAGAGGTAAGAGAAGAGGAATGGGGAGATCCCTGGGGAACACCAATGTTTAAGAGACAACCAGAGAAGGAAGAATCAAGAAAAAATAGATTGAGGAGTAACCAGAGTGTCAAGAGGGAAGCAGGAGAATATGGGGCTATGGACGCCTATGGCAGAAATAGATAAGGTCCAGCGTGTTGAAAAGTCAGGTAGAACCAGGATTAAAAATCATCTCTCTTGGATTTAGCAGTGAGAAGGTCTTCAGTGATTTCGGCAAGAAGAGTCTCCATGGGACGGTGAAGCCTGGAGCCAGACAGTGGAAAGGTGAGAGATGAAAAAGTAGCTGGCAAAGGCCAAGATTGAAGGAGGCTATTTTTATGTTTGAGAAGGACCTCTTCATGTTTAAATGGTAACAGAAAGAAGCCAGTAGAAGGAATAATTGGTAGAATGAACTTCATAAAGGGATGAGTAGGGATGTGACCTAGGAAACCAGAACATGGTGTTGGCCTTGGACAAAACCAGATCCATGCTGGCCACTTCCACAGCCCAAAGAGGGCAAAGATAGGTGTACGTGCAGGCACATTTGAAGGTTTTTGGAGAGAATTCTCATCTAAGGTTTCCATTCCCTCCCTAAAATAAGATGAAGGGTCATCTACTGAGAGTGCGAGGGATAGGGAGAAATGTTGAGTCTAGCTATAGTCCATATCAAACACTGAGAGCTGGGAAATAGGCTGGGAGGGTGAGTCACTGATCCACGTGAGGGATGATGGTAACAGAGTCAGTAAGGCCGTGGCAGCGAGGATGGAGATAAACATACGGACTATAAAGATATTATGGAGGTAGAATGATTGAGAGCTGTTGATTGGTAAATTACAGGAAAGAAGGATTTGTCTAGACGTGATGTAAACAACTGAAAAAGGGGCAGGCTTCTTTACCCAGGAAAGGAGATATTAATAACTTCCTTCACACAGTTCCTGGAATAGCTATGGAGAAAATATATGCCATGGGTATAGTCTGATACTGAAGGAACTGCACGTGAAATGGTAGCTGTTATCATCATTTTGTTCTTAGAACACAATACTTTGAGTAATATAAGCACTTACGCTTGTTGAATGATAACTGAATTAAGTAATGACAAATGACTAAGGACATGTGCAGTGTAAAGAGAAGGGGACTATATTTTTGTCAATAAAGATGTGATAGTTATAATAGGATGCTGTTATTCTTTATTTATTTTGTGGTATTTGTTTTTTGTTTGTTTGTTCGTTTGTTTGTTTTTACCCATAGAATTGATCTGAAGTGCGGATTAGAATTTTAAAATTGAATCAGTCCAGCTCTGTGGCCTGGTGGTTAAGGGAGCCAGATTCCCACAGTCTACCCAGGCTTTCTAATCCTAATCCCTAGCTTGAAAAACACTGGGTACATGTACATGCATGCCCCAAATCTCAAAGGAATAAAGAAATGGAGGAGAGGGGATTGCAGCATGACCACAGTCCATGGTGGGGGGGCTTTCTCCCTCCCCCTCTCCCTCTGTCTCTCTGCTTCTGTCTGGTGAGTGCACATACCTTCTGGCAAATAAAAATAGAATCATATTATCTCTTACTTACTTAAGCCTCACTTCCTTACCTCCAGGATAAAATATGTAATCCCGCACTGCGCACTCATCTTTAATTCCTGACACACCTGGGGCATTGCACTGCTTCTAGCTTGCCTCATGCAGTCCGCTTCCTTCTCTCCCTGTGGGCCTTTGCCCATCCTGTTTGCTCTGAGGGGTACTCCTCGACTCCCCCAAGACTGGCTACTTCCTCTTCTTCCTTCAGGACTCAATGTTCATTTCATGCTTCCACAAGAGGGAAGCAGGAGAATATGGGGCTATGGACGCCTATGGCAGAAATAGATAAGGTCCAGCGTGTTGAAAAGTCAGGTAGAACCAGGATTAAAAATCATCTCTCTTGGATTTAGCAGTGAGAAGGTCTTCAGTGATTTCGGCAAGAAGAGTCTCCATGGGACGGTGAAGCCTGGAGCCAGACAGTGGAAAGGTGAGAGATGAAAAAGTAGCTGGCAAAGGCCAAGATTGAAGGAGGCTATTTTTATGTTTGAGAAGGACCTCTTCATGTTTAAATGGTAACAGAAAGAAGCCAGTAGAAGGAATAATTGGTAGAATGAACTTCATAAAGGGATGAGTAGGGATGTGACCTAGGAAACCAGAACATGGTGTTGGCCTTGGACAAAACCAGATCCATGCTGGCCACTTCCACAGCCCAAAGAGGGCAAAGATAGGTGTACGTGCAGGCACATTTGAAGGTTTTTGGAGAGAATTCTCATCTAAGGTTTCCATTCCCTCCCTAAAATAAGATGAAGGGTCATCTACTGAGAGTGCGAGGGATAGGGAGAAATGTTGAGTCTAGCTATAGTCCATATCAAACACTGAGAGCTGGGAAATAGGCTGGGAGGGTGAGTCACTGATCCACGTGAGGGATGATGGTAACAGAGTCAGTAAGGCCGTGGCAGCGAGGATGGAGATAAACATACGGACTATAAAGATATTATGGAGGTAGAATGATTGAGAGCTGTTGATTGGTAAATTACAGGAAAGAAGGATTTGTCTAGACGTGATGTAAACAACTGAAAAAGGGGCAGGCTTCTTTACCCAGGAAAGGAGATATTAATAACTTCCTTCACACAGTTCCTGGAATAGCTATGGAGAAAATATATGCCATGGGTATAGTCTGATACTGAAGGAACTGCACGTGAAATGGTAGCTGTTATCATCATTTTGTTCTTAGAACACAATACTTTGAGTAATATAAGCACTTACGCTTGTTGAATGATAACTGAATTAAGTAATGACAAATGACTAAGGACATGTGCAGTGTAAAGAGAAGGGGACTATATTTTTGTCAATAAAGATGTGATAGTTATAATAGGATGCTGTTATTCTTTATTTATTTTGTGGTATTTGTTTTTTGTTTGTTTGTTCGTTTGTTTGTTTTTACCCATAGAATTGATCTGAAGTGCGGATTAGAATTTTAAAATTGAATCAGTCCAGCTCTGTGGCCTGGTGGTTAAGGGAGCCAGATTCCCACAGTCTACCCAGGCTTTCTAATCCTAATCCCTAGCTTGAAAAACACTGGGTACATGTACATGCATGCCCCAAATCTCAAAGGAATAAAGAAATGGAGGAGAGGGGATTGCAGCATGACCACAGTCCATGGTGGGGGGGCTTTCTCCCTCCCCCTCTCCCTCTGTCTCTCTGCTTCTGTCTGGTGAGTGCACATACCTTCTGGCAAATAAAAATAGAATCATATTATCTCTTACTTACTTAAGCCTCACTTCCTTACCTCCAGGATAAAATATGTAATCCCGCACTGCGCACTCATCTTTAATTCCTGACACACCTGGGGCATTGCACTGCTTCTAGCTTGCCTCATGCAGTCCGCTTCCTTCTCTCCCTGTGGGCCTTTGCCCATCCTGTTTGCTCTGAGGGGTACTCCTCGACTCCCCCAAGACTGGCTACTTCCTCTTCTTCCTTCAGGACTCAATGTTCATTTCATGCTTCCAGAAAGCCACCCGGACTGGGAGACTGCAGGTGTCCTTCCTGGACACTCTTGTACCATCTGTGTTTATCCTAGTGGTTTTTCTCTTTCCTACATTCCCTACCACAGAGGAGGACAGGGATTGTGAGCTTGCTATAAATTGGGGGGAGACTGTCAGCCATATCTATCAATTCTCTCTGAAAAACCAAATCTGTCTCCTCTCTTCTGCCAGCACCTTCCTTTCAGTTCTCCTTAACTCCAACTGCATCATACACTGACCAACAGCCCCCAGCCCCTGGGCCAACCTCTGCACTACCTTTCCCATCTTAAACTCAGTCAAAGGCTTCTCAGAGTGGTCTTCATTAATCTGTATTCCTTTCTTTCTTTCCATTATTCATTGTGAAAAATACATAAAATTTAGCATTTTAGGTAAACGATTCAGTGGCATTCTTTGCGCCCACAATGTTGGACGACCATCATCATTATTTCTAAAATTTTTTCATCACCCTAAATAGAAACTGAATATCTTAGGCAATAACTTCCCCTCCACCTTTCCTCCAGCCTCTCTAATCCACTTCTGTTAAAGATAGGAACTACCATCTGTCTCTGAAAGGTTTTCTGCCCTACAAATTTCATGGAACAGGAATCATACAATATTTGTGGCAGGCTCCTTTCACTTAGCACAATGTTTTCAGGGCTTATCTATGTTGTAGCATGTGTTGGAACTTCACTCTTTTTTCATGGCTGAATAATATTCCATCCTATGCACATACTACATTTCATTTACCTGTTGACCCATCAGTGTTTACTTAGGTTGTTTCTGCCTTGGTGCTATTATGAATGATGCTCTGCTTTCTTCCTCCTCATGAGTCAACTTTTGAAGGGAGTAAAAATAATAATAATAAAAAAAAGGTATCCTTTCTGGATACCTTCAGGTCACTCACAGCACCCTTTATGCATGAAAAGGGCAAAAATAATCACCATTCTAAATTGCTCAAAAGGATAAAATCTACTTGGCCTCCAAGCTCACTAGTTCTGCCATTAGCCAAGACTACACTGTATCAAAGTTCAAGGAAGGCTAAAAGCAAAGCTACATTGGCATAAAAATGTCAAGGTTAAACAGACGAATGGGTTATCCACAGGTAGTCTCATCTTCTTGGTATAATAAAACACTAGTGTAAATATGCTATTGATCATTAAAATGCTACTGAATGTCATATTCAACATTTTATTTGACAGCAAATGTCTCAAGGATAGGGATTACATCTTTTTAATTTAAATGTTTTTTATTGTGAAATAGAGCACATACAGAATATGCATATTCTATACAAAGGAGTCTTCAAAGAGTTTGTAGAAAATGTCTATTATGAAAAAACTGCATGGGCTTCAAATTTGGGGAGTACCAAAATAAACTTGTACTTCAATTCCATTTATCCAAAACTTTTTGAAGACTCCTTGTACATCATCAAAAGAAAAAGAGCTCCATTCTACTTAGACAACTGAAAAGATGATAAGGATGAAGCAATATTCAAGCTCTTATTCCATGGGATTTCATAGGATAGCATCAATAAATATGTTGGGTGATGCTCAGTTTCACGGATCTACATTCATTTCTTACCATCTTCTGTTTCACCTACCATATTAATTAATTCATGTGAATGACAAATTTTAAGTCTTTGGTAATTAATTTCATTTTGACTTTCACAGATTCCACTGGGGGGGGGGATCTCATTTACTTATTTCTCTCTTCAGTTTATGTATATGCCACACTTCATCATCCCAAAAACAAACCCAATATCCATTGGCAGCCACTTGCCATTGCTCCCAACCTCCCAGCCCTAAGCAACCACCAATCTATTTCTGCTTTTATGAATTTTCCTGTTCTAGACATTCCATGTAAATGGTATCACAAAATACTAGGTTGTTGGGAAAGTCAATACATAAGTTTCTGTTTTTCTATGAGAAATGCATCATGACTTTCCCAACAACCCAATACATAGTCCTTTGTGATTATCTTCTTTCATTAGTATCATGTTTTCAGGGCTCATCCATGTTGTAGTATGTACCAGGACTTCATTCCAAAATTACTAGTAATATTCCACTGTATGGATATACCACATCTTTTATACATCCATTAGTTGACAGTTACTTGGGTTATTTCAATTTTTTGACTATTATTAATAATGTTGCAAGAACATTAATGTACACATTTTTGTACAGATAATGTTTTGGTTTCTTTGGAAAGAGTAGAACTGCTAGTACATATGGTAACTCTGTTCAAGATCTGCCAGGCTGTTTCCACAGAGCCAGCATCATTTTCATTCCTAGCAGTACTGTATTCGGTTCCAATTTTTCTGCATCACTGAGAACACTTGTTATCTGCCTTTTTTATTGTAGCCATCCTTGCAGGTATGAAGTGGTATCTCTTTATGGCTTTGATTTCCATTTTCCTGCTGCCTGATGATGATGAGATCTTTTGGACATTTCTGTTCATTAGCTATTTATATGTGTTAGCTTTGGAGTTTTCATAGATGCCCTTTATAGGTTGAGAGAAATCCTTTCTATTCTTGGTTTATCAAATATTTTTTTTCCTAATCATGAATGGGTGTTGAATTTTGTCAGATGCTTTTCTCTGCCTATGGAGATGATCATATGGTTTTTGATACCAGCTGCTTTTCTTGGTTCATAATTTTTCATACTTATAAAATTTATGTAATCCTAAAAATATGTAATGCATTGCATACTTTTTTGTAAAGTTAAAATTAAATGATTTACTCTAACTCTGAAAATGGTCTTTGTTAGACAAAATTTATAAGAGGCCATTGCTTTGGATGGAACTTCTGCACCAGATCCGAACAGATCAGACCCACCAAACCAAAATAGAGCCACTCAAGCTAAATGGCACATAACCAAACTGAAACTTTAAGGAAGCAGACACATCTCAAAACAGCAGTTTTTTTTCTCTGAAAACAGAAGGATCCTGTTCGCCTGAGTCAGTGTAATAAGAAAGTCCCCTCTGCTTTAGCCCTTACCAAAAAGTAGTCCAAAGTAATCTGAAGCTAACCAATCAGGTTTTTCCCTATTATTCTGTTTCCTTGTTGCCACCTCACAAAACCCAGTGCTCTGCTATTGCGCTATTAGAGCACTCACTCTGCATTGCAGAACGGTGGCTGACCTGACTCCTGAATGGCAAATAAAAGCCAATTTGATCTAGAAGTAAGTACACTTCATGTAATTTTGTCCTTTAACATGTGTTTAACAAAAATCATGGAGAAGCGTATCAGTAATATATTTACTTTGGAAGAAAATTTGTCATGAAGCCTATGTGCAGTCTTTTCTGAATGCTAGAAATTGTGGGTTTTTTTTTTCCTTTTACCAGTCTAATTTTACTGTTCCTACTTTTTCAAACTACTTCCTGAATACTTCTACTCTTCATAATAGCAACCCACCCAAACACTCTAAATTATGGAATACTTTACATAAGTTTAAATTAAGCATAATTTTTATATAGATGAATATCACAGAAAAGAATTCAAATAAAATAGAAATGGTATCATCTGAGGACCTGTTTAACTGTCAAATAATCAAATACATAGAATATGGAAGACAGCAATAGCAAATATTTTCACTGATATTCAAATATACCTAATGATTTTTAGTAAACTCAGGTAACTAACTACCTTCTAATATTTAACAAAATCTTATAGAATAACAGGCCTATAACCTAGTGGCTAGGAGAGCTGGATCCTACATGGTCAACTGAGTAGTTCAAGCCCCAGACTGGCAACTTCAAAAACATGGCAAGCACATGTGCATGTGTGTCCAAAACCCTAAGGGAGATATAGAGGAGAAGGAATTGCGGTACTTCCATGCCCCGTGGCGGACGTGCTTTCCCATCTCCCTCTTTCTTGCTATCTCTCTCTCTCTCTCTGATGAGCACATGTACCCTACAGGAAAATTTAAAAATAAAAAAAAAAAGAAAAAAATATTAGACTTTTTGTCTCCATGAGTCCACTTCATAGTTTTGTAAATAAATGTACACAGGGGGTTGGCAGGTGGCATGGTAGTTAAGGGTGCTGGACTCCCACATGGCCGACCATGATTTAAGGCCCGAACCAGGAGGCCAGCTTTCTCAATCTCTCTCTCTCTCTCTCTCTCTCTATCTCTCACTCTGTCCCTCTCTGGTCAAATTAAAATAAATTAATAAGTAAGTAAAGGTTTTTTTTTTTTTAAATATGTGTACACAGATAATGGCCCAGGCCCCCCATCTTGTAAAATTCAAATCTAATTGGAATGCCATATTCTGTACAGAATTTTAAAAATATGATAAAAACATGTAAAGTATACAAAACTAGTACAAAGTTTTGTGCACAGACTTCCACGACAACTAGTATATGAGTTGAGGTTTTGGAAACCAAATTGGCTACTTTGGCTATTGCCCGCTAGGAGGAGCTAGGGCTAGAAGATCAGGACCAGGTTTCATGATGATGTGTTTTACTATGAAAAACACATGTTCAAAATAGCTCATATTATGAGATCTTATTTTAAAAAGTCTCAATAACATTAAAAAATTTCTGCTATTATTCTCCATGTTTACACTTAACCAATGAGTCTTAGAATGAAGCAAAAAATGATGCCATTATTATTAAGATAATTTCAAAAGTATCATTAAAAATCAACTTAGGGGGCAAATTATATCTGAAAAGCATTAATTAAATCATGGATTTTCTAAAAGAAAAAAATTCATTCGTAATTTATTTAATTTTATATTGTGAGTCCTCATTCGTATCCACCCTCCAAGCTACTTAGGTTCAGATCTTTGGGGTTCATGTTGAACTCCTCTCCTGTGCTTCCCAACATTGCCTATCTTTCCAGAATTACATTCTAACTCTTTGGGGATACATAACGAGGAGAAAATGCTTACAAAACAGTAGAGACCTACAGGAACATGATTGCATCACAGAAGATGAGACATTTTCCTCTTCACTCCAAGGTTCAGGATCCTTACACCCTGGGATTGGGCCACATGAGATGCAGTGGCCAAACGGGACTCTTCTTCCACAAAACACTGCACTAATTCTCCAGCATTCAGCTTTTCCACTTGAATGGAATAAAAACTCTTTTGAGAACAACAATTACAATCCCCCCCTTTTTTTTCTCAGGCATACTATTGGACTTCTTAGTGCATGCACAATGCAAATAAGGCGAGCTTCCTTTCACAGAGTGATTAATATGCAAAGACAGCCTGCTTTTTTAGTGGGATGTGAAGAACCACCAACAAGCTTTTCTAAACCCAGAGGTTTCTACAATTATTTCCACTGTTTATTTTTAAACAGAAGATTACACAATAACACCAAGCGCTTTAGCTCTAATTTGCCAATATTTTGTAAACAATGACACTTTAGATTTTTAAACCTTTTCTATCATATTTAAATCAATGGTCAACTAACAATTCCAATGTATTAATTTATTTTTCCTAAATCTAGGAAATTCACTTGCATGGTACAAGATTCAAGTTATCCTTTGTTTTTATTAAACACACCTCGTTTTTAAATAGCAATTCATCTGTGAGGCATGAGCCTTTAGAAAATGTGTAATTTTTCAAGATATTTTATAAATTCAAACTAAAATGAAGAAATTACATCTTAATAGTAATCCATCTAACTTACAAGTACTTTTTTAAAGCTTGTGACTTTTTCATTTTAGTTTAATTTGATATAAGGCTGTTTTCATAGAAATTAAATAAAATTCGTTCAATAAATGATGCTACAAAGAAAATAGCGCCTTTGTGGAGCAGAATACATAAGTATGTACGTTAAAGGAGCATTTCTATTTACATATTTTCTCATGATATTTTTCCAAAGTTTCAAAGAAAACTTAAATCTACCAGATATGATTGTTAGCCCTCCCTTAATAAAAACCTGGCTTATCCAATTATTTTTGGTTTTGGTCTACCTTTACCTAAAAAGTGTCATGAAGAGATTCCAGTCACACAATTACCACCTGACATTTCCACCTGATGTTTCCAGCAAAAAATGATCAACAACTCCAATGTTTTGCTCTGGATATAAACTTGTTTAATCAGTGTATTAAACATCAAAATGTAACTTTGATTTTTACAGGTTTTTTTAAAGATTTATTTAATTTTACTTATCATTATTACTATTTTTTAATTTGCTACAGAGCACACATGCTCACCAGAGAGAGAAAGCAAAAAAGCAAGCCATGAGGTACTGGATCTGAACTGCCATCAACCATATGGAAGTCCAGCGCCTTAACCATCACACCATACCGCCTACTGACCCTTTAAGTTTATTTTTAAACCCCTATAGAGATAGCTTTAAAATAAAATGTTGGCTATTAATGAGACTTACCATTTTAAACTCAATTTCAGTCAAAACATTTCAAAAAGCACATGCAGATTAATACCAATCATGACCCAGATCAAACTCATGTTCCTGTCAATAGTCTCAAGTCCCAGGACATGTGACAGTTATCAGCCAATGATACCTTCATATCTGCTCTCTGCATCTCTGCAGCGATACCAGGTTTTACTCCAGGATAGATATTACCGTCATTTCAAGGACATCAACAATTGAAGACATTTCTGTTTCTATGTAAAGATCTAGTATCCAACTAGTATGAGTCACTTAAGCACCTGGATTCTCAAGAAGCATCAGACACAGAACCACCACTACCAAACTTATCTGTAGGTTTAAATTGCTTACTTCCTTTGCACTTTTAAATTCTAAATTAAGAGATTTATAAAGCTGGCCTTAGGACCTGGTGATTAAGGGATCTAAATCCCAAGTGGCCGACTGTATGGTTTGAATCTCGACTATGGTTCAAATCCCAGCCCCTACGGCTTGAATAACACACCGGGCAAGCCCCAAATTCTGACAGGATGGAAATGGAGAGGAGACTGCAGCATGATCATGCCCTGGTAGGAGATGCTTCCTCCCTCTTCTTCTCTCTCCATCTCTCTGTTTCTCTTTGGCAAGTGCATGCACCCTCTGACAAACTTATTTTAAAAAAAAAAAAAAGTATTTAAATAGGAAAAACCACACATTTATTTATTCTAATCTATAAATAAATAAAAAGATGAAAGGGAAGGCTAAATTGACAGTGGATCTGATCATTTTAAATCTCTCATGTCAAGACAGTAATAAGAGTATATAAATTCCAACCTGCTTATCACAGGCAAAAAGCTTAGTATTTAGAAATGCATGCAGGGTCGGCAGGTGGCATGGTTGTTAAGGGCGCTGGATTCTCATATGGCCAATCACAATCGAGTACTGGACTTGGTGGCTTGCTTCCTCACTTTTCTCCTCTCTCCCTCTCGCTCTGTTCTTCTCTGGTCAAATAAAAATAAATTAATTAATTAAATTAAATTAAATAATTCTTTAAAAAAAAAAAGCATGCATAGAGCCAGATCTTCTTGAAAATGACACTGGGCATGTGCATGCCTAAAACCCTGGGAGAAGAATGGAGCAGAACGGATTTCAGTGTGGCCATCTCCCGTGTGGGTTGCTTTCTCACTTTCCCTCTCTCTCTCTGTCTCTTTCCAGAGAATGCAAGCACCCTATAGGCAAAAAAATTAAAAAGAAATTATGCATAAATTGTTACAATAATTACACATATTTAGAACTTACATTTCCTTAAAATATCTCCAACTATATACATTTATTGTTACACTTATTAACCATAAAAATAAATGGATAAATAAAAAAAGTTAATTCTCTGAGGTCTGTTTGTGATATCTATTCTCTTAATATTGCACAGAGCAGCAAAAACAATACAGTTATGTATTGATTTACTTCCTAGTGACTCCAAAAGGATCTACTATAAAGCATCTTAGAAAATCAAATAACAAATGATTATTCAAGTTTCTGAATTAGACACAAAACTACTTTTAAATACCTAAGTCAATTGCTGTGTAAAATGTTGATCTTCTAAAAAATAATGTCTATATGTCCAACTTGGCTATAAAAAAGTACAAACAACAAAAATATTCTTTTCATGAAAAGGAAGGAAAGGCGAACTGCATTCATGACCAGTTATCTTAATTGAGTCTGACTGGTAATTTAAATACTGATTCCAAAGCCAATTTAGCTCAAAATGACCTCAAACTGTAATCTAGGCCAGTTAGCTGACTCACTTTCAATCTCTTATCTTCAAAGAATATCACATAATGTCTCTTTTTTGCTTCATTACAACAGACGGTTTTCTTTGATGAAAATTTTACATTTTAAATATACCATGAGTAACTTTAAGTTATGTATGCAAAGGAAAAAAAATTTGAGAAAGGAATAAATAGATCCTAATTACCTTTCTCTGACATTTCAAGGTTGTCTTTGGTGTCATTCCACAGGAATAAATATTACAAATATAACCAAAACAGTTTATAACATAGTCTGATATTTTTTACAAACCTATTGATTATATCATCTTTTACCTCCAACTCCTAGACCAAGGGCATGAATCACAAGCATTATTTCATAAATGCTGGAGAAAGTGACCATTTCTATTAAATGTTGTACTGCCCAGCAAGTCTGGGACATGGCCATTTGCAAATGTGTTCATGAAACTGCTCTTATTCTGGTCCCCAGTATTTCTGCCAACCCCATGTCTTTATATCCAAGAAATGTGGGCTCTCGGGCCACCCTGGAATCTTTTGAGAACTCTTAAATTCAGAGGAGTTTCCTCAAAAATCTGTGACCAGACTTAACTGAATTGTCAATCCCTTGAAATTGCTGTAACTTTCCTCTTTAAGGCCTTTGCTTTTGAGACACCCCTAGAACATTTACTTTTTCCTTTAAGAACTCCACAAGCTCCTTTCAGTCTCAATAATTCTACATGTGAGACAAAAGATTTCAAGAGTATCCTCTGACTCATAACAAGTATTAACCCTGAAAGAAAAAGGTCATCATCAGGTTCTCAATCTGCTCCCAAATTAAAGCTGAAATGCCCTTTTGTAGCACTAATTTCAACTACACACACACACACACACACACACACACACATACATCTTTAAGCTACAAGAGGATAGCAACCATGTGTCTCTTCTCTCATCTCCCTTCACTCCAGTGGAAGACCCTGGAATCTTTTGAGAACTCTTAAATTCAGAGGAGTTTCCTCAAAAATCTGTGACCAGACTTAACTGAATTGTCAATCCCTTGAAATTGCTGTAACTTTCCTCTTTAAGGCCTTTGCTTTTGAGACACCCCTAGAACATTTACTTTTTCCTTTAAGAACTCCACAAGCTCCTTTCAGTCTCAATAATTCTACATGTGAGACAAAAGATTTCAAGAGTATCCTCTGACTCATAACAAGTATTAACCCTGAAAGAAAAAGGTCATCATCAGGTTCTCAATCTGCTCCCAAATTAAAGCTGAAATGCCCTTTTGTAGCACTAATTTCAACTACACACACACACACACACACACACACACACACACACACACACACACATACATCTTTAAGCTACAAGAGGATAGCAACCATGTGTCTCTTCTCTCATCTCCCTTCACTCCAGTGGAAGGCTAGTTTTTTATTAACTAAGGAGGGTGAACCAGGAGGGTATACCAGCCATTGCTGAAAGCAAAAGTCTCCTATTGAAAAAAAGGGAATTTAAACTAAGGCCAGGCACATGTGGGTGCACACCCAAAATCCCAAGAGGAGAATGGAGGAGAAGAGATGAGGGTGTGGCCATCCCCTTTAGGGGGTGACTTCTCACTTCTGGTCTCTCTCTGTCTCTCCGGTGAGCGCACATACTCTATAGCAAAAAATCTCTAAAAAAAAAAAAAAGAGAGAGAGAGAGAGAGAGGGAGAGAGAAAGAAATCTTGACTACTGAAGATATCCTCTATCCAGTTCTCCCACTTAGCTTAGAGAAACACAAGTGTCAGGTCTATACCCTATAAGCCACAAAATGCTGGATTCTTTTAAACTGACCAACTCAAAAGAAGATGTAGGTACTAATGAGTAAAGGTAGCTGCCCCCAACTCAATGAAGTTCTCTGTGCAATCACCCTACAGTGAAACCCATATATCCAGAGCTTCCAATAGCATTTCAGTATCTCATTCTTAATTGCTCATTGACAGTCAAGGACCATTAGCATTTGAGAAATTAAATAAAACAATATGAAACACAAAAGGATATGCCAAGACAAACATAATAAAGAGGGAGTCAGAGGAAAAAGAGACAATACAAGAAGCAAGGGAGATGTTCTAAAATCCTCAGTAATATAAAAGATATTGCATCAAGAAAAAAGAAAATGTGATAAAGATATGTTCAAACAACAAAAAAGAGCTCTTAGAAACTAAAAATACATCATCAAAATAGAAAATTCAACATAAAGACTGGAAAAATATAAGAAAACAGCTCATAAAATAGGGGGGCAGAGGATTTTTTAAGTGAACAATAAGAGAGAGAAAAAAAACAGATGACTGACTCAATTTCTGAATAAGAATTCCAGGAAAAAAGAGAAAAAGTAAAGGTAGAAAAATGTCCAATAAATAACATAGATCACTGCTCATCAAATGAAGGACATGAATTTCAAGAGTAAAATGGCCCACTGAGTACCTACCCCAATAAATAAAAACAGACTACACGAAAACACATCATTTTGAAATATCAGAACACTACAGATAAAGGGAAGGTCTCAAAAATTTGCTAGCAAAATAAACAAGTTTCATATGAAATATCAGGAACCAAGATAAAAAGGAACTTTGTAACTGCAATACTGAAATCTAGAAAACATGGAGCAACATCTTCAAAATTATTAAGAAAAATAATTTCCAATCCAGAGAACTACATACCAAGAACATATGAATTAACTACATTAAACTTAGAAAACCAACAGTATATTGGGGCCAGCAGATGGTGTAGTGGTTATGTCACTGGACTCCCACATGATTGACAGTGGTTCGAATTCCAGATCCAGTGGCTTGAAACTCATGCTGGGTGCATGTGCATGCATGCCCAAGATTCTGGGAGAAAAATGGAGGAGAAAGGATTGCACCATAGCCATCTCCCCTAGAGGGTGATTTCTCACTTCCCTTCTCACTGTCTCTGTCCCTCAGGCAAGCACACGTGCCCTAAGAGGGGGAACTGAAAACCAACAGTATAAATTGAAGAAAGAGGGTAAGGTCTAGAATATATGTTCTCATAAAGGAAAAGAGAACAGTTGTGTTTGAACACATTGAAAGAGATTTATACTTCGGTCTGAGAACTTAATGATACATATGTAGAAAACTAAGAAAATTGAGACCATTATAAACTCCGGGCAATACAGAAAGTTATATAAGAAAGGGAATAAAATCACAGAATTCCTCAAAGCTCATTTGTAAATAATATTCATGTGGTCATAGTAATTTTAACATTAAGTACTGACTTAATCAAAAATCATTATATTGGGAGGCAAGGGTAAAGAAGTAGGACCTAGAGGGCATTGTGTAAGAGCACTAAGCCCCCATATGAAAAATCAATAAATAATACTCAAAACGGAAAGATTAACTATAGAGGTAAAAATACAGAAACAGCAAAGGAAGCAGAAAGCTGTTGCTTCAGGGAGTTCAAAATCAGAGATGGGAGGGATGAGCACAGTAAGAAAAGTAGAGAGGGTTAGGGCAGAAGAATAATTCTTTTTATTACAAGTCTTATAAAATTGTTTTAAGTTTTTAAGTGATGTAGACATATCAGTTTGCTAAAAACTAAATTCAATAAAGAAGTGACAAATAACAGCCAATTAACTCTAATTACTTGAGTAGTTAAGATTCTTAATCTCAAAATATACTTACTATAACTTAGCAGAGAAGAGAGAAATGGTCTGACCCACTTTCTCCTATGGTAAACAAATAGCTATGGCATTCAAACCAATTTGAGAAGCTATGTATAACAAGGTCACACTGAAGAATGAAATATGAAATCTCATTTGTCCTAAATGTTGAGGGATTAGAATGTCCCATGTGAATTTTTCAGATGAGGAGCACTAATAGTACAATTAAATTATACAATAAAGGAGATGATAATCACCTCTTTTATTCCAATTTGCCATCAGTGAAGACAATAGTACTAATGTTTACATTTATGTGATCATTCCAACTACATGGAAATTCCTTGAACTGTTATCTCCTTCAGCACTTAGCACAGAGCTGAACATGAAAGACACATGTTCAGTAATGGAAGCCATGGAATTGTTGCCTGCTGCTACTACCAGTCATGTTACCTAACAGTCATGTTCATTGATTCTAATCTGACCCTAAGAGACCTTATAAATGTGGTAAAAATCTAGGAAATTAGTTGGAATATATGGACTTTTATGAACTAAAAACTTACGTGCTTCAGTACAGGCCAGGTTCATTCAGTTCAATGCATTGACTTGGGAATATCTATTTTGACTGTACAGAAACTTTTTTCCCTTACCTCTTCATTCTTCATGTTCCAAAGAATTAAGATTCCAGTTAAATGTCTCTAGAATAATGATCTTTAGCAGTAACCATTATTTAAATCTACTCAATTTTATGGCTCTACCATTATAGCAAATTGACAGGTTTGATATTAACCTTATGCAAATAGAAAGGAAAATCTACATAAACCAATTTGATTTTTAAAACTACTTTTTTTCAAAATCAAGATCTATTAGACTCTGCTTTTACAGGAGGAAAAACAGCTTTGGCATTTCTAACTTAGAGCTCAAGGTGATTTCAAACTCTCAGAAGATGAGAAATAAATAGAAAAAAGTGACTCTACTTACAGTCAATATTTAAATCCAGCACTAACTGTGTAGCCCTTCACCATGAACTTAAGCAAGAAGAAAAATATGGGAAAAATGACTGAACTCATGATGTGTCAGACAATTGGATAAACCTCCTCTTTTTGTTCTCGCAATGTTGTATGTGTTAATGTGTATTCCTCACAATAATACCCACCTAATAGATATTATTACCTAATAGGTATTACTAGGTAGGTATTATCCCTGTTTCACAGATAAATAAAGTGAGTATTGAAGGAAGTAAATAACTGGTTCAAAGTCATGGAAAGCAGGAGGCTCCGTGATTCAAACTGTACGCTTGATAACTAAGGGCCCATGGGCACACTTTAACAGTATGCGTCTGCCTCTTCAAAACCAAAAGGAGACACTAAATAAAGAAGGGGAGAAGGTGTTTTATTATCATTTCAAATCAGAGAGCTTGCATTGGATTTACATCTTCTCAAGGCCCTGACAACAGGTCTTTAAGGCTGCCATGTTGTACCCTAAATCTAATTCTCATGTAGCGACAGCAGCTTAGTTGGTGGCTGATTGACAGCCTTCTTATAAACAGAATGGACACTCTCAAATAAAATATGACTAAAAGGACATTAGAAAAGGAGTCCATCAACAAGCCTTTCCACTGCTCTGCTGATCTAATAAAAGCAATACATCAAATGTGACAAAGAGAACAAGCTTCAAAGGATTTTGCTGTACATAACCAGAAAGATTTTTCAAAGGTATAGAAATAAAAGTATGAATATTACAAACAATAATGCAAAAAGACAAAACTATCTAAAAAATTATCATCTCACATGATAAATGAAATCACTGAGGGGAAAATGATTCTAATTTTATTCATTTTCTGCCACGTGAATTTGTCCCATCATCCTTTGCAAGTCACTCATCACCTTTCCCATCTCTCTGGCTCTTTTGCCTTGGTGTGCAGCTAAACACACAGACGCGTACATGTACACACACACACACACACACACACACACACACTGAAACAAAACTTTCTCAAACAATACTTACCCTGAGTATACAAAATACACTCTTTTGCATTCCCTTCTTCCCTCCCTTCCTTCTTTCTTCTTTTAAAAAAATTTTTGAAGCTTTTATTTAATTATTTCTTCCATGAGCAAAAGAGACACATAGAGAGAGTAAAAGAGACAGAGACAGACCTTACCAGTGTCCTATATCACAATCCACATCAAGCCCTAGCTGCCCTAGACCACCTGCGTGACCCACGCTCCCAGGGGGGCCTTTGGATGCAAACCTGACTCTTCCCGTGTGAGTCCACCTTGCAAAGCATTGAGTTTTACTGCTGGGCCACAGTCTAGCTGCCTCCCCTTTTCTTTCTTAATGTATATAGAGGCTAACTAAAGAGACTGCACCACTCACAGTCTGAAAAATACTGACCTACAAGTTATGATATTAGGATGGGGACCAACAGTTGACATAATGGCTGTGTTGCTGGACTCCATAGTCAACCACGGTTGGAGTCCTGGACCTGGTTACTTAAACTCACACCGGGCATGTGTGCATGAGTGCCCAAGATCCCAAGGGGAGAATAAAGAAAAAGGGATTGTGGCATGGCCATCCCCCCTAGGGGGTGATTTCTCTCTCGCTTTCTGTCTCTCTGTCTCTCTCTGTCTTTCTGGCGAGCACGTGCGCCCTATAGCAAAAACCTCTCAAAAAAAAAAAAAAAAGAAAGAAAAAGAAATCAGGATGCCCAAATGTTTCTAAAACCAAATGAGTCTCTTAATTTTCCCATCAAATTGACAGTATCATGAATAAATTCTTCCTTGGTATCCTGGGGGAAATAGTTCCAGAAGCCCTCAGATACCAAAATCCAAGGATGCTCAACTCTGTTATATAAAATGGTCTGGTATTTCCATATAACATCCTCCTGCGTACTCTAAGTCATCTCTAGATTACTCGTGATACCTACTGCAAAGCCCAAACATCACTTCATTCACGTGGACTTAGAGTAGGACTCAGTGTGCAGTAAATTCAAGTTTTGCTTTTGCAGTTTTCTATTTTTTCCCCAAATATTTTCAATCTACACTCACTTGAATCTTCAGAGACAGAACATGTGGATACAAAAGGCTGACTGTGTTTCATTCCTTGGAGAAAAAAAAAAACAAACCTCTTACTCATCTACTATTTTGGACCTAGCTACCCTTACTGTCTGATCTGTCATCTCTTAACATCTCAGCTATGCCCCAATCTTCATCTTTATCCAAAGTCATTGTATTTGTATCTTTCCAAAAATACTCACTTTATAAGATACATCATAACTGGGTTTCTTTCTATTTTTATTTTTATTATTATTATTTTGCCAGAGGAAGTATGTGCTCATCAGAGAGAGGGAGAGAGAGAAGGGAAGAAGGAGAGAGATAAAGACAGAAAATGCCCTTCCAGTGGGGTGTGGTCACACTACAATCCATTTTCCTCCATTTCTCCATCCCGTCAGGATTTGGGGAAAGCCCACATACATGCCTGGCATATTTTTCAAGCCGCAGAAACCAGGCTTCGAACCATGTGGTTGGCCCTTAACCCACAAGGCCACAGAGCTGGCCTTGGGTTTCTTTAATCTAAAAAGCCCCTCTGATCCATAAAAGTTAATTTTCATAAAACTTTTCCATTATAAATCTATTAATAAAAGGTGCAGTCATGAAATATTTCCATATGCAATGTATTTCACATACAGTATCTTACTTCATTCTCATATTCAAATGAGGAAATTATGGCTCAGTAACTTATACACATTCACCTGGCTAGTTGGTAGAAGAGCTGAATCTTGAACCCAGATCTATGAGTCTAAGCCCAACAGTACCCTTTCCCCACATGCAAGTCTTCCCACCACATACAGCAAGTTACTTTTGTTGGACTCCACTGGCACCCAAGCCAGCCTTAACTGGCTCCCCTTCCTCCCACCTCTGGGTTCTTCATAATCTAGCTGATGTTTCATACAGAAAAGGAAAAAAAAATCCTTTCACTAGACCATTATCTTGTCCAGCCGCCATAGCAAATGCGACATGAGACCAAAACTCCCTCTAAGCAGCCGCAGCGATCTCCACCACTTGGCTCCTGCTTAGCTCTCTGCTCGTTCCCAGCTCACGTCACACACGGAGCCTGGCGCAGGTCACGTTCAGTGTCCACCCTCGTAAATATACTTTGAAATGCTTCTCTAATGTCTCCTCTCGGTCTAGCATTTTTGGGGGGAGAAGAGACTTTTTTTTTTTTTAAATTACAAACACAGTCCATTTGGTTTATTTTTAAAGGTACAGTACTTTCCTTTATTTTTCACTGAAAGAAGTTAGGAATTCACTTCCAAAAAATTCAGCAAATGCCACATTTCCTTCAAAGTCACTTCATATCCAGTACATCCCTGACAAGAGGAGGGGCAAAACTGGTTCCACCCACTCTCATGAGTTTCCTCAAATACTGGATCTATTATTACTCAAGGGCAGAGAGAAAAGGCGACCTTTATAAAGGAGTGTGTTATTAAATGAGGCACTTACTGTTCATCTTCCTAAAAGCACCAGGTAGGCAACGTGTTTTCTAAACTAGATCTAGGAGGTGGAATGTGGAATCAATTAAGATTTTAATACAACCCGCCCCAACATCCGACCTGCAACTGCTCTTTAATAGTGATTCTGCAACTAGGACCATCTCCTCCAATAGGAAAACGTGTCTCCCCCCCCC
>NW_006159803.1:7561695-7570009 GCF_000334495.1 Tupaia belangeri chinensis | reverse complement strand
CCCATTTATCCTGCAGTCTGGGAAGGTCCAGGTCAAACACTAGTTCTTCACACCTTTTTTTCAGACATTAAAACCAACTAAGATGACTTTTGGCTCTCTAAGTAGTTCTCCTAATTACTCAGATTCCTTTGTTTAAGCCCTTATTCCCAGAGCATCCTTCATGATTTCCTAACTGTTTGAACTAAGTAGGTGTTTTCTCTTCAACCATATGAAAGCTGCTACAGGATGGAGTATTCTGAAATGTATTGCTTTCCTCCTCAGCCTCTAGCTCAGAACATTGCACACCATACTCAAAGTGCACCTTATTTTTGTTTAAACAAACATTTCAAATCCATTCTCCATTCAATATGAACTTTTATCAAAAGAACAGACTGAGTACTTACTATTTATCTGCTTTACATTATGCGATTTTATTTAAGCTCACCAAAACCCGGACGTGGGTCTCATTAACCCCATTTTGCAGACTCAAAGGGACAATGACTTGCAGGTCAGTGGGGTTAACCCGGACCTGCCAGATGGCACCGCTCTGGATATGGCCCCCACCCCAGCCTCTGCCCTCACTTAGGGCTCAGTCAGTCCAGAAGCTACAGGAACTCTGCCCAGCATGCATCCTGATGCTGTGTGTATTCAGATCAGCCTTCCTTTATAAATAGATGAAACTAATTTATCATCCCAGTTTTACCTGTGTAAGTCACTTAACCTTTCTCGGCCTAGTTTTCATGACAAGACCTAAGTCTATCTAGTCTTGTGGAATTTTTGTTTCTCCTCCTTTCTGGCTACTTTTCCCCCAAGTACTCCATGCTATTCCTCAAACGTGACTTATTCTGGTCAGGGTGTCTGAATCACCCCGTCTTCCTGTTCCCCAACTAGTGAAAGTAAACTCTTCCCCCAAGCCCAGCTCAATGGAGTCCCAAGCAGGATTAATTGCTTCTTTCCTCGCAGTCCAATAGCATTTGATTCAAGTCTCTATTTATTATTGGTGCATCTGTCTCCACCACCACATGGAAAACTCTAGGGACAGAGGTGTATCTTCCTTGACTTTATAACCTGAAACCCAACACAATTCCTGAAGTTATTTGACTTTCTCAAGAATTCAGGAAGGTTTGTTAAATTGAGGAATTCAGGAATGTTTATTGTAATTCCATGTTTGTTGAATTAAGCAGACAGTCAATCATGCCTTAAAATGAGAATACCATCTGTTCTTCCTATTTGACAGAGCTGTTTAAATATTACCTCCTCACCTCCCCACTCAACCAATCAAAGTGGATTTCCCCAATAATCTCTCCTAGTATATTCATCCTTTCTTTAGTTTTGTTTTTTTTTTTTTTTTCAAAATCTACAGTTAGAAACACATGAGTGTGGTGTAATTGTTTAATGTCCACATTCCTCTGCCCTACTGGGCTGGAAACTCTTGTGAAAACAGGGACCATGTAAGTTAAGCTCACTGCTGTATTCCCACTGCTCTCCCAAGAACTCAGCACAGAGGAGGCACTCCATAAATATTTACTGAATAAATGATGTGGAGATTAAATGATATAATATCGATACATATCAAAGCGTTCTATAAACGATATAGCAATGACTTAGGTATAATTATTGGTGTGATATATACCCAGTTTATCTCCTTTTAGACAGCTAATACAAGATCTTCAGTCTCTTCTCCAATATCACAGGCCCATAGCTGCAAGACTACTAAGTGCCCCACCAAAAGTACATGAATGTCTAACTCATTTTAATAATCATAGCGATTATTTTACACTAGGTGATGATTTCCAGCAGTAAGAAATAGCAAGTCACTCCAGATCTCAAAATTTTCTATAAAATAAAGGTCATATACCTTCTTTTCAAAAATAACTTTGATACATGATTATAATCTTCACAGCACTGTACAAACAACTGCTATGAGGTCCATGTTTGACACACAAGGACAAGGAGCCTATATTCTCAAGCGAGTGGATCCAAGCAGCTCAAACCACAGTTCCTAAGGCAGGGCTGGACGTTTTCAGGGTTCCTCAGCAGCAAGCACTCCTTCCAAGATTCTGGGGGATGGGGACCTGGCAATGTGTTCTGGTCATGTGCTTCCCAAATTTTGCAAAAGCAGGAAGAGTTTTGTGTTTTTCTTTTAAAAGGCCTTGAAAAATTACAGTCTTCTGGTTCCATGAAACCTAAATCTACCCTTGTGCTAATGGCTTGACTTCAACTTTATAACCAGACCACTTTTCTCTTTACAGTGTTCACAATCAACAAGCAGCGCAGGCATATTTAGCAACCAATGTTTTGTTTTACTACACATATATACATATATATATATATATTTAAGATTATTTATTTCTTTCATAACCAAGAGAAACAGAGATAGAGACACACACAAAAAGAGAGAGAAAGACAGCACCCTCCAAAAGGGTCTTGATGCCACAATCCACCCCCAGCCTCAGCCAGTCCCAGATTATGAGCACACAGGTGCCAGGCACACCAGGGATATTTCTGGACACATACCTGAAACCTTCCCATGCCTCGCTGAGCATTGCATTTTACCACTATGTCTCTACCCAGCCCTTAGCACCCAAATTTTTATATCTAGCTCTTATTATTTAAAAAATGTTATATTGGGGACCAGCAGTTAGCGTAATGGCTATGTCGCTGGACTTCCACGTAGTTGACCGCAGTTCACGTCCCGGACCCAGTGGCTTAAAACTCACGCCGGACGCATGTGCGTGCATGCCCAAGATCCCTAGAGGAGAATGGAGGAGAAGGGATTGTGGCATGGCCATCCCCCCGGGGGGGGATTTCTCGTTTTTTATCTCTCTTTCTCTGTCTGTCGGGCGAGCGCACGTGCCCTAAAGCAAAAAACTCAAAAAAAAAAAAAGTTATATTCTTATCTTTTAAAATCTTCCTAAAAAGAGAGCATTACAAGGACCAGTAGATACTGTAATGGTTACGTTGCTGGACTCCCATGTAGTCGACCACGGTTCAAATCCTGGGCCCAATGGCTTAAACTCATGCTGTGTACATGTGCATGTGTGCCCCAAAATCCCAAGGAGAATGGAGGAGAAGGGATTGTGGCGTGGCCAACCCCCCCGGCGGGGAGTGACTTCTTGCTTTCTGTCTCTTTGTCTCTCTAAAAGAAGAGAGAGCAAGAGACAGAGCATTATGTCTGAATTAATTTTTTTCTAATCCATGTATGCCCTTTTTCCTCATTGATAAACACAGCTTATATGCACTGAAGCCCTGCTGTCACTGTAATAGTAAGCTCTAACAAGTAGGCATTCTTGATTTTTCCACTTCACAGAAGAGGAAACGGAAACTTGAAGAAGGTAAATAAGTTGGCATAAAAGGGGCATGGTGGGATTCCACCCTGGGTTATCTACGTCTCTTACTCTCTATTTATTATTTGCAGAGTTCCTTGACAGCAAAAATGATGTCATCTCCCTCCTCTGTAATTCCCCACAGAGCTGATGATAAGCTGGCACTCAATAAACATATTTGATGAACTGTTTAGGAGAACACCTAATGTCACACAATCTCTAACAGTGACATTGTCATGAATATTCCTAAATGGTAAGGTAATCAGATACCAAAGGAAGAGATTAATATACAACAAAAGGTTTTTAATACATTAGCTCAGAAATGGCACAAGACGGAAAACAGAAGCCCAGATGTTCCCAGCATCCACAGCTATAAATCAAAAAGTATTTGTTGAGGATATATAAAGCCTACAGGCAATACGAAGCCTTTTAAGTCACATGCACCATGCCATCTTTGAACACAAGAAAATATTACCTGTATTTGAGAAAAATAATGCCTAACAGGCTTATTAAAATCTCTTTAAAAATATATATATATGTATATACAAGGTAGACCAAATAGCTAACCCTTTGAGTATAGTCCTCTTTAAAGAAGCTAAAGTAATACTGCAGGAAGGGGAAAGGATGTCAATCTAATGGAAAACCAGTTAACTCTGGCTGCATGTAGACATGGTCTAAGAGGGTCCAAAGTGTGATGTGTTAAAACAGCCTGAATGGCTGCCATTTGGCACCCATTTGACCAACATCAAAAGGCAATGTTCCTAATGAGCATCCGCAGCTGAGAGACAGTATTTCAACAACATGAAATGAAAGGGCACAATGGCACCACCACCAATGCCAGGTAATTCACATCCTTTTACATCAGCAAATAGTTTTAAGGCTCGGCACTAAGAGTTAATAACAAAAAGAGCTGGAGGTAGCATGACTATGACCTTCAGAATGACTTCTGTATTCTGTTATCCTACTGTAGTAAACAATCTGCCATATTATTAAAACAGTTTTGCTGCAATGTTATTTAGTATTAAAAACTCTGGACCATGGGGCCAGCAAGTGGCATGGGGGTCAAGGTACCTAGATCCCACATTGCCAACTCTTAGGTTCAAGTCCCAGTCCAAACAGCTTGAAAATCACACCAGAAGTGTGTGCATGCCTAAAAATCCCCAGAGGAGAATGGAGGAGAAGAAGTGCTGCATGGCCATTGCCCTAGGGGTGATTTCTCATCTCTCTCTCTTTCCTTTTTCTCTCTCGCTCCAGTGAGTGCACGCACCCTATAGCAAAACAAAACTAAACAAAAAATCTTAATTAAAAAAAAAACCAGTTAACTCTGGCTGCATGTAGACATGGTCTAAGAGGGTCCAAAGTGTGATGTGTTAAAACAGCCTGAATGGCTGCCATTTGGCACCCATTTGACCAACATCAAAAGGCAATGTTCCTAATGAGCATCCGCAGCTGAGAGACAGTATTTCAACAACATGAAATGAAAGGGCACAATGGCACCACCACCAATGCCAGGTAATTCACATCCTTTTACATCAGCAAATAGTTTTAAGGCTCGGCACTAAGAGTTAATAACAAAAAGAGCTGGAGGTAGCATGACTATGACCTTCAGAATGACTTCTGTATTCTGTTATCCTACTGTAGTAAACAATCTGCCATATTATTAAAACAGTTTTGCTGCAATGTTATTTAGTATTAAAAACTCTGGACCATGGGGCCAGCAAGTGGCATGGGGGTCAAGGTACCTAGATCCCACATTGCCAACTCTTAGGTTCAAGTCCCAGTCCAAACAGCTTGAAAATCACACCAGAAGTGTGTGCATGCCTAAAAATCCCCAGAGGAGAATGGAGGAGAAGAAGTGCTGCATGGCCATTGCCCTAGGGGTGATTTCTCATCTCTCTCTCTTTCCTTTTTCTCTCTCGCTCCAGTGAGTGCACGCACCCTATAGCAAAACAAAACTAAACAAAAAATCTTAATTAAAAAAAAAAAAAAATCAGAAGCCAGCAGGTGGCATGCTGGTTGGGGCACTGGACTCCCACATGGATGACCACAGATCAAGTTGCAGATCTGGCAGCTTGCTTTCTCACTTTCCCTCTTTCTCTCTCTCTGCTGACTACAGCAAATTTAAAAAATAATAAATAAATACTTATTTAAAACAAAAGAACAACCTCTGGACCTCATAGAAATCTAATCATCAGGATTTGTAAAGGTCTCCCTCCCTCAGAGACCTTCTCTTATAATACTGCTCAGAGAGTTGAGCATGTTAAACAATTTAAACCATTCTTCTCTGAATTTTACTCAGAATCCTTTCTTTGTAACCAAGGACTTTTAGCCTTAGTCTTTCTTACTCAAAGCTCAAATGGCCATGATTTTATACAGCCAATGATTAAAGTTTTCAATTTCATTTAATTCATAACCCAATTTTAAGACGAGCAAAATGCTGTCTGTTGCCATCTTTCTTACAGTTCCAGACATGGCTCAGCTGACCTATTTGTTGGACTTGCTAAACTGAAGAATTATCAGTTATGGAACTGACATTAAAATACTTATCTTGACACCGTAAAACATTTGCATGTTCAAAAACTCAACACTTCTCGAGCACAGGAGAGTCTTTTCACGATGTCTTTGTTTCTTCCCAGGCTATGACTGTTCTCATCAGACTGACAGGGACAGGTGCAGTCCCTTCTCTCCCCTCCCTGCCAACTGGTTCTGCTCTCCATCACAGACCCCAGATCACCAGGGAAAGATCAAACGGTTCTTCAGCAACAGGTAGTCAATCACTTATTTTACACTAAGTCAGGAAGAACTGTCTGTAAAATATCTTTGGAGGCCTGCCAGTAGCGCTGAAGCACTTTCAGTCTGGAGAGAGGCCACAGCACTTTAACACCGGAGACGTAAATATGGGGAATTCATCAAACTAATACTAAATAGAAGCTTCGCCGCCTTAAAAAATTAAGTGGTTGCATTAGAAATGCCAAAGTCCATATTTCAAACAGTGTAACATTTACAAAATGCTGTCTGTAATTTAAGAAACTGAGTTCAGTAGTGAACGAAAACATGAGTCATGTCTAAAAATTAGCTTTTGAATGACAAAAATGGCTATTTATTTTGAAAGAAAATTAAGACATGGTATCCTATGAGACAAAAATATACATATAGGTTACTTATACTAAATTACCTACCACCTATCTCAGGAATTCAACTAATGATAAAAATATTCCAAAGAGGAGCATGATGCAAAATGCTTTGAATTTGGGGGTTCCATGTGACTAATTTCTCCTTCTAAACCACATCCCTTATAAATAACACACCCATACCATAATCATTTTCTTTTTTTGTGATGGGGAGGGTGGGAATAATTACTACCTTAATTCTTGAGCTATCTAGCTCAAGAAACCAGTCACTAGTTAAACCCACAAACCTTTAGTTGAATTAATTGGCATAGGAAGATTTGGAAGAGCCACATTTACTAAACAAGGATATGTCCTGCTACTTTGTGCTATTTCTATATTATTATTATTATTATTATTAAATCCTGGGTAAAGGTATCTGGAAAGAAGTCAAGATCAATCATTTGGGGGAAGAGGGAAGAGTGTCATGAAGAATAAAAGTTTAAAATGCACATTTTAGACTAATCAAAATTTAGCCAGACTAGTAGATGTTTGGGACCACTGTAAAGAGAATAGCAACTCAAAAATTTAAACGACAGGCCATGATTTTACGTCCGGATTCTATTCCCTGTTGAATGTTAAATATTTCTAAGCTATCTTTAATATTCTAAAACACTCTAATAATTGCTGAAAGAAAAATATTGAGGAGGAGAGTTTGGATAGGATTGTGAAAGGTCTTCAATATTCTTAAATATGGCCATATTATATTAAGTAAAATTGTGTTCAGAAAGACAAATTTCCAATCTAAAAATTAAAAAAAACTACAGCTTGTCATAGCTGTACCCATAATAAACATGCTAAAACACATCCTAAGTCAGTTAATGAGGAATATTATACACTTTTTATGTGTCCCAGCTTTTGTAGGGTGCTCACTGTTCAAGAGTCCTATCCATTCCTCGATCCTTGCAAGCTAAATCGCCAGAGGACTGTAACATTATTGAGAGACCATGTGACAACCACTCCAGACTGTTCATGCCAACCGTTTTTCCACACAACATCCAAAATTGCTGCTAAAATAGACTCAAATTTACTAAGTTATTACACAACTTTTGTGTTATTGCTGAGAAGATACCAAAATGAGAGAGGGGCAGCTGACCTGAATCATGTGATGTATTTGGGCTAGCACAGCAGGTACCTACATTTTCACGTGCCCCAGTGGAGCACAGAGCCTGAATTACCACTGTCCCTGTTGATGCTACAACCAAAAAAAAAGAAAAAGAAAAAGAAAAAGACCGAGTATATATACATAGACACACACACATTACATATGCACGTGTGTCATATTTTATTTTCACCCTTTTATTTGATATCTTAGATTTCTTCTAAACCCATGGCAGAAACAATACTTATATGTTCAATTATTTGTGTGGTAGGGCATTCAACTTCTTTTGTTAAGCAACCTTGTATGTGTTTCACGGTCTGTCTTCCTCCCTTGCTCAAGGTAGTGGGGCCTGGAAGGAGCGCGCTTGGCATTCGGGAACGCCAGTTAGGATGTCACCCTTGCCTGAACACCCACGGACATCCCAGTGCGGGATTCCCTGGGCGTTACTCGCGGGCAGCTCCCACGGGATCCACACACTGAGGGTTCCACCCAACACGACGGCAGAGAGGCTGGCCCAGCGTCCCGCTCGGAAAGCCCACTCACGACAGGGTCTCCATTGTCACGCTCCCACTCAGAGGGGAAGAGGTTTCGAAAGCATATACCCCAGGTGGAGAGGTGGTGCGGCGGAAACCACGGAAAACGGCCAGCCGGGGGTGGCCCGGGCCAGGTGGAGGCGGGGACCGAGGGCGGGGCGGTCTCGGCGGGGTCCCCGGCGCAGCGCCCCGCCAAGGCCCAGCCCA
>NW_006159803.1:7560517-7561186 GCF_000334495.1 Tupaia belangeri chinensis | reverse complement strand
ACCCACCCAGCCCAGCGGCCCCGGCTCCCTTTCTTCCTCCCCTCCGGTCCATCAGCGTCAAAGCGCAGATCCTAGGGTGGGGATGAGGGGAGCAGCTGGAAGGAAGGGTGGGCACGCACGAAGAATTTTCCTGGGAGGCCCAGATGGAAATAGCCGAAATGAAATCCACCTCCCTCGCGCCTGCCGAGGTTCTCTGGGCGGCGGCGCAGCCCCCGCCGCCCGCGGCAGCATCACTATGTCTCCCGGCTTCCCATTGTTCGCACTTTGCCAGGATCAGGAACCTCGCCCAACTGAGACTGGGGCGAGGTGTTTCGGGCAGAGCTCCCTGCCATTCTTTTTCTAGCACCGCGCAACATTGGGCTCGCGGTGCGTGTAAAGGCACACGCGCGCACACTCGCGCGCACACACACCAGGCAGCCCCGATCACGCCCTCCTCGCCCTCCGCCCCTCCGCACTTCCTCCTGTCAAAACCCGGCGCTCGACCCTCCCATCCCTCCGAGCTCCCGGCCGAAGGCAGGCTTTGCAACTAACCAGCAATTTGGCAAATGAAAAACTAACGTCATATCGACAGGGGTGCAACAACAGCCACACAGCCCTGCGATTCTGCCCATTTCGCTTCTTTTTGCAAACCGTTATTCGGCCCGGGGCGGCGGAGGGGGCGGGGGAAAG
>NW_006159803.1:7521294-7560271 GCF_000334495.1 Tupaia belangeri chinensis | reverse complement strand
AGGGGCGCTGGGCGTCCGGGGCGCTGGGAGGCATCCCCGGCCCAGCGCAGCCGGGAGGGCGCGGGTTTCGGCTGGGCAGCAAGGGCGACGCGCTCCCCTCTCAGCGCAACGAAAACGACAAGCCTTAGCACTGCATGTAAAATCCGTAAAATAACAGTGTTCCTCCGGGGAGCAGTAGGGGAAAAGGGGCAATTCGCAAATCAGATTGATAATTGAAAATAAAAATGTACCTGCAGTTCCCAGGAAAAACAAAGTCCAGATGAGATCCTTAGTTTGCAGCATTGTAATCAGCTGGCTAGGAGGGATGTTCCTGCCGCGGTAAATTCTGTGCCCCCCCTTGCAGCGAGTGTGGACGGCGGCAGAGCAACAGACCTAGGGGCAGACAATTGCCAGGCTGAGTATGATTATTTTTGCAGAATTGTTTCCTGCCAGCGGCAGCCGAGCTGCGTTCACGCGCTGATCGGAGAATGAGTGACAGTCCCGGCCTCAGCACACTCGCAACTCGGAGATCCTTGCGCTGGCCCGGGTTCGCTTTGATGGAACTGGGGATGAGAGCGAGGGGTGGGGGGCGGGGGTGAGAACCTCACTGTGTCCTTCCACCACGCCGGCCACAAATAGTGCCGAACATCAAGGAGGTAAGAGAGACAGGGGAGGCAGATGCGGCCGCCTGCAAAATGCGGCCTGGAGCTGCCGGGGGAGTCGGGCTCTTTCACACGCAGTATCCCAGGCAGAGCTGGGATTTCTTCTTTTTACACTTCTACCCCACGCCTTCGCGGGCCCTCCTGCCATCCAGCCTTCCTTAAGCAGAAGGATGGCTATTTTAATGACTAATAAATGATAAAAATAAAATCTTCGATTTGGTTAGGTTTTTCAAAGTCGTCAAATCCCTCCGTTTAGATCCAAAAATTCATGCAACACAAGGATAGTCTAAGACTTAATAAAATTAAAAAAAAAAATTAACTGAAAAAAAGAAGTTAGAAAATTGGAGATGGAGGGATGGGGGTAGGGGCTGCTTTGGCGGGGTTTTCGGCTTGGTAGTGTTTGTTTTATCCTGGCTCTGGAGTTTGCTCTCCCACAGAGAAGTGATACACAACTCAAGTGAACAGATCCCTGGGGAAGGAGGTGGGAAGCTACTTAAGTTTGAAGAAAATGCAGATGTTTAGAAGGAATTCCAGAAATGACCGGAAGAAAAATGTTTTCTTGTTTATAGATTTACAGAAATTACAGGTTTACAGATCATACACTTACAGAAATCTATGATCTCCCGATTTAAATCACCAAACCTTTTTTTATAGGTATTATGATATAAGGAGCAATATTAAACACGATTTTCTTACAAGGGGACACAATCTTAATTCTTAAAGATGTCAAAGACCCAAGGGACTTCAGTGAATCTTACAGCTGTGTTTTAAAAACCAAAGGGGTAGGAGAAACAGGGTGAGACTAACCAGGTCTCAGTACCTGGACAGGGTTTGGGTGTATAAGATGTTGTGGGTGTAAGATTAGCCTATTCATCTACACAGTGGAACACTCTAACAGAAGCAAGTTGTGTACTCCCTTTTTCTTTGAAAGTCAGAGTCCCCACCGTTGTAGCATATTTTAAAGCTATTCTCTGCTGACAGCTGACCCCCCAGCCAGTTCCCATTCCTCCCATCTTCTCTGCTGTATACTAGACCAATGGACTCATACCAACAGGCTGTCATTTCCGGGAGTACCTGAAAAGTACTTCTCCTCCCCGACTAAACTATCCACAAAGTTTTCTTATATATATATATATATGATTTTTATAATTGATATATTATAGTAGCAATTCGAATCCTGCTGATTTTGCCCCATGTTTCATGATAAGCATTTTCCCAGGCCATTAAAAAGACTTTCTAAATATTTTTAGTCCTATGTAATACTTCTTCATATGAATAATTTCTCAATGAGTCCCCCCTCATTGGATATTCAGATCGTTTCCAGAGTTTTATCAGATAAATGAATAACGGTTCTTTGAACCCCTTTCAACAAAGGTTTGTTGAATAATCCTGTGTCAGGTGTAGTGGACTATACACTTTTTTTAATTTAAAATATATTTTTAATTTAAAAATGTACATAGTTTATATTTTAATATAATTTAATTGACTTTACACATGAGCTTCTGCTAACATGTATCATCTGCTAGCTTTTAAAATGGCCACATTACACCTTATAAATGTATGTGGATGAATACACGAGGCTCTTTGCTAGAGAAGAGGTTTTCAGAGTGGGGGAGAGTGGAGAGGCTAGACTAGGGGTAGGGAATGAGGGCATGCAAATTAATTTTTTTCTGATTTTACTGAGAACAAGAGACATACACTCTTCTCTGCATATCTCCCTCATATAGCCCATGTCAGTAGAATTAAAAGATTCCTCGCTATTTTTCTCCCCAAATGTCTCTATTTTTAGCCTTTTAATGTAGACAAGTGTGGAAATCCTATCTCACTTCAGCATGACTGGATTTTCTTTTTTCTCTCTCTCCAGCCCCTCCCTGCCCTGTATAGCTGTTGCTCTCTGTCGCTATGACTCATTCTAGAATTTTGCCCCAGTCATTCCAGTCCACACACTGAATATCTTTCTCATCCTTTTCTTTTTTTCAAGAGAGATTTTTGCTATAAGAGTTGTGTGCTCACTGCAGAGACAGAGAGAAAGAAAGCAAGAAATCACTCTCCAAGGGGGATGGCCACACCACAATCCCTTCTCAGCTATTCTTCTCAAGGGATCTTTGGGCACGCATGCACATGTGTCCAGCATTTTTCAAGCCACCGGGTCCATGTCTTGAACCACAGTCAGTCGTGTGGGGGTCCAGCACCTTAGCCACTATGCCATCTGCTGCCTACTCTTCTCATCTTCTTTTAACCAGATGCCTCATTGGTCTCTAATTCTCCAGGTCTCTGCTTGCTGACACCCACCTCTGTGAGCTATGCCTTGTGTTTCAATCCTTCCCTGAACCTCACTTTAAAACAAGACATGGACCAAACATAGGACTTAGCTATGGCCTTCCCATACATCTCTCCCCAGAGGCATTCCAGGCTCTCAGGCACCATTTAAGAGCAGCTTCCATATGCACATCCACAAGGTTGGAGCAGAGGAAGGAGATGCTCCAGACTGTGTTAGAGAGGGAGATTTTTGGTAAAGCAGGAAATCATCTATGAAGACACCTACAGCAAGGAGGCCAGCTGGAAAGCCATGATGGTGCTCTGGATGGTGGGAGGGCCCTTATTCTAAGGCACTGGCAGAGGGAACAGAGCAGGAGGAGCACAGATGTGAGAAATACTCCCAAGATTTAAATTAAATTAAATTAAAAATATTGGAACTTTGAAAACTTTCTAAAGATTGGCGTCTAAGGCAGAGGAAGATATCAAAGTTCTTTCCATTCATTCCACAAGTATTTACTGAATATCTATGAGGTGCCTAGCACTGCTCTAGGCATTGGGGATGGCGCAGTGGACAAATAGAGTCTTGGTCCTCCTGTTGTCCCATCTTATGAGGAAGACAGTGCGTAAATCACCAAGTGTCTGGTACACAGATGGCGATAAGTGCTAAGGAGAGCAATAAAGATGGGCGAGGGAAGAGGGAGTGCTGAGGTGGAGAAGGGTTACCATTTTGCATAGGATAAATTTATAGGAATATTTGACAACTATCTACAGAGTGACAACTCCAGAGCTTCCAGTGTGGACAAGTGAATACTGGCAGTGACATTGACAAGTAGAATAGGAGGGACGGATTCAGACCAGGAGATGAGCAAAGGACCACTTACGTCAGCTCTCGACATGCTAAGTCTGAGATGACTGAAAAACATCTACGTGGAAACGTAGGGGGAGAGAGCGAGAACACAGAGCATCAATGTCTAAGGTATGAGCAGAGGGACTTGAAGAAACAGAGAATCACTGGACAGACAGCTGGAAAATTTAAAACATGGCAATGTCAAAAACCTTAGAGGAGAAGGAAGTGTTTGGTTTTAAAACTTGTTCCTTTCTCTCTCTCTCTCTCTCTCTCTCTCTCTTTTTTTTTCCATGAGCACGAGAGAGAAAAGAGAGACAGCAACCCTAACAGGGCCTTTATGCCACGGTCCACCCCCCCAGTCACAGCCCACCCTGAGTCATGGTCAGGCACACACCCAGGACAGTCAGGAAAGTCTCCAGACGTGAACCCAGAACCAACCATGTAGGTCTGCCTTGTACAGAATTGCGTTACCATGTGCCACTGCCTAACCCCAAGAAGAAAGTTCTAGAATGGTCCCCGAGGATGAAGATTTGAAAGTTTCCTGAGTGTGACAGTTGGGAAGTCCTTTGTGGTCTCTGAGAAGGTAGCATTCATAGAATGCCTGGGAAAGGAGACGACGTTGTCCCAGAACTGAAAAGATGGGGAAGAGGAAGGAGCATTGGGCATGGTTTTTCCAGAAAGAAAGATGATTGATTAAGGAGAACCATGACAATGACTAAGATGAAAAAGGCAAGCCTAAAAAAGGAGGAGGCTTGAAAGGGAGTTTTCTTTTTTTCTTTTTTGAGGATTTTATTATCAGGTTATAAAAGGAATTAAATCAATTGCTGACTCCTGCTCACCAGCACCACAACCTTTTGTACTAACTTGACTTAATGAAAAATAAATTTGGTCTAGAGTACAGAAGCCCCATTTAGTACTTCTTTCCTGTTGGTGCTGAGAAGGGGAACCCCAGGTGTGGCCCAGGGCTCATACATATCCTAGGAACTTTATTTGAGATAGGAAAAATGCATTCTGGGAAACACAATGATGTAAGACTAACACAACAGACAGTAGCAAGCCGGGGTGAGGAGAGGCTAGTAAACAGTCCAGGAAAGTGCTGGGACCAGGAGGAAAATCTGAGTTCACAGAGCTGAAGGGTGAAAAGTCTCTGGAAGCCCTCAAAGCTCAGTTCTAGTTTTTTTTTTTTTTTTTTTTTTTTTTTTTTTTTAAATTCCAGTTCCTATTGATACCAGAAATCTAAACTCCATTGCACGGTGGGGCTGAAGCCACTGACATGCTTCCTCCCTATTCAAGGCTGTCTCAGGTGCTGGTGAAGGTTGACCCAGCTAAATAGTCCTGGGGATCCCCAATAGCAGAGGAATGAAACAGGAGTGGACACAGAACTCATTGCTCCTTTGAGCAGGCCAGGCACTGCACAACTTCATGTGACACCTTTCAAATTCCACTCATCATATACTTACTAATTGTTACGATGATTTTTCTGGTACCAATGAAGAAGCATGAAGGAAGGGATGCTGCTTACTTTTTCTTTTCTTTGGCTTATTGTTCATTAGGAAGTTTATTAGGTAGGTCTTTTAGATCAATATGTATGCAGAAAGAAGAAAAAATAGGAAAGTGGGGAGAAGTTGGGCTGCAATGCAGACACAAGGCCTCGGGGAGCAGCCCCTTAGGAGTTCAGAAACTAGGTGTAACACCTGATACTGACCAATCACTGGAATCAGGACACCTTGCACTGTGACCTGACCAGGAAGAGGCTGCTCTCTCCAGTGGAGGGCATTTTCCAAGGGAGAACCGTCAGCTGAGTGCCCCAGTGTCCGCAGGAGTAAATCCCCTAGGCCTGAAGGAGGAGAGTGTACAACACCTGCATGATTTTAACTGTAAATCAAATTTGAGAAAGTTAACTATTTCTATTTTTTCCTTTTAAAAATTGTGTTCAAATAAAAATGCACGTAACATTACATTTACTGTTTTGACATGTACGGTCCTAGGGCATTTGACATGTTTATATCATTGTGCAACCATCACTTTTTCATCTTCCTCCAATGAAGCTCTGTTCACCTGAAACATTAATCCTCACTCATCCTCAATTCCCTCAAGCCCTAGCCCTGGCTACCACCATTTTCTTATCATTTTCTACAGGGACTATGTACTATTTTACATCTCGACTAGCAGTGCATAAGGTTCCAATTTTTCCCCATTCTCATCAACACTTATTTTTTTGTCTCTCCTCTTCTTCCTCTTCTTCTTCCTCCTTCTCCTTCTTTTAATAATGATCATCCTGGGCCAGGAGGTGGCATAGTGGTTAAGGTGCTGGACTCCCACAGGTTAACTGTGGTCCCAGACCCAGTGGCTTGAAACTCACGCTGAGCTATCATGCATGTGTGCCCGAAATCCCCAGAAGAGAATGGAGGAGAAGAGACTGCAGCATGGTCATTGCTCCTGATAGGTGATTTTTCACTCTCTCTCTCTCTCTCTCTCTGGGGAGCACACAAGCATTGTAGAGAAAACTAAAACAAACTAATAAAATGTTCGGCAAACCTTGATGCCACCGCACTACAAATCTCTGAAGAATATGGTGCCTAAGCGTAGTGTTGCTGACTCTAACCTAGTTACAGACTCCTATAGAACTCCACATTGAATTCAATGTGGCCTACACGAACTCCCATCCATATCTTCTGAAAACTGGCAGCAACGTTCATCCTTGCTCCATTATCCCTGGGGTGCCAAGATTTCCACAGAGCCTAAGAACTCCCAGGAGCTCCAAGGAAACGCAGGTTCATTCCAGCCATACTGAAAGAGAAATTCCCTGTTGCATCAGCAAGAACCGTGTGGAGTGAGGCAGGCATATTCCAGCACAGGAGGCTCCCACCACTCCCCCCCCCGCCCCCAAGTATCCTTGCATCAGCAAAGTAGCAGTCAAGAGCAATTCAGAGCCAGATCGGAGGCACGGCAGTAATGTTCGCACAAGAAAAGCCAGATCCCACATGGCAATCCAGGTTCAAATCCTGGGTCCCGTCAGCCTAAAACATACTGCACATGTGCTCAAGTGTCCTGGATCCCACAGGTAAGAGGACTGGAGGAAGGAAATCATGGGATAACCTAGTCCTAGAGAGGATGCTCATTCCCTGTCTCAAGCATGAGCACACATGTGCTCTATCATGTGTCGTGAAAAAAAAAAAATAGAATGATTCAACTCAGCAAGTCTCTGAGCAGGCGAGAAATGTGACTACCATCAGACATCTGGCCCCTACTGCTCCTCACTGCCCTGCCAGTGCCCCACCATAAATGTCACTCTAAGTGTTTGTTAAAGAATAGGATCAATAAACAAACCAACAAAAGGCTCAAGGTTACTTTGTTCTGGAACTTGGTCTCAGGCTGTCTTCCCCAGCCCCCATGGCTGCTGTTCAGACCTCTTGAATCTCAGATGGACTACTGCCCTCCACTCACCCCTCTTCCAATCCACTTCCTCTGACCCCCGGAGCCATCTTCCTGGCCCCCAGCCCCTGAGCCATCTTCCTAAAGAGAACAGTTGTGAAAAGCTACAAGTGTCACTCCCTACCTGAAACTCTACAATGTCTCTTCATTTGTCTCAGAGTGAGGTCCAGATCCACAAAAGCCCTCCATGATTGGGGCCCTGCCCCTCCCTTGTCTCACCTCTGACTCTTCCTATGTCCCATACAGACCAGAGTGACAGCACACGCCATCGTTCATGGGTAGACTCCTGCTGGTTGCCTGACTGGCACTTGCTCATCCCCAATGACTGTACTAGGAGATCATCTCTTTCCTGATGTTCCTTGCTCTTTACTCCCTTCCCCTGGGTTGGTGCTCTCCCCATAAGCTTCCGGAATCCCTTGTGTTCCCCCTCCATCTTTGTTCTTACATCACAGCTCACAGTCTGTCTTTATCTGACTCTATCTCTGCCTCCACTGCCCAGCCATTTTACTTCAGGACAAATATTGTCATTTCAATTTCTGTATCACTGGTACGTAGCATGTTGCCTGGCCCATCACAGGTGTTCAAAGTTTATTATGGAATGAATGAATAAATGTCACTTCTTCCTGGGACCACTTACCTTGAGTGTCCTCAAAGTATAGCAGTGAAGATCATAAATCTAGGAAGTAAAGTCAAATTTCATCCTGAGATGCCTTATGGAAAGTCTTTGGTGTTGAGAACTCAGGCTAACCTCTGAAACCAGTCTTTTTGGTTCTGATTCTCCTATGCATGGTTAATCAAGGTTTTATTTTCTAACCAGTTCCATCCTGGATTCTTACCTGTGACATTAAAAAATCCGGCTTCCCACTCGTACCCTACACTAGTGTCCTCTGATATTTCAGTTCTTCTTCCAAGGTCTGGAGTTGGAGCTCCCAGATCTCTGCAGAAGAGGTTCCTCCTGCAGCCAGCAGGTGGCACGGTGGCTAAGGACGCTGGACTCCTACATAGCCAACCACGGTTCAAGTCCTGGGCCTGGTGGCTTGTTTTCTTGTTTCTCTCTCTCTCTCTTTCTCTCTTGCTCTCACTCTCGCTCTCTCGCTCTGTCCCTCTCTGGTCAAACTGAAATAAATAAATAAAGTTAAATAAAAATAATTCTTTAAAAAAAAGAAGGAGAAGGAGAAGAAGGAGGAGAAGGAGGAGAAGGAGGAGAAGGAGGAGAAGGAGGAGAAGGAGGAGAAGGAGAAGAAGGAGAAGAAGGAGAGGAAGAGAAGAAGAAGAAGGGGTCTGTCCTGGTAGGTGGCTCTCAGCTCCTAACTCCCCTTTCTGTTTCTCTTGTGGCCTTCTTTTCCTCCTATCAGACATTTGATTCCTTTCTGTCTTGGTAATGCAGCTCATGATGGAATAAGGTAACAAAACCTCAAATTAATAATTTTCTATCTTCAGATTTGCTGGATAATTTCAGGCTTTTTTTTTGCTCTATAATTTCTGAACAAGTGAATGAGGAAGTTATTTCTCGCATCCAAAACTCTGTATCCATGGGTCAGAATTTGGATGCTGGTTTATCCACTGGCAATGATTTTACTCACTGTGTGCACTGAAGTACTACGAACACAAATCGTTTCTGTGTTCAATTAACCTTCCATCAGCACAGAGGATTTGGAGCACCAGTCACTGCTTTCCAACTTCTCAACACCCTGCTCTGCATTCCTACTGCCCCCCTCATCTATCACTTGCATGTACTCCACCTTGTTAATGTCCTTCTCAAAGGGAAGCTCAGAGCAGAGCTTAATATTCTACAGAGCAGGGCCAGCAGGTAGCATGGTGGTTAAGGCACTGGATTCCCACATGCCTGATTGAGGTTCAAGTCTCAGAGCTGAAAGCTTGAAAATCACACTAAGTGTGTGTGTATGTGCGTGTGTGTACCCAACATCCTGGAAGGCAAATAGAGAAGAGATTGCAGTGTGGTCATCCCCTATGGGGGGTGACTTTTTCACTTTCCCTCTCACTGTCTCTCTCCAGCAAACCCACATGCCCTATGGCAATAACCTTTAACAAATGTTCTACAGAGGTCTGACCAATGTGGAGGTCACTTCAGCCCACTTCAGCTTAAGATGCTACAGATTGTCCCATTCAACCCAGGTCACTCTGGCTAGCAACTGGCTGAACAGGAGTTAAAACAGGAGTTACAATCCCAATACAGTGTTTTCTTTTTCTCATCTGACTTGTATATATATATACACACACACAGAATATACATATTGGAACACGATCACCAAAGGGTCTTTTAAACATATTAGTCTCTAAGTACAACAAAATATTTCTTCATATTCACTTATTTATTCAAACATCTTCTGTATTCCAGGGCTTATGCTGGATGAAATTAAATGGTAAGCAAGGTAGCCTCTTTCTTCTTCTGATAAAGGGAATAGGAAGGACAGAGGAAATAAACATTGGTATATACATTTCCTGAGAAGACCATTTTACTCAGATACTTTCATTTAATCCTCACGTGAATTCACTGAGATCATTGTAGAAATTTCATAATTTCTTCAAGGATCTGAGCCATGAACTTTCTGACTCTCTAGCAGTCAGGATACACTACATTCTGCAGGGACAACAGTCAACCCCTAACCAAGGTTATTTTATGTAAGCTGATGGTTTTTAGCTTATGTTGTCCTTGCAAGGGGACTTCAACAGAGGGTGGCTCCATTTCCATGCTTTCATGATGATGGAAGCAAAAGAAAAAGGATGGTGAGTTGAATCACATTTAGGCCCTTAAACTTTCCACCTGGAAGTAGCCATATCACTTAGACTTTCATGTTCTTGACCACAATAAGCTACATGGACATCTTTACCATCAAGGGGGCAGGGAGGTGAAAATCTGTGGTGTCCAGAGAGGATCAGAAATAGTTACTGAACAGCCTAATAACCACCACAGTCTCCAAAGCCTATGTGCTTTTTCACTACACTATACTCACAACTAGTAGGGAAGATTAACTACTTTCAAAGGGACTAGAGGCAGAGAAACATAAATCCAGAGAGTTAGAAGCCACTTCCAATAGAAGATCAAAATCAGCAATGAAGATAAGTTATCTTTGAAATATACATGAACATCAGTGAGGAATGGGATCCTTTAGACAAGATTCAGACTTACCCACCAAATTTACAAGCATCTAAAAGAATGCATACAAGAAGTGAGACCTTGCTATCATGAGTTTGTTTAAGGTTTTAATAACTAGGACTTGGTTCAAAGACCTGTTATATAATAGCCAATTTCTGGCTAAAATCTATATTATCACTAGGTTTCTGAGGATAAGGAAAGAGCCTGTCACCTTTCTCCAGTTCTTTCCTTTGCACTTTGTAGAAGAGAGTGTGATAGAGACGGGGGTTGATTTCCATGTATTTTTGAAATAATACTCATGCAATTAGCTGTAAATTTAAGTGAAAAAAAAAATATATATATAAGAAAACCAAGCTTAGGAGAGCTGTGTAGCCTTCACACAGACCAAGATATGCCTTCAGCAGAGCTGTACAAGTACGGAAATCTTTGCAAGAATCTAGGACTCAGGATAAAGCCCCACCCTTTCTAGACATAAATGTTGACTCACAGGTGGTCCAAATGAGATCATTATGCACTACATCAGGGAACATCACATATTGTTTGTCTAATAGCATCATGCTTAGTCACTAAGGAACTTAATTACTCAAAACCAGATACCAAATATTACAGAAGAGTCCTCCAAGGCCCTCCCCATTTTGAAACACACACACACACACACACACACCTTCTGCTCATCTTCAAGTGAGAAAGAAAATTCTAAGTTGTGAAATGCTTATGAGTTTAAATCCCAAGACTGCAAAATGATGCAACCTCAGGGCAATGTGTCCTATCTCCTGGGTAAATATGGCTAAACCACCCCCACCAATGGACTTGGGCTGACTGGACTGTTCTCCAAGATGCCCAGAATGGAGAAGCCTCTTTGGGTTCACAAAAATGTCACTCATTGGATTGATTACAGAAATGTCACTCATTGGATTGGTTACAGATTGGCAGGTGATGGAATACATTTGTGAGTTAGCATCTGCAGTGATCACTTGGCTTACACTCTCACATGTACATTTTAGTATTATTTCATTTCAGAGAATTAAAAAGGCAAGCATATTGATATAAATAAACATATATGTTCTGAATTCCAAACGCAAGTACTAAGCCAATCTTTAATTGATTTTTAATCTTTTAATCTTCCAAAATAATCACTCTTTTTTTAGATATGGAAACTGCTACCATCCTCCATTTCTTTGAATACCCAATGATTGCAACCACAATATACTATCAACTTGACATCCAGCAAATACTGAGTGCTTAGTATGGGTGAGGCACTGATACTGTGCTCTTGGGTTGTCAGAAAAGGCATGATGTATTTTTCTATGCTTTTCTATGCAAAATGTGTCATGAATTTTCCTACAACCCAATACATATGCAATGAACCACTGTTTAGACTAATTCATATTTGGTTTATTCTAACCAAGATGTTTGTTGATTGTGTTAATAATTGATTAAAATATATATACTTAAAATAAGAGAACTATTTCCAAGTCAAAATATTCTGTGGTTTTTATGATGTGTCAGACAGAGTAAATGAGGTCTGCAACAGGGCCAGCAAGTGGCATGGTGGTTAAGGCACTGGATTTCCAAATGGCTGACTGTGGTTCAAGTCCTAGACCCAGTGGCACACATGTGTGCATGTGTGCTCAAAATCCTGAGAGGAGAAGGAATTTTGTCATGCCCATTCCCCATGGAGGTGATTTTCCACTTTCCTTCTCTTTGTATTTCTCTCTCTCTCCCTCTCTCGCTCTCTCTCTCTCTCTCTCTGGTGAGCACATGCATCCTATGGCAAAAGACTAAAAACGAAAAATAAAAGTGAGGTTGGGGTTTATTAATAGCAAGTAAAGGAAGAAAGCAAACTCTTTACCTTTACTCATTAGTTTTTTCACTGAGGAAACATGTTTACACTAATCTTCCCTATAAGGTTTTCTTTTCATTGTTACTTTCTCACCAAAGAAACGTGTAGGTACTCTGTATTGCCTGGGGTAAACTCTTTTTACTGGACTTCAAACCTCACCCTGTCTAGGTAACTCAATTTCTCACTGTTTTCTGGCATGAATTCTTTATTAAAATCAAATTGTTCCCTGCCTGCTCCCCCTTCACATGCACCATTAATTCATTCAGCCACTCAAGAAACAGTTATTGAAGTCTCACTTTATGTGTCAGGCTCTACAATGTGGCCTGGAGAGTACGATGCAGCTTTTGTGTTTAAGGAGTTTATAGTCTAGGTTGTGAGGATGGGAGACAGGCCCATAATCAAATAATCACAAATCATGCTCAGTGTCCTCAGGAGTCCTGAGGAAAACGCGTGTGTGTGTGTGTGTGTGTGTGTGTGTGCGCGCGCGCGTGTGTGCGTGTAAGGATGTATTGAGGGAGAGATCACGGGCAGGTTCAGAGGCAGGAAGTTTAATGTTTGCCAAATGAGCAAGTGGGGCAGGGTATTTTGGGCAGAGGGAACATTTTATTCCAAGGAATGTCATATTAGCTCCTAGTGCTTCTTATATGTTCTTTTCTCTAGTCTTCTCTTTTTAACTCCAAGTCATCCTTATTCCTGGACTAGCAGCATACATTCTTAAGACTGGGAGGAAGCCTAGAGATGGTTCAACCCAATTCCCTCATTTAATGGATATGAAACTTGAGGTATAACAAGTGAAATTGCTGACTGTGCTTTGACCCATCATCCATATTCACCAGACGTGTTTATTTATTCAACACTCATTTATTGAACATTGCCAATGTGAACGTCACTGAGAGGTATAAAAAAATAAGTTGTACCTGTACTTTCTTCCCCTACAAAAATGTGTTTATTAGAAATATATGACTTCACCTATCCTGGTGGCTCAGTGACCTGCAGTGCTGAAAGCCACATGGCTGACCCGGGTTTGTGTCCCTGGCCCAGTTGGCCTGAAACACGTGGGTACACATGAGTGTGCATAAGGTTCTGACAAGCTGGGGAGCTGGTGAGACACTTCAAGAGTGCCTCACTCATGCACATGCGTATGTTCTCTATAGTTGGGGGGAAAACACCTTTAAAATAGTATATAAGAGTTGATATTAAGAGTATTTTGGGGCTAGCAGGTGGCATGGTGGTTAAGATGCTGGACTCTCACATGGCCGACTGCTTGAAAGTTCCAAACCTGGCGGCCTGAAAATCACATCGGCCTGTGTGCACGCATGCCCAAAATCCTGAGAGAGGAATGGAGAAGGGATTGTAGCATGACTATCCCCCAGGTAGTGATTTCTCACGTTCTCTCTCTCTTTCTCGCTCCAGTGAGTGCACTCGCCCTATGTTAAAAATCTTTTAAAAAACAGAGGTGCTATACAGATCCAAGTGTGAAGCCTGACCCTGATATTCCGGCTGCTGACCTTGGATTAGTTGCCCGTCCTCACTGAACCTAAGTTTCTTTTTATGTGAATGAAGATAATGTAAAACCTTCTTCATGGGTTTGTTATGAGAATTCAGTGTGATAACATTTGCAGAGCACTAGCTCTCAATAAATCTTCGGGTTTAGTAATAAAGCCTTAATACAATGAAGAATAATTAAGTGATGGAACAGAGTAGGTACTCAATTAAAAGAGAGTTGTATAATTAATTAATTAAAGTTTCAATTCCAAGATCTTTATTTGATCAAAAATTAACATATAATTCCTTGAGAACCTCATTTCCTCAAAGCTTTGTGTCAGGCCAAATTAAAATGGAGATTTTTCCCCCCTAAGGTCCAGTAACCTTCTACACTGTAATGAATTCTAATTACTCTATTAGTATCATGCAATCTTTAAAACTGATAGGTCCGAACAGTATCCTAAGAATCAGCTGTTCATTCTATAAGGGAAGAAACCTCCTTTCTGGTTATGTGGGTTATACCATTTAGCCACTTATACTCTGCTTCATGTCATTGAAGCTCCACAGGAGTTGTGAGACCAATCTCTTATTATCTAAAGCATCATCAGAAAAAAAGAAGGTGTTGGGACCAGCAGTTGGTGTAATGGCTATGTCGCTAGACTCCCGTACTCAGTAACTTAAACTCACGCCGGGCATGTGTGCATGCATGCCCAGGATCCCAAGAGAAGAATGGAGGAGAAGGGATTGCAGCGTGGTCATCCCCCCGGGGGGGTGATTTCTTGCTTTCTGTCTCTCTGTGTCTTTCTGGCAAGCACACGTGTCCAAATAGCAAAAACCTCTCCACAAAAATAATAAAAATTAAAAGGTGTCATTCTAGAGGGACAAACAAGAACTAAGAAAGAAAGACACAAGGAGATAGTTTGCAATTCCATGTAAGATGAAATCTGTGACCAGTAAGATGGCCATGAGTAAAACGGAAGGCTTGTTAGGTAGTGGAGGGTCTCATGGCTGCAGAGGTTCCAGAAGATATAAGAACAGGTGTCATTATTCTGTAGCAGAGATCCTTGACATGACTGGAAAATAGAATCAGTGGGACTCAGCTCCCTTCCAATAATAAGCCCAGGGTTCTATTTATCCATTTAAGCAAATATTTATTGATCACATTTTATGCCTTAAGTCCCAATTCAAAGTGCTAACTGGGTAAGAACAAATAAAATACTGTCCCTACCCTATGAAGATTGTATTCCAGTGTTCTATAGAATTTCTTAGTGAGGTGGGACCAGCAGATGGTGTAATGTCTATGTCACTGGACTCCCATGTAGTCTGACGCGGTTGCTTAAACTCACACTGAGTGCATGTGCATGCATGTCCAAGATCCCAAGAGGAGAATGGAGGAGAAGGGATTACGGCATGGCCATCCCCCCTGGGGGTGATTTCTTGCTTTCTGTCTCTCTAACAGACAACCAATGTTTGATACTTGGGCACTTGAGTTGAGTCTCTTCTTTAGGTGTAGAGACATCTGTTGCCCGTCTCGACTTAAAAGATGAAACTTCATCAGTGCATACCACTTTCCCCTGGGGAAATTAGGGGGAAAAACTAAGTTCGAGTGTCATATATGGAATAAATAAGTCACCTGCAAATGTTGGAGCTAAAAACTGTCCCAAACTGTAGCGATAATGACTGAATCATCCACATCCTACCAGATAAAGTTACAGGCCATGGCTTTAACATTTGCCTGCTTTTTATTTTATGTACTGCACAGCTCTCACCCCAGCCTTTGACTCTGTAACCGTCCCTGGTTTGAGTTTGGGTTTGAATAGCTGCCCAGCCCATCAGCGCATCAGTGCATCTGAGCAATAACTCACGCAAAGACATTTAAGAGCTCACAAGTCCTCAATAGACTAAAAGCAGAGAGAAATAAGATTCCATAGCAACAACTTGTCACTCTAAATCATCATTGCCGTTTCATGAACAAAGTAAGGATTGAAATAGAAAATATGGCAGGGAATGGGATCAGTTCAGCAGAGACGATCAACTCTTTTCAAGGAATTAGATCACTTTAGTTAAAGACACAACAATATGCTCATTTCTGTGGGCTAAGCTGTTGAATTCAAAAGCTAGGGAAACTTGCTCTTATTTTTAACTTCCTCTTTTACTGAAAAAATGGTTCCATTTTCCTTCCCTTGTTCTTTATGTCCAAATATCAGTGCTGATGGAGACAGCATGAAATCAGGCTGAAGGAACTTGAACACTGCAATTGAAAACCTTTGTTGATTTGATTAACATTTTGCTTATTATGGTGACTACTCCAGCAACCAAGAAGTATATCGTAAACATTTGTGGGGCTGAGCTGAAGACCAACCCTATTGTGGGATTTTCTAATCAGCTATTTTGTTTAAAAAATGAAAATGTACATAAAATGAGCTCTCACACATAAAAGCTTGGGTAGGTTACACTGAATCAGTATGGACTCTCACCACATACACTGCTTACTTAGAGTAAACATAATCTCAGGCAGAAACACTGTCCAACATAAACAGCAAAGGGAAGCCTTTGGAAAATTACTTGATAAACTGTTAAAATAATAAATGCTTATCTTAGAGTTGGCTCAAGACTGCTAGTGTTAGAAATGACACAGCCTGAAATCAGAGCAAGCATTTCCTTCAGTGGAGCTGGACACAAAGGTGAGTTTCGGGCTTTGTTTTTGTTTTCCCCAGTCATTTATTTAGGAGGGGTGAGGGGGAATGAGAATTAATTATCATATATAAAAAAGAAGAGGATTCACAGGCATTCCTATGTTCAGGAGCTATGAAAATTAAGACTCTGATTTTAACATTCAGGCAATTTCTTTTTTCTCCCTGTTTTGACAGTAGACAGCTGTGTCTTTAAATGTGTTCCTTTTAGGGAAGTTTTGTTCTGGAGATTTCTGTGTGCTCTTAAATAATAAGCATGCATTATTTCTGCTAACATTTTCATTGTAAGTGGTTCCAAAGTGGCATTATTGTCCTACAGATATTTTTCAACTCTATGAGCAAATCGTTTCTAAAAGGTCTCTCTTTTTCTTAATCCTCAAAGTCCCTTCACAATCCTCTGCAGGCTGCCCTAGCCGTAGTGAGACTCTCTTTAAGAATTTACTAGTTTTGGGAACCAGCAGTTAGCATAATGGCTATGTCGCTGGACTTCCACGTAGTCGACCGCGGTTCGTGTCCCGGACCCAGTGGCTTAAAACTCACGCCGGGCGCGTGTGTGTGCGTGCCCAAGATCCCAAGAAAATGGAAGAGAAGAGATTGCGGCGTGACCATCCCCCATGGGGGGTGATTTCTCGCTTTCTGTCTCTATGTCTCTCTCTCTCTCTCTCTGTCTGGCGAGCGCATGCGCCCTATAGCAAAAATCTCTCCGGAAAAAAAAAAAAAAAGAATTTACTAGTTTTCAGGGTTATTTTTTTAGCTTTATTTTAAATTTTGCCAGAGGTATGTGTGCTCACTGGAAAGAGATAGAGAGAGAGGGAAAGTGAGAAAGCACTCCTCACAGGGCATTGTCCCCTGAGATACTTCCTCCTCTGTCTCTCCCTTCTTTGGGAGTTTGGGCACCCATGCACATATGCCTCCCATGCACACACAAACTGTTTTTCAAGCTCCTGGCAGGGGAATCAAACTGCATAGTCAGCCATGTGGAATCCAGCCACCTTAACCACCATGCCATTGGCTAGCCCAGCTTTTTTTTTTTTAAGATTTAGTTTTATTGATTCATTTGTTTATTTTAATTTGACCAGAGAGGGACAGAGAGAGAGAGAGAGAGAGAAGCAAGAAAGGAAGCCACCAGGTATGGGACTCAAACTGTGGTCGGCCATGTGGGAGTGTCTAGTGTCTTAACCACCACACCACCTGCTGGTCCCTAGCCCAGCTTTTTAAACAATCTTATTTAACTTGACATCTTGATGTCATCATTGACTAGGCTATTTTGGCATTTTATAAAAGGAATAGATTTTCAACAAGTGTTTGTTTTATACCTGGGAATATGGGATGAGTTATTATTACATTGTTTATCATTTTATACCATGGAGAAAAGAATGAAATGAATCTTTTTTATACACTATGTATATTATTGCCTTTAATTTTCATAATAACAATATGAGATAAAATTTACCTACACTGGTCATATTTTAGTGATTAAAACAAAACAAAGCTTGACATTTAGAGAAACTCACATGCCAAAGTAGTCTTTAAAAACATAAATTGGAATGCCAAGATATAATAACATCTTAGAATAAGTGTGTTTACCTTCCATCTGAAACAATCAAAAACCAGATAAAATATCTGAAACAATAATCTTTGAGACATTGGTCATCTAACAACTAAGGACAGTGATTCCTGAGTAATAAGAAATGACAGAAATGAACCCCCCAACAATTGCTCTAGCTTCTTTTATTACTTCCTACTTCATTATACAAAAGGTCCCTGAATTGCTGAGACAAAGCTGGGGATCTAGGGAGGCTCAGGTAACTAGAATTCTTAGGACAAATTATGGAAGAAGACAAAATTCACCAGCATGCAAGTTTGGTAATCTGTAGAGGGTCCCATCAAGTCTTCAAACAAGTACTGGTCAGTTCATGCATGGGAAGAAACTGCCTGAGGCTGGGAAAAACACCACTGAAGAGAATTATAGGGAACAAACACTGGAGATCAAACAGTACCAGGAATAGTTCCCTTTCCCACCAGCCAGACTGGAAAACCGCATAATTAATGGAGCATTGAGTAGTAAACTCAATCTAAGCATTTTGCCTCAGAAGTGGAGCAAAGTTAGTCCTAACACAATACTACTCTGGCCTCATCTAGCAAAACTTAAAAGCAAGAAATAAAAGGATCAAGGTGTTTCTAAATAATTTTTCTGTGTCTCAGAACAAAACTTAAGGATAGTTATGCGAGTACAAAAATTTCCAGCACCCAACAAGGTAAAATTTACAATGTTTGTCATTCAATCAAAAGTTAATAACCATGGGGCCAGTTGGTAGCATGGTGGTTAAGGTAATTGGTTCCCACACAGCCAATTCTACAGTTCAAATCCCAGAGCCAGTGACTTAAAATACATGCCGGGTATATGTTCATGCATGCTCAAAATCCCAAGAGGAGAATGGAAGAGAAGGGATTGTGGCATAGTCATACTCCCACCCCTCTGGGGTGGGGGGGTGCTTTCTCACTCTATCTGTCTCTTTCTCTTTCTCTGTTTCTCTCAGGTGAGTACACACACCTTATAGCAAATTTTAAGAAAATTAATAAGCATGCAAAATAAAAAAAGATTAAGGCAATATGAACTCACAATTATGAGAAAAGATAATCAATTAAGTTGACCAAATATTAACACCAATAATAGAGTTCATAAACAGGGTCATTAAAACAGATATTATATCATATTCCATATATTCAAGAAGCTATAAAAAAGATTGAGCAGTTAAGAGAAAATAAAACATATAAAGAGACCCAAGTTTTCAAGACAACTGTGATGTCTGAGATTTAAAATGCACTGGTGTTGGGTAGATTAATAGTGGATTATATTGCAAGAAATTAGATTAGAGAACTTAAAGACAAGTAATAGCAGTTATCCAAAATTAAAGAGAGAAAAAAGGTTAAAAATAATCAGCAGTAGGGAGCTATGGGACAACCTCAAGTGACCTAATATACAGGGAGAAGTTGAGGGAGAAAAATATTTGAAAAACATAATGGTCAAGTATTTTTTCAAATTTGATGAAAATTATAAACCCACAGATCAGGCTCCTAATGAATGCTAGGCACAACACATGGCAGAAACATCACCAGGAACAACATACTACAATTTCTTAAAATCCATGATAAAGAGAATATATTAAAAACACACAGAGAATAAAAGACACATTACATAGAAAAGGCCAAGATAAGAATAACAGCAGACTTCTAATCAGAACAACGCAAGCCAAAATATAGTGAAGCACTTGCTTTAAAGGACTGAAAGGAAAAAATGTATAGTGAAAAATGTTTTTCAAAAATGAAGATGAAAGGGAACCAGCAGTTAGCGTAATGGCTATGTCGCCGGACTCCCACGTATTCGACCGCAGTTCGCGTCCCAGAACCAATGGTTTAAAACTCATGCCGGGCGCGTGTGCATGCGTGCCCAAGATCCCAGGAGGAGAATGGAGGAGAAGGGATTGCGGCGTGACCATCCCCCCTGGGGGGTGATTTCTCCCTTTCTGTCTCTATGTCTCTCTCTGTCTGTCTGGCAAGTGCACGTGCCCTATAGTGAAAAAATCTCTCCAAAAAAACAAAAAAAAGAAGATGAAATAAAGCATAAAATAATAAATTTATTACCAGTAGACCTGCACCACCATGGTAAAAATGTTGAAGGATGTCCTTTAGAAAGAAGTGTTATAAGAGAAAATCTTAATTTACATAAAGAAATGTAGCCCATCATAAATGGCAACTTGGGGGGACCGGCAGGTGGCGTGGTAGTTAAGAGTACTACACTCCCACATAGCTGACTGCAGTTTGAGTCCCGGTTCTGGTGGCTTGCTTTCTCACTTACTTTCTCTTTCTGTCCCTCTCTGGTCAAATGAAAATAAATAAATTAATAAATGAATAAACTTAAAATAATTAAAGAAAAAAAGAAATGTCAACTTGGTTAAAGTAAAAATGCTTTTCTTAATTGTTTAAATCTCTTTTAACATAATAGGAGATTCAAAACAAAAGTAATAAAAATGTATCATGGGCATTAGAATACATAAAATGCATAGCAAAAACAGCATGTAAGAGGAGAGAATTGGAAGTATACAGACATAAGGATCTTATATTATACATAAGGTGGTCTAATATTATTTGTGGGGAGAGGTTGACAAGTTAAAGATATATTCTATAAACCTTAAAACATCCACTACAGTAATATGACAAAGACATTTAGCTAACAAACCAATGAAGGTGATACAATATAATCATAAAAAATAATTTCTTACAAAAATAGAAAAAGAGCAAAAGATGAAGGAAAAAAGGATGGGACAAATATAAAATACCAAGATAGTAATTTAAACTCAAACATATTTTAAAAATACACTAAGTATAAATGGTCTCAATATTGCAGTTAGAAGACAGAGATCATCAGATTGCATAAAAAAGCAAGAACTGTTCAGCTTAAATATAAGACACATATAGGTTAAAAGCAAAAGGATGGAAACTTAACACTACTTGATTTCAAGTTTTGTCTCAAAGCTATAGTAACAGTGTAGCACTGGTGGAAAGCTAGATGAATAGCTCAAGGAATAAAATAGAGTCCAGCAATAGACTAATATGTACATTGTCTACAGTCCATGAAAGTGAAAATTTAATTCAGTGGAGAAAGTTTAGCTTTTTTGAGGAATGGCACTGGAACAATTGGATACTCATAAGCAGAGAAAAATCTGACACTTTATAAAAAACTAACTGAGGAACCAGCAGTTAGCGTAATGGCTATGTCGCTGGACTCCCACATAGTCGACCGTGGTTCGTGTCCCGGACCCAGTGGCTTAAAACTCACACCGGGCGCGTGTGCGTGCGTGCCCAAGATCCTGAGAGGAGAATGGAGGAGAAGGGATTGCGGCGTGACCATCCCCCCTGGGGGCTGATTTCTCGCTTTCTGTCTCTATGTCTCTCTTTGTCTGTCTGGCGAGCGCACGCACCCTACAGTGAAAATCTCTCCAAAAAGAAAAAAAAAAAAAAAACTAACTGAAAATTGATTACAAACCTTGATGTAAAATCCAAATTTATAAAACTTCTAGATGAAAATATGAGACAAAAATCTGAGTGACTTAGTGTTAGGCAACAACTCGGGCACCAAATCATAATCCATAAAAGAACAAATTGATAAGTTGGACTTCATTAAATTGGGGACATTATTCTTTCAAACATAGTTAAGAGAATGAAAATTCTTAGAAAAGATATTTTCAGTCCATATATTTGATAAACAATTTGCATCTAAAATATAAAAAAGGACTCTCTAAACTGAATAACAGGGGTCATATGGTGGTGCTCTATGATTGCCACTGGGTCCACATGGGGAAAATCATTTATTTGTATTCACTCCCTGACCACACTGAGCATACACATGTGTGTCCATGGTCAGGACCAGCTGAGAGTGGAGGTGGAGTACAATGTGGGGACCCTGATGAGGATGCCTGTTTCTCTGTCTCTCTCTCCTAAAAGAAGAAAAAAGTTAAAGGAAACAAACTTAATAATAAGAAGATAACTCAATAACAAATATTTGAATAGACAAGTCATCAAAGAAGAGATACAGATGACAAACATAGGAAAAAATAATTGACCTCACGAGAATTGACCTGCATTAGGAAAATGCAAATTAAAATCACATTATGATGTCACTATATACCTACTAGAAGGTCTAAAAGTACAAACAATTAACATATCAAGTTTTGGTGAGAATGTGGAGCAAATTGGTACTCTTCATTGTTGGTAGGAAGGTAAAATGATATAATCATTTTGGAAAATGGTTTTCCAGCTTCTTAAAAGGTTAGGTCTACATCTAGTATATGATCCAGCCATTCCACTCTTATTTACCCAAGAAAATGAAAGTATATGTCCTACCAAGATTTGTACATAAATTTTCATATCATTTTCTTTACAATGACCAAAAATGGAAGTGATTATTCTTTATTTAATTTTTAAATTATTCTTCATTATTGCATCAAAAACCAGACACAATTCAAAGGTCCATCAAAAAGTAAATAGGTAAAAAAATTATCATATGTGTCTATATCTATAATTATTTTATGCTGAGTGAAAAAAACGTACAAAATAAGAACATTATGCATGATTACTTTTTATCAAATTTCAGTATATGTTATTCATTGATAATGATAAAAAGTACATCAGTGGTTGCCTGGCATGTGGGTAGGGCTGAGAGTGCAATAAAAAAGAATTACAAAGGAGAATGAGAATTTTGGGAATGCTGCACTTATTCACCAACTTATTCTGTTAATATTTTTAGGGTTTTATACATAGGTTAGATTTGGTAAATTTTGTAGTTTAAATTTATGTATCCTAGGGACCAGCAGTTAGCATAATGGCTATGTCGCTAGACTCCCACGTAGTCTACCGTGGTTCAAGACCCAGACCCAGTGGCTTAAACTCACGCTGGGCACTTGTTCATGCGTGCCCAGGATCCCAAGAAGAGGAAGGAGGAGAAGGGACTACAGTGTGGCCATCCCTCCTGGGGAATGATTTCTCGCTTTCTGTCTATCTTTCTCTGTCTTTCTGGCGAGTGCATGCGCCCTGTAGCAAAAATCTCTCAAAAAAAAAAAAAAATATATATATATATGTGTGTTTGTGTCTCCTACAATAGTCATATCTCAATAAAAACTATTTTGAAAATACATAGATTGGAATGTGTTAGCCTTCTGTTTAAAATTCTAAATAACTACTTCTTATATTAAAAACAAAGTCCAAATTCTCAACCATGAACCACAATAACAATTGTTTCCATTCACTTTTTGATCAATACATGCTGGTCACATCCTCTCTACCCCCTTCTAAATTCTTTGAAAACATTAAACTCTTGCCCACTAAAGGGTATTTTATGTACTATTTCTCTTCTTTTCTTTTTTTAGGTTTTGTTATAGGGCAGGTGGGGGCGAAGGGAGTGGGATTCAGGGGAAAATCACTCCCCGGGGCGGGGGGGGGGGGTGGAATGACCATGCTGCAATCACTTCTCCTCCACTCACTTTTTGGGAGTTTGAGCATGCCTGCACGCACACCAGTAGCTGGGTCTGGGACTTGAACAGTGTAGTTGGCCATATGATCCAGCAGCCTTAATCTCCATGTCACCCGCTGTTCCTGTGTGCTATTTCTAGGGTACACTTTACCTTGGTACTTCATTTGGTTAGCTCTTTTATATTTTTTAGCTTCAACATCACATCTCTGGAGAAGCTTCCTGTGGCTACCCTATATAAGTAGTCTGCTCTCCAAAATCACTCTTCATTATCGTACCTTATTCATATTAGTCATGACACTTAGCAGAAGTTATAATTATACATTACTTCGTTGTTTCTTGTTTAGGGCTGTGGGCAGCTCATATATTATCGCATTAGCCATGTCACTGACACATTCCCCACCACCACACTTCATGTACACCTAACCACAGCCTCACTTCTCACTTTTCAGCAGTAGTTTCTCATGCCAGCCTCCTGCAGGAGATATGACACGTGCAGTCGTGAACAAAAAGAAGGGGAAAAAATCAGCTGATTTTCTGAATGCTTTATTTTTTAGACCAAGGATCAATAGCTTTGAAATGCAAAGCTTTGATTTGCAAGAGCTGAGATGTTGAGAGAGAGAGAGAAAAAAAAAAAATCCCCAAAACTGTTTTTCCTCTTTAAGTTGGAGTAGGATTTATATGATAAAATGTGCAGACTTTAGGTATCACACATGGGTAACCCCCATGTCATCGAAGGTCGAGAACATTTTCTTCACCCTAGCGACTTTGCTTGTGCCGCTTTATAGTAAAGGGTTTCCCTTGCTCCCTGTAACCAGAGGCAGCTGCTAATCTAACTTCATTCTGTCCTAAGAGTCTGGTTTATCTGTTCTAGGACTTTGTATACATGGAGTTATCTTTTTGTGTCTGGCTAATTTCATTCAACGAAATGTCTTTGAGCTTGGGCTTTGTCGTTCCATGTTTGAGTAGTTTGTTCTTCATTATTGCAACACAGAGCTCCATCGTTGGGGTTTATTGCAGTTTATCTCTGCTTCTGCTGATGGATACTTGAAATGTCCAGGTTTCAGCTAATGTGAATAAAGCTGTTGTGAAAATTCTTGTACAACGGTTTTTGTGGATGTATGTTTTCATTTCCCCCAGGTTAATATCACAGAGTAAGAATACGTTTAATTTTCTAAGAAAATGCCAAGGTGTTGTACAAAGGAGTTGTGTTATTTTACATTCTCACCAGAGGTATATGAGAGTTCTGGGTGTTCCGCGTCCTTCTTCCTTGATTACCATCCGTCTTTTACATTTTAGTCATTCGAGTGACTGTGAAGGGATATCTTACAGTGGCTTTAATTTACATTTCTCTATGATGTTCAGCATCTTTTCATGTGCTTCTTGGGATTCATGTAACTTCTTTTATAAAATTTCTGTTCAAGTTTTTTTTGGCCATGTTAAAACCTGGATTGCTTGTACTTTTGAGTTGTAGGAGTTTTTAAATATATTCTGGGACAAGTCCTCAGACAGATAAGTGTATTGTGAATATCGCTTCCCCTTCTGTGTTTTTTCCCATTTTCTTAATATCATTTGAGTGGAGGTTTTCAATTTTAACAAAGTTCAGTCTATCAATTTACAATAAGGGTTTTGAGAATCAAAAAGTTAAGTACTAAAGAAAGTGGCAGTTTTTTGTTTTTGTTTTTGTCTGCTACTCAGGAGAAGATTCAAAGTTCTTTATGGACTGAAGAGAAGGAGTGTGGGAATTGGGAGAGGAAAGTCAAGGATAAAAAGGGGTCCTGCCTCTCACCTTTGGGTAAGTGACCAATGCCTTAGTTGGTGTGTGGGGATCCCATAGCAGAGAAAACCTGTGCTTTGATTTCTCAGGAGAAACCCAGAGACACAGGGATCTTATGGAAAAGCCTCAGAGAAGGTAGCCATGATGGGTGAGAAGTACAGGCAGACAGGCCTGGGGAAGCCTGAGAAGTACTGCCACTCTAGGATGGCTGGAGAAAGCAAACCAGTGTTCTCAGCTTCACCATGGAGAGAGGAAAACCAAGAGAATATGGTTGATTCAAAGTGGTCTGGGTTTGGGATATCGTTGACTCAAGGTACCTGAAATGAAAGGCCTCTGGGAAAGTGTGGGTCTGAGGAGCAAAGCCCAGATTAGAAGATGAGGACAGAACAAGGTTATGTTCAACCCAGTGAAGATCAATGTAGAGGGAACCAGCAGTTAGCGTAATGGCTATGTCACTGGACTCCCACATAGTTGACCGCGGTTCGCGTCCCGGACCCGGTGGCTTAAAATTCACGCTGGGCGCATGTGCGTGCATGTCCAAGATCCTGAGAGGAGAATGGAGGAGAAGGGATTGCGGCGTGACCATCCCCCCTGGGGGGTGATTTCTTGCTTTCTGTCTCTATGTCTCTGTCTGTCTGGTGAGCGCACGCGCCCTGTAGCGAACAAAACCTCTCCAAAATAAATAAATAAATAAAAAGATCCATGTAGACAACAGACTAGAGTGAATGGGATCCCATTTCCCCCTGCAACTCCCGGAACTTAAATTATGCCCTACCCTGAAAAGATGAGAGAGAGAAAGGAGGAAAAGCTGAACGGATTCTTCACGCTAAAAGGATTGTCTCTTAATCCAAAGGAACTAAGTTTTACTTTGAATAGACACGATTGTTTTCTGACAGTAAAAGGACATGAGGGCTTGAGAAATAAGTGGAATTAAGTTAGAGCTGAATCAAATTTCTTTTCCACAACCCTGACTTGTGTGATAGTGAAATAACCCCAGATGTAATCATAATCTATTTAAAGCAGGGATCATTTCTACGTTGTTCATTAACTTATGTCCAGGGTTCAGTGCCAGGCACATGGTAGGTGCCAATCAATATTTTAAGTGAATGGGAGAAAATGACCCAACTATAATGGAGCGAGGTCTGTGTGACCTTAAATCCCCTTACTTTCTGGCTGTGTTTTCCAGCATCTTCCTTTCTCACATTGTGAAGTCTGGACAAATTGCCCATGTACTTGGAACCTAGCAGCAATGGAAATAGACATTTGTTATTTTCCCTTTGCTCTCTAGCTGGTAAGCAATTATTTCCTTAAATCTGTCTTAATAAATGGGGGTTTATTTTATCTACTCCCTGGATGCCATATCATATAAAAATTACTACTTCTGCATGATTCAATATTCTCAGCTCTTTACACATTGGATTTTAGCCACTGTGGTATTCTTTAAATGTGTACAGATTTTAAGAAATTCACTTAAAGAACAACACTCATCTGGTTATTTATTTATTTCTTATTTTTTTCATTTGCTGTGCCTGATGTTCCCATGTCTGAATTCCCAAGAACAACCAAGAGCTGTTTCTCAAAAACTTAAGGATAAAAGCCGGCAGATGGCACAGTGGTTATGTCGCTGGACTCCCATATGGCCAACCACAGTTAAATTTCTTTTCCACAACCCTGACTTGTGTGATAGTGAAATAACCCCAGATGTAATCATAATCTATTTAAAGCAGGGATCATTTCTACGTTGTTCATTAACTTATGTCCAGGGTTCAGTGCCAGGCACATGGTAGGTGCCAATCAATATTTTAAGTGAATGGGAGAAAATGACCCAACTATAATGGAGCGAGGTCTGTGTGACCTTAAATCCCCTTACTTTCTGGCTGTGTTTTCCAGCATCTTCCTTTCTCACATTGTGAAGTCTGGACAAATTGCCCATGTACTTGGAACCTAGCAGCAATGGAAATAGACATTTGTTATTTTCCCTTTGCTCTCTAGCTGGTAAGCAATTATTTCCTTAAATCTGTCTTAATAAATGGGGGTTTATTTTATCTACTCCCTGGATGCCATATCATATAAAAATTACTACTTCTGCATGATTCAATATTCTCAGCTCTTTACACATTGGATTTTAGCCACTGTGGTATTCTTTAAATGTGTACAGATTTTAAGAAATTCACTTAAAGAACAACACTCATCTGGTTATTTATTTATTTCTTATTTTTTTCATTTGCTGTGCCTGATGTTCCCATGTCTGAATTCCCAAGAACAACCAAGAGCTGTTTCTCAAAAACTTAAGGATAAAAGCCGGCAGATGGCACAGTGGTTATGTCGCTGGACTCCCATATGGCCAACCACAGTTCAAGTCCTGGACCCAGTGGCTTGAAACTCAGCCGGTGCATGTGTGTACACCCCAAGATCCTGGGAGGAGATGGGGAAGAAGGGATTTCTGTGTGGTCATCTCTGGGGAGGGGATGATTTCTCACTTTCCTTCTCACTGTCTCTGTCTCTCTCTGATGGGTGCACATGCCCTAAAGCAAAAACCTCTACCCAAAAAAAAAGGTAAGGATGTCAGCGGATAGGAGGAAAACTTGCCTTCATTTGTGAGGGCTCATCAAAGGTGCTGAGGACCTACGTTCTGAAGGCACTTTAGGGAAGAGTGCTGTGTAGCACTCAGAGAAAACTGGCTTTGAAATCAGGCTTCATTTCATATCTAAGCTCTGCCACTCACAGCTGTTAGGAACCTGGGCACGTTGTATAAAGTCTCCAAGTTTCAGTGAGTCACACCAGGAGAGTTTGGACATGAGCGATCCTAGAGTTTAGTACAGAACCCGGCACAGACAAGTTCTGTGCCAACTGACAATTTGCTTCAGCCCTTTTACCATCGCTATCCTTATTTTTATGTGATGACATTTGGGAATAAAGCAACAACTTATCTTTGACTAGGGTGAGATTATTAAAGCGTGGGTCATCGGAAAAGTCATGATGCACTTTTGCATAGAAAAACAGGAAAATATGTCATGACTTTCCCCAAAAGTCAATAGTTCCTTGTGCCAGGTGTTGGTATTTCAGGAACCGGGCACCCCTTTAACACACATACAAAAGATCAGAAGTGAACTCGTTCCCAGAGAGGACCATGTCCCGGTGCTTATCTAAATGACACCTTGAGTTCCAAGAAAGAGCTTAGGCTGCCTCTGGGCAAGGAAGAAATGCACAAAACCAGAAAACCTCTGGCTACACTTGCATCTCTTTCTGTCACTGCTGTTTATTAACGACCAGCTCTGGGGTGGCACCAGGGGTGGTGAAGAACAAAGGGACTCCTGACTTTGTCCCGTAGTCTGGTGAAGGTTTGTGGACTTGCAGGATCATTTCCCAAGAAGACCCAGTCAAGACCAGAACTGCTGACTGCTGAGTCACTTGGTAAATCTGCAAGCAAACAGAGTTTTAAGAGCAGGAATTCAAGGAAGTTGATTTTGAATGCATTTAGAGAACATTCTTCATTTGATCCTCCTAAAACCTAAGGTATTCAAATATAAGTCAATCGAAGTGAGGCAGCTGTCCCAGAAATCAGAAAAAGCCTACTTGTTTCATGTCAGCTTAGTTGTTCTTCTGCTAAAGAAATTAACTGGAGGGTACGGACATAGTATCCTAGGTCCACGTGGGGACTTTACATAGGGCAGCTGCAGCAGAGGTGGCTTCCAGAAGGCATTTTGGAGCTGAGATGAGACTTTGAACTAACTAGTAAAACAAAGGATTGGAAGCCAGGGAGGGGACAGGGCTGACTTCTTTCCAGGGTATGACCCAGAGGGACATGATCCCACTAGTGTCCTGCCATTAAAACGAGCCTTCATAAATGGCCCTAGAAGTTGCAGTGATTTGGACAGGGAGATGACCTTTAAGAATAATGACATGAATATGTCAATTAGAATCTCTTCTCCCACACAATTACTGTTAAACTCCTATCTTATTCAAGTTACCTATGTAAGATAAAATGGCTCTCTGAACAGATGGACAACAGCTTAAGAAGGAAATGCTCCCCCTAAGGTGAGCTCGAAGATTTTAAGTGTTGGGGAGCATGTCCAAGACTAAGAAATGAGAATGAGAAACAGAGTTCATATGCAGTGGAGGAGATCGCGGAAATAGGAAAGGACAGCTTTATAGAAAGAACTGTGAGCAATGACGTAGTCAAAAAGAGCTCTTTTAATCCAACAGATAAGTCTTCTATATGCCCCCCCCCAGTTTTATAGGGCTTTGCATATCTCTAAACTACATTTAACATTGAATCCGCTGACTAGATGAAGATTTCTGGAGATTCTTGTTTTTCTAAGTTGTTACTCCATCTGACTGGTAAGTCTTTCATGAGCTTCAAGAGCTCTTAAGACAAGAACCTAGCGTTGTGATTTTCATTCTTGGTGCACATTTTAACCATGATTTACCTACCAAACCATATTTGTTTATTCATTCAACAAATGTTTACTGAGTACCTATTGTGTACTAGGCACTATACTGGATTCTGAGATTACGGTGCAGAATAAAAGAAGCACTGTCTCTGGCCTCAAGGAGTTTATATTTTAGAGGGAAAGACCAGCAAAATGCAAGTAAACAGGCAAATAGAGCGGATACAATGTCTGACACACTTTATGAAGAAAGCAAGGAACTGAAATATAGGCTAAAGGAGATACAATTCTGTTTGAAAACTAGGGAAAGGTTTTCTAAAGTTTGGGGAAGGAGTATGAAATGGTGTTGCCATTCTGGAAGGCAAACCAGCAGGATTTACCCTAACTGAATTTGTATGTGCTTGTATGTACCAGGCTCAGTCCTAGATAAATGTGCCAAAGATAGTCTTGTTTAGGTCCCACAGAAAATGTATTCTAGAAGGACCAGTAGATGGCATAAAGGTTATGTCACTGGACTCAACCGCGGTTTGAGTCCTGGACCCAGTGGCTTAAACTCAAGCCACACACATGCGCTTGCATGTCCAGGATCCCAAGAGGAGAATGGAGGAGAAGGGATGTGGCATGGCCATCCCCCTTGGGGGATCATTTCTCACTTTCAGTCTCTGTCTTTCTAGCAAGTGCACACACTCTATAGCAAAAATCTCTCTTAAAAAAATGTGCCCTAGAAAGTTTATTGTGATGATGTGTGTTGGTAGAAGAGAGCTTGAGGGCTTCATCAGTGGGATGAATGATCACTATGGGTTGCCACAGAACACAAGGAAGCAACAAATAAGGTGATCAGAAACATGAAGAGCTCTACAAGCTGTCATGTGGAGTCCAAAAGGCAGGAAATAGAATGAGACTCCGTGAACAATGCCTTTTGTATACACTGAAAACACTCACCCTAGAAACATCACGATGCATTTAACAAATAAGTTAGAGCCCATCTCAGTGCTTTCTATGGGGAGAAAGAAGTGAGGGGTAAGGATGGAAGAAGAAAATTTTTACTGAAATGAAGCAAGAGCTTTGCAGAGCACAGTCATGACAATGAGTTAGAATTTTAAGAGTGTGATTGGAGCTGGCCCCCTAGCCTGATGGTTAAGGAAGTCAGATCCCACATGGATGACTATTTGAATCTCGGCCCCAGTAGAGTGAAAAATATCCTAGGCATATGTTGTGTGTGATCCAACTCACAATAAGGTAGAGAAATGGAAGAGAAGGAATTGCCATCCTCAAAGATAAGGAGCTGGCTGGGTTAAGAATGTTGGGAGGAATGCAGCTTTTAGAAGGCCTCAAAGGTAGGCTAAGGGCTTGGTCTGAAAGATGGCCAGTGTAATTGTTCCTTCCACAGCAATGGGAGAGGGACTGTGGATGAAGTTGGAGAGACGGGCAGGAGCTTGATGATGCAAGGTCATTGTAGTCCCTAGCAAGGAGCTTGGATGTTATTTCAAGAGTAACAGAAGGCCACTAAAATATCTTAAGCAGAGGGCAATATGACTTAATTGGCATTTTAAAAGTTTATTTTTTTCTTCCACGAGTATGAGAGCCAGAGCAAGAAAGAGATATAGAGACAGCACCCCAACAGGGTCTCAGTGCCTTGATCCATCCCCAACCTCAGCATGTCCCTGATCCTGGGCACATGTGTGCTCGGCATGCTCAGGAAGGTCTCCAGGCACAAACTGGGAACCTTCCCATACAGGTCAGCATTATGGAGGGTCATATTTTACTACTGGGCCAGCATCTGGCTCAACTTAGTCGGCGAGTTTTATTAGATGGTACGTGTGGTAGAAAGTATGGATAGGAGAGAATGAGAGTAAAACCAGAGACACCATTAATGAGGTGTTTGCAGTAGCCCAGATGAGAGAGGCTGGTAACCTGGGCCAGAGTAGCTGCATACATGTCTTCGAACATACCTACACACAAGCACATCCATGCTTCTGCACAGGGCAGTCAGAAGAAATGAAGGTTTTACATGTTCCACAGTTTGTACTTTTTCACAATGCATGTAACCTAGCATTCTCAGCTGGTCTTCGGTTGCAGAAATATGAATACCCAGGATGCCATGGGCTTCACCCGAACCCCAGCTCAGGTCCCAGTGCCCTGCAGTTTCAGGTGCTCACAGTTGTTTGCCTTCTAGTCCCTGATTCCCACAGGTACCCTTAAGTAAGCCCATGGTCAAGATGCTTCAGAACTAGACTCTGGAGTCTAGAGGAGGCCTGAGTCTGAATTACTACTCTGCCATTTACTGCATGACCTTGAGTCTCTCTCAAATTTCTTGAGTCTCTGTCCCTCAGTTTCCTCATTTGTAAAGTACAAATCATGATTGTACCTGGTTTATAATTAGTCGATATATATATGAAGTGCTTAGGATAGTGCTTGGTAGAGACGATTTGTTCTATTAGCGTTTGCTATCAGTCCTATTATAGTTATTATTATTACTAGCAGGGAGGGCAGTCACTTTCTCCCCACTGATATGTCCAGTGATTGTGGCTTTTCCAGCCGAATTCTTCCTGACAAGCATTAGCCAGGGATCCTGTTGTCTCTGCCCCTATCCTGCACTCTATCCATAGCTTGAACAACTAAGTCATTAAAATATCTTTTTATTGCCAGAGTCCATGTGCATTCACCAGATAGAGACAGAAAACAGAGACGAGCAGAGAAGAAAGCACCACCCAATGGGGCGTGGTCACACTGCAATCCCACAGATAGAGACAGAAAACAGAGACGAGCAGAGGAGAAAGCACCACCCAATGGGGTGTGGTCACGCTGCAATCCCGTCTTCATTTCTCCATTCTGTTGGAGTTTGGAGCACATACACCCACGTGATCAGCATGTTTTTCAAGCCACCAGGGCTGGGATTCGAACTGCAGCCACGAGGGCTGGGATCTGTCTTCCTTAACCACTAGGCCACAAGGTTGGCCTTAAAACATTTTTTTTTAAATGTGAGAAACAGGGAGAACACATGTGGGAGAGAGCTAGAAAAAGGTAATTTTTACGAGGTGTCCCCGTGTCACAATCCTCCTGTGCCAGCCTCCTACTTGGTTAAGACCACAGCAAGCACCATTGCACCTGGCCTATTTAGGTTGGCCTTGGAACCAAACCTGGGCCTCCCATGTGGCCTCAGCCATCATGCAAGCACTGGGGCCTCCACTGGCGCCACGCGTCTGAGCCCTTAAGGTAATGTTTCTGATGAACTTCTAGTTACTTGCAGGACCCATTGCTCCCCAAGGAAATGAAAGGCGACATTATGCACGCAACTGAGAATCCTAAAACAAATGTTTCTCAAGTTGTAAGAATGGATCATTTGCCACTTGCATGTGTGAATTTTTATATTTCTCCTGAGAGAAGTCAAAAAAAGCAAGCTTAATATTGACATAGTTGGTTCAAGGATGTGGCTTCGGGTTACACTGACACATTCCACAGGCTTTACAGAGTGTAAAGCCCACAAAGCACCTGCTTCACATTTGCAGGACCTTTCTTTATCCCTGTACCATCTTCTTCCTTCTGAACATATGATGCCTAACCTGCCTCCATGGGTTTTCAAAGGGCAATCCCAGTTAAGCTTTCACTGTAGGTTTCAAAGGCCAGCAAAATTAACCTTGGCCCTCTTCGTTATTTGCATTTTAAAAGGAGGGTTTTTCATCTTAATAGACCTCTCATTTGTTGACTTGAGAGTGAGAAAATGCATTTCTACATGGCCTTTGCAATGGAACAAAGCTAGACCTCAGGAGCTCCACTGTATTTTAACCAATTCCTCTCCCCTCCTTCAGCCCTCAGCACCTACAGGTCCCCAAGTGGCTTGTGTTGGACACTTTCTGTGGCTCACTTCACAGTTGTGACCTGCCATCCATACTTCCATTTTCTATTCAGGGCTTCTCTGATATTTATAAGAACCCTCTTGGCATTCACACTGTGTAGCCTGGAGTGAAGGGGCATTGATCTCCCAGGGGAGACCAGTGTTCATTAGGGATACACGCTCTTCTGTCTTTCACACAGGTGATTCTGAAGCACGTTCTCCCTAGTCCCCCAGAGTCCTGTTGGGATGAAGCCCCCATTGTCTAGAGTGGCCACCAACTCCAGAACTCCTCTTTGTATCAGTTTTCTCTCTGCCCATGTTTCTCTCTTCAGTTTCCTACTCTTGCTTCCTGGGATAACTTACAAAAAGGGGGCACCTATTTTCTGCAGGGAACCCAGGCTAAAGTAGTGCCAAAGGCTTCGTGTGCCTTGACTGGCCATTTACTTTTGTGCTGTTCAGGGGAGGATTAGCATGTTTACAGGTTACAGTTGATACAACAAACATTTGGCAGAGTATTTGTGAACAATTAAAATAAACATGGTTGTTTGAAATTTAATGCAACTGTAATAATATTTACTGTAGTTTACCTAGTGCCAAGCGCGGAGCTGGGGTTTGTGGAGACAGTGGTGAGTGTCTCTCACCGAGATTGTAGCCCGATGTGTGCGGTGCATTCCTTTGTCAATGGCTCTTCCAAGCAAGAACACAGGCGTCTGCTCTGGAAATGAAAGGTAAGCAGATGTCAGGGCAGGAATCACAGTATGGTAAGCGTATGGATGGATTCGTCCTGTCCCATTCCTTCTAATACCTAATCTCACGGAGCCTCAGTTTCCTCCTCTGTGAAATGCAGAACCATCTAGTTACTGTGCGGACTGAATGGGAAAACGTTTTAATAGTTGTATTATGCTGCTTGACATGTAGCAGGTGTGCAGCCAATTCTAGCTTTGCAGTAAGTTGTTGATTTCTACATGATGCGTTAGTGCCATGAGGGCACTGGCTTTAAATGAAAAGAGAAGAGGAGGAAGGAGCATAAAGGAGGTGCTATACTTCTGTTCCTGAATCTAGGTGTATTTTTTGTTGTTGTTTTAATACTAGGGTTATAAAAAAGAAGAATTCAGCTAAGAAAAAGGTAACCACAACTAATTATTTGAACAGATGTTAGACTTTTGGTCACTTCTCAGTAAAGTAATTTATGTCAGATTCTGTGCTCCCACATTTAGATGACTTCTGTAGGATGACAAGTGTATTCTTAAATGTTGACTATCACTGCAAGTAAAAAATAGACATTCACATACATTTTGTATCATATTTTGTCTGGTTTGGTCTTCAGCAATGCTTCCCTCTCTCTAATTACCCTAGTTTGTCGGAAGTTCATTTTACCTTCCATTGACAATGGGTAGCTGATTCTAGATGGTCTCTGGGAAATGGTCGAACTATTTTGTTAGAGATGGTTAAAGGAAAAACGAGGAGATCCCAAGTTGAAGATAATATAAAGAAGGTGGGGTGAGTAGTGGAAGAAAGAAGACTGGAAAGGCATTCAAACAGTAGAGCTGACCATGGTTACGCCATCACTGAGAAGGGAGGTGTAGATCTATGGGCCCCAGAAGCCACGGTGCACAAGCCCACCCCTTCCTCCCACTGTTCTGCACACCTGTCACCAGATGCTTGGACCTCTCCCCTCATGGCCAACCTATAGGTCATCTCTGAATGAAGGTTTGTATCACACCTACAAAACTGGAGAGCAGGCAATTTTCTGTTGCTTCTGCCTTCTCCCATTTCTGTGCTCCTAGCAAGCCTACTATTCTTCCCATGAGACAATGAAAATATTTTTTGACTATATTGGGTGTTCCCAGCACTCTGCCTGATGAACAGATGAAAGGTGGATCAGAGAAATGGGTAGACAGGTAGAGCTGGTGCGAAGGGTTTCTGGCACTGTCTTGGATTGCAGGGAACTGGGAGTCTTACAGAGATCCCTTTCTTCCCCAGTCTCTGACTGACTTTTATTTTTTTAAGAGTTTTTGGTATAGGCCACATGTGCTTACCAGAAAGATAGAGAGACAGAGAGACAGAAAGTGAGAAATCACCCCCCAGGGAGGATGGCCACGCCACAATCCCTTCTCCTCCATTCTCATCTTGGGATCCTGGGCACGCACGCACACGTGCCTGGCATGAGTTTAAGCCACAGGGTCCAGGACTCAAACCTTAGTCGACTACATGAGAGTCCAGCGACAGAGCCATTACACCAATTGCTGTTCCCCTGGCTGGCTTTTTAAAAAGACTTCAGTACTGAAACAAACCAGACGGTCGATGCAACCTGATGATTTTCCTTCAGATGAATGGTTTTGTTGTATTGAGAGTACATGGCAAAAAAAAAAAAAAAAAAAAAAAAAATTTACTAACTCATAAGTTTATCAAGTAGTAATGTGTGACTAAATGTTTTAATAAGGTCACAAATTCCATTATAGTATGTTGTGTTTAATAGCTTTTAAAGGTGAAATAAAATTATCAGCTCTTAGTTACTCTCCCCTAATTTGGTGTAGATTTAATGAGGGGCTCTCTAGAAGCCCACGCCTCCTCTCCCCTCCACAGCCTTTATGGCCTCCCGCCCCAGAGCGCTCTGTTGCATTCAAGACGATGTACTTCCATGTAGAGCTTCAGAACTTGCGTTTTAGAGAAAAGATTAAAATTAGGATCGCAGCTTAGCCAGTCATGGGAGCTTAGAAGAGTTTGGAAAGGTGACATTCCATCATTTTTGTCATAGTCTTCATTAGAAGTCTATTCATGTGTCCAGGTCACATTCAGGAGGGAAAGGCCATATAAATCTGCCTACCACAGCTATAATTAGTAGCAGTGTAAAAGTAATGTACAGTAACTGTTTCACATTGTATCAAGACGACCTGAAAACACTTCCTACATTTCCCTGTGTTTATACAGAAGTTCACACCTTGCGCGGCAGGTGAGACTTTGTAGCCCAGGTCTGCGTTTCTCTCTTAGTTGGGTGTTTTGTTTCATTTTTGCTTTTTATTTTTTTTTTTCCCCTACCACTCTCCCATCTATCCCTTTAGTCTATTTTACTCACAGTTTCTCATAGTGTCCAAACATGCCAGGTACTTAAGATCTCCCAAGAGGTTCCCCTGGAAATCACAATGATGTCTAGAAGATTTATGTCCTTGGAAGAGGTGATGATGTCTGTTTTGATTCCTAATTTTTTTTTAAATCAATACATTAAATTATTTCCACATTATTTTTTCCCTTTTAAAATAGGACAGGAGAGGAACCAGCAGTTGGCGTAATGGCTATGTCCCAGGACTCCCATGTAGTCGACCGTGGTTCGAGTCCCGGACCCGGTGGCTTAAACTCAGGCGCATGTGGGCATGCGTGCGCAAGATCCCAAGAGGAGAATGGAGGAGAAGGGATCACAGCATGGCCTTCCCTGCTGGGGATTGGGGTGGGGTGATTTCTTGCTTTCTGTCTCTTTGTCTCTGTCTTTCTGGAGAGCACACGCACCCTATGGCGAAAACCTCTCCAAAATAGGACAGGAGAGCCTTCAAGTAGGTCCAAGTGAACGTCAGGCCTGAGAGTCACAGAAGGTTGAGAGATGCGGCCATGCGTATTCATGCCTTTGTGCTTTCTTGGGCTATTGCCTTGCGTTGTTGGACAGACTCAACTTTCAAAGTCACACTCATCTGTGTTTGGAGGACACGTCTTCAGCCTCTTCAGGACTTACTTTCCCACCCTTATCCCTTAGCATTTTGGATATACGCTTCCTACAGCACTTCCCATGGTGTGCGTAGAAAATGTTCCACAGGCGTCTGTGTTTCTTTACTGCAATGCGGATGGGGTAGAAGTGAGCTTACTTTCTTAAATAAGTGATCTGTTGAGTTCTTCCTGCCCACAGTGTCCTTCTAAATGGAGACTTTCTTTGCTTGTAGACCTCATTGCCCAAGACACCCTGGGCAATAATTGTCCTGGCCTAACCATGTCCCAATGGCACATCACCAGTGTAGGAGTGCTGGACCTGTCCTAGTCGGTGATGTGTCCAAGTTCATCAGCAAGCAAGTGGTGGAGCTGGGATTAAAACCCCAACAGTCTCATTGCATAGCCCTTGTTTCTACTCTCTGTACTATACAGCTACAGACTTTGGATGGGAACTAACTCTTCAAGTACCTTTGGGTTCTGACAGACAGGAGCTTCAAAGACATGAGAAAAACATGAGATTTTTCCATGCTTCAAAACTGTTCGAATACCAATACACCACGTCAAAAGTGCTTCCCAGAGGAGCATTTACCGACAATTCTTGCTGTCCTTGTCAATCACTCACAAAATCTCTCTCTCTCTCTCTCTCTGCATTTTCTTACAAGAAGGTATTTGGTTGTGACAGGTCACAATTTTTTGCCTTTATATAATAAGTGCCCTAGTACCATGGGTTTGCTATAGGTTATTACATATTTGTCTCAATTACAAGGTTTGACCTTCTGTATCTTAAAGTCTTTCTCTAATTCTGTGAATTAGACAATATACATACATACATAATAGAAATGAACCCTTGTTGGTTTCTTTGTTTTTTAAAGAATTATTTAATTTAATTTATTTATTATTGTTGTTGTTGTAAATTTGCTATAGGGCATGTGTACACACCAGAGGGACATGGGGGGTGGGGAGGAGGAGTGAGAAAGCAAGCCACCAGGTGCGGAACTGGAACCATAGTTGGCCATGTGGGAATCCAGTGTCTTAACCACCATTCCCCTTGCTGCCTGCCACTCCTGCCCGCACCCCCCCCCATTAGGTTGGCCTTCTTTTTCTTTCTTTCTTTCTCTTCCTTTCTTTCTTTCTTTCTTTCTTTCTTTTTTTCTTTCTTTCTTTCTTTCTCTTATTTTTTCTGCCTGACACCCTGCTTCTTTTAGGAATGGTACTTCTCCCATGCTGAATGATCCTGGTGGGACTACCCTTCAACTCCACCCATAGGCATAGAGCCATAATCGAGTCTAGGCCAGTCCTGTAGATAATGGTTACAGGTGGTACAAGACCCAAGTCAGGCCAATCAGAGTTGTCCTGGCTTGATATTCAGGAGTTGGGAGAAAGAAATTCTATGGTTGCTAAGTTGGGAATCAGTAAATCTGCCATTGGGAAGCCTTCTTGTCATGTGGTATGAGCTGAACTATAGAAAGAAGCCAACAGAGAAGCAAGCCTGAGGACGAGGGAGAGGGATGGAGAGTATTGAACTCATCAGTGCCTGGTGCAATTCCTAACTGTTTAAGCTAATAGATTACCTTTGTCTCTAAAACTAGTTAGACATGAGTTTTCATCATTTGATAGCCCAAAGTCAAAGATGGCAAGTCAGTTTCAACTTAGACCACCAATAGGATGGCCCAGTAAAATATATTTACATTTGAATTTCAGATAAACAACAAACAACTTTTAGTACAATAATTTTTTAGTATTTTTGTGTGTACAAGTATGTCTGAAATACTGCATGGGATATACTTACACTAAAAAACAATAATTGTTTGTTGTTTATCTGAAGTTCAAATGTAACTGGGCACCCTGCATTTTTATTTACTAAATAAGTAGCATTAATGGCTGCTTGGAACACTGAATTTAAGATTCTGAGACCAAGATAGCCCTAGTG
>NW_006159803.1:7506343-7521263 GCF_000334495.1 Tupaia belangeri chinensis | reverse complement strand
GAAAGAGTATGATTATTGATTAGTGGTGTTTGCTCTATGTGGACATAGAGAGAGGCGGTGTGCAAGCATAACGCATACACCATTCCTGGTTTATCCCAGATGTTTACAAATGCTTTTTTTCTGTAACCTTAGGCAATGCAATTTACCCTAGTAATAATAGAAGAAATGGTAGCCATTATTAATTAAGTCCCTTTCCTCTAACTCAAAGCTTTCCATCATCTAACTTAATCCTCCTGACTCTATTTTATTGGCTGTATTTTACAACTAAGACTCAGAGGGGTTAAATCCTCACAGACAGTAAATGATAGAGTTAGGCATTCAAACCTGTGTCTATCTGACACCAAATCTCACGCTTGTTCCAATGCTTCATTCTACAGGAGGCAAATATTGTCCTGACAGCTATTTGCCAAAGTCATTTTAAGATGCTATTCTACAAATCACTATCTAAACACTTAAAAACCTACTTCTTGGCCCAAAATGGTAAACTGTCCTTTCACGACAAAGAGCAGCAATTCAGTAACAAATTGGAGCCTTGCATGAGGCAGTGTTTTGGCAAACAGATTTCAACAGTTGACACCAGAGGAGTGCCAATTGTGAAAACTAGTTTTAGGCTATAGATAACTACATAAACCCAGCATTATGACAAGGGGGTGGGGGGGAGTCTGTTTAACGTGTGGCAGGGGAGCTAGATGAGGCCCACATAGAACTTGGAGTAAGCCATTTGTGGAGCTGGAAGGCTGTGGTTCTCAGTGATCCGCATGAGCTGATAAGTACAAGAACATTCATTTGTGCTTCAGTAGAAGATGGTGTATGAGTATATTGTAACTTCTGTTTTAACTTTTTATGTTTTTGATGTTTGATATTTTTTATTGTTTAGGTTTTGGCCATAGGGTGCATGTCCTCATCAGATAGAGAGAAAGTGAGAAATTACCCCCCACAAGGGGGAATGGTCATGCTGCAAATCTTTCTCCTTCATTCTCCTCTTGGGATTTTGGGCACACATGCACATGCACCTGGTGTGATTCTCAAGCTGTTGGTTCTTGGAGTAGAACTGCAGTTGCCCATGTGGGAGTCTAGTGAGTGCCTTAACCACCATGCCACATGCTGGCCCCAGATGTTTAATATTTTTTAAACTAGAATGCAAGATAGGGAGATAGTTGACATGCGTGCAGTGCAGAGGATGGGATAGGATAATACCAAGCCTCCATCCTACTCCTTGATAAGAGAGACGCTGAAGGGAAGTTGTGCTTTGGACATAAGCAATGCTATTTCAGGCCCAGTGGGAAAAGGAAGACATGGAGACAGGGAGAGCTGTTTTCCACTTTGACATGCTACCTAGCATCTCTCCAAGACCTTGATGCCTGGAAGTCTGGCCATCATTTAAAGGCAGCATTCTTGGCCTGAACACTTTAATTCTAAGGAAAAGTCCAGTCAGCGCTTGCAAGGGTGTGACTTCCTACTTTATATGCAGCACACATTGGGCTAAGCTTTGAGTGGCAGGTGACAGAAGGTGATGAAGAGGGTCATGAGTTCATGCCCCATGGCAATTCTTTGACATACTTGGAAAATTTCTCAGGGGCTAGGAACCTGTATGAACAGGGGGTCTTTGACTATGAGGGTTAAAGGGACGTCCTTTGTATCTACAGACCAGAGAGGCCTTGAACCAAACTCCTAAGCATGGAGACTGACTAGAGAGAAAGGAGAAGAAATACAAGGGTTTTGAAGAATGAACAGAGGCTTAATTAACCTATCAGAGACAAGGAGGTCTAAATGCTGGGGGAAGGCCACCACCATCCAGTAAATGAAAACAGACCCCTAAGGAGAAAAGTATCACCTTTTCTCTTACTCGACCTTGGAGGAGTAGTTGTTCTGCGCTTCCTCACATCTGTTTCAAGATCCAGGGCCTGATCCTGCTGGTGACCTCTCATCCCAGTGATAGCTGAAGCATGGTCCTCAGGTATTTGGCATCCCTGTGCCATGTCCCTTTCCCTTTGCCCTTTCTCATAGGATGACTGTGACCTTCAAGGTGTTCTATTTTAAGACTGACAAGTGCATTCTGAGATCAGAAGATATCGTATCGCAAATTGTCCCTGGGGACTTTTATTGTATTTCTCTGAACCTTATGAATGAGGCGTATATTTCATTGTGCTAGACACACAACAGCCTGTAAAATTTATTAGCATACTTTAATTTTCACAAATGTTCTACCTCTCCAGATACGGCTTGGCCATGGCATCCGCTCAGCCTGTGTCCTTTCAGACTTATCAGCTAGGCACAAAAGGCATTTCTGTGAAAGAAAAAAAGGAGAAACTTAAATCAGTCAATAGCTCACTATATTCAGGGCAGAAGGGGTTTCTGTATGCTTAAAAGGCGTATTGGCATTTACAGCTGCAGGGAAAAATTAAGGAGGGGGGCATTTCTCACGGGTTAGGGCTAAGTCCTGAGCAAAACCCAGCTTCTTCACTATTTTTCCTGAAAATATCCTTACTCAAATGGCCCACTGACTTATTGCAGCTGGCAAAAATTAAGTCCAAATTTGCAGGCTGACTTTTCCAATCCTTTGGGCCCACTGTTCAGCCTCGTTCCCCTCAACACCCTTCCCTGCCCTTCACAATAAATAAGCCAATCTGTTCAATGTTCCCTGAGACCTTCTGTCTCTGAGGCTTTTGTAGACATTTTTTCCTGCTGGGATGGCCATTTCTCCATACTCATCAAGGTCCAACTCATGCCATCTTCTCCACTGGACTTTGAGATATCCACAGAAGAAACCCACCGAGCCTTCCTTGGAAGAGTTAGAACGTATCTCTCAATCTCTCTGGTGGACCTGAACATTGTTTTATGATTATTTCCATGCCTACCTGGGCTTTCCTACTAGACTGTATTATCCTTGAGGATGGATCCATATCTGAGTCTTCCTTGTATCATCCCCTCCACCCCACCCCACCCCATAATACCTCATGGCATAGTGCTGGACACAGCCTGTGCCACTAAATGTTTAATTGAATGACCACGGTGGTCAGGTCCGTTTTGTCTCTGGAAAATTCAGGTCTGAACTGCCACAGAGTGATCCCTCTTTGCCCAGGACATCTGCAGTGAGAGTAGGGTGTGTGGTCTCTGAGCTACGTGCTGGTCTGACCTGGGCCTTGGCTCGCGTAGTCCCTGCGATCTCAGCTCTTCTTCTCAGTGACCTGTTACAGAAGGGAGTGCCAATGTCCATGGCCCGTGCCAAGTACCTTTTCTCCAAGCCTGTTGGGGACCCCAATTCTCCTCAATAATTCATGATTTTCTGTTCTCTATCCCAACCACACAGTCCCAGTTCAGACCCTCATGATCCCCTACCCAGACAACTGAAGATGCCTTTCCAATTGCTCTCGCTGCCTTCTGGCCTGTTCTCCAAATTGTCTTTCATGTAGTGAAATCACCCTTGTCCTTGACATCCCCCTGCATAACCCATTACTATTTCTCATCACCTGTTGAAGAAGGTAGAGCTTCCTTTTCTATGGTATGAAAGTTGTTTTGTGAACCCACTCCTACTTCCCCTTTAGGCCCAATGTTTGCTGTTTCCTGCCTGAAATCCTTCCCTTCTTCTTGCTCCTATCCTTCCTCTTCCCCTTCCTTCCCTCCCCTTTCTTCCCTTCCTTTCTTTCTTTCCTCCCTCTTTACTTTCCTCCCTCCTTTCTTTCTTTCTTTCTTTCACTCTTTCTTTCTTCCCCTTTCTTGTGTTACAATTTCATTAAATCCGTAAGAGCGCACTACTCATATAAAAAGCATTCATGATATCTTTATCTTGGGCAGAAAATTATTATACATTGACAAATTATAGTTGTATATATTTATGGGGTACAAAGTAATGTTATGATTGTTTAATACAATGTGAAATGATTAAATCAAGCTAATTAATCTACTGATCACCTCAAATATTTTATACTTTTTTGTGATGAGGATATCTGAGTTTTATTCTCTTAGCAATATTGAAATAAATGTACAATACTTAATTATTACCTTTCTTCATTAGGCTGTGCAATAGATTTCAAAAAAAAATATTCAAACTTATTCCTGCTATCTCACTAAGCTTTATGCTCTTCGATGATCATTTCCCCATTCTTGCCAGCACGTAGCCCCTGGTAACTACCATTTCACTCTCCGCTGCTATGAGATCAATTGTTTTAGTTTTCACATGTAAGGAAGAACATGTGGGCCAGCACAGGGCCTAGTGCTTAAGGAGGCTGGACTCCATATGGCTGACAGTGCAATTCTAGTCACAGATCTAGCAGCTTGAGAACCATGCCAGACATGTGTGCCTGCCTGCCCAAAATCCCAAAAGGAAGAATAAATGGAGGAGGAGGTGTCTATGCCCAAAGGGAGGGGTGTGTTCTCACTTTTTCACTTACTCTCTCTCTGCTGAGAACATGCACCCTCTCACAAATTCTAAAAAAGGGAGAGCATGCACAATTTGTCTTACTTTACTTAGCATAATGTTTTCCGATTTTATCCAAGTTGTTGCAAATGACAACTTAGATGAAATGTCTTCCATTTCTAAGGCTGACTAGTATTCCATTTGTGCACATGCACCACTTTTTCTTAACTATAACCTGTTGATGGGCACTTCGGGTGACTCCATTACTTCCTGTCTGAACTTTAGACTCCAGTTAGGATGGGGAGACTGCCCTGTCTCACTCCATGCTTCCCTGATGCTATGATTTTAACCTTTGGATACCCACCATTCTTTATATTTTTCATATGGCCAACTCTCATTTTTAAAAACCCTTCTAATCACAATTCACAAAACACAGGACAGTTTAGATTAGATGCCCATTCGTGTTCCTTGATACACTGTGATGCATGGTTCTGGCAAGTCACCTCTTAAAACCCCACCTAGATTACGGTTCTCCTGATAACTCACCACCAGTGTCACCACTCAAATCCATACACATCCCTTTCAACATCCCTTACTATCACGTTATATGTAATGATCATGTAGTTTCCACATTGCAAATGTAAAGAAGGTAAAATTTCTGAGTCTGGCTTTTTTTCTGTACCCTGATCATAAAAGGACCTTACAAAATATTCCAAGATAAAAGTAGGGAAGATGTCAGTGGGTGGTAAATACCACAGAGAGACAGACATTCAGGGTTTTCGAGATCAGCAATAAGCTCCATGAAAAGCACTATTCAAGAGAACTGAAGCAAAAGGAACCAGTGAAGTGGGTGGGCTTGAGATAGTCTCTGTGGAACTATGTCTCTTAAAACCAAATCAGATCACACCAATTTCATAGTTCTAGTCAATTCCTCCACCAGTGTGTGCCTTGATTAGAAGGGAAAGCCAATGAAAGGACATGACCTTCCTAGTACACATACATTCCTACTATTGGAACATGTATGCAAGAAAATGATTTACAGAGTACTTCAGAGGCATCACTGCCATTTTGGAATACTAGTGAGTCAAGCTTGTCCTAAATTCAGAATTAAGTGCTTGGCTCAACCCTTGACTGTTTAAAAGTTTTTTTGAAAATCCATTCGTTTGATGAGAGATAAAGAGATAGAGATATATAGCAACCCCAACAAGGTCCCAAAGCCATGATCCACTTCCAGCTTCAGCTCCAACCAGCCCCAGCATACTCAGTGATGTCTCTAGATACAAACTAGAAACTAACCAGGTGGGTCACATTTTTTATGTTTGTGGAACATTGGGTTTTACTGCTGCACCACTGTCCAGCTAACACTTGCCTTCTTTTATAACTCGAATTGATTGAACTCCCCATTCATCTAGGTCTTTTATAATACTGATATGAGAAATGTAAATTAAGTGCTCCTCTCATAACCTTCACTATGAAAGTCTCTTTGGCCCAATTCAAGATCACTCTTTTTAAGAAGGTTGAGAAGTCCCATCAACCACCTTATTTCTAATGCTTCACTCCCACTGCTAATTCCCATTTCAGTTGACATATTCACCATCAGTTTGGTACTGGAGATTAAGTTAAATTAGTACTTAATAGGTTCTAAACTGCTCTGCTGTGGGTTAGACCATGGCGCTCGTTCTTGATTTAAACAGAATATTGGATCGCCATTTGCCAGCATGGTGATTTGTGCTTTGGCAGCCTTTGCAGATCCATAAGTAAACGAGTAGATTTCCCTGACACAGTAATCGGCCTTACTGTCTGGAGTCATCACACATTTTTCTTATACGTTGAATTAATATAAAGAAGCAGGATGGTTGATGGTTTCATTTGTCGTACCATTAATGAAACATAAAACAGATGTGTGAAACACTGTCTTAGTAATAGAAACGGCATTGCAAATTATTTATCTGCAGAAATCATGTCCTGAATGCAAGACAGGAACAAAATGTAGTTTTTCTCTTGACAGTACTAGGTCAAACTATATTAAAAAACCTATTAAGCATAAAGTCTCCTGCTGCAGTTAAATATAAAACACAATTTGATCTCTCTGTTTAGTACAGTATCAACATCTTTGGATTCACCTGTGTGTGAATTTCACTTCTTTCCTGGTCACTTCCCAGGTAATTCACTAAAAGAGGAAAGCGTGAGGGAAACATATGTCCGCTCTTACATTCTCTCTCTGAAGACCATCCTGGCAATGAAGTGTTGTAGGAGGAGATAAAGTCAGCCAGAGAAACTTGGCAGCTGACTCTGGTACTAAGGGAATGTGTCCATCACCTCGATTTCATCTTTTAATATGCAAAGGAAAACATAGCATGTTAAACTCAAGAGGGAATATAAAACAGCCTTTTGAAGAAAGGCTTGGCAGTACCACAAGATAGGGGTTGTAAATTGCAGTGCTTTTCCTGACTTGATTCCTTAGGAAAACTGGAGAGATTGAATACTCAGGCTATGGTTTGGGGCACCGGTGCTTATCACAAGCACCTTTCTAAGGGAGGAGGGGTAAAAAAGAAATGAGATGGAGGACCAAATGGCTCAGGAGGTTCAAGATGCCCTGCAAGCCTCACCCTCCTGGCAGCCTTCTCTCACTGGTCCTTAGTGGCCATGGGCCATGGAAGGCCTTATTGTACACCCAACACAGCTGTGCTGTCTTCCTGTGGGAGTCCAGGAAACTTGCCCTGAAACAGCGTCTCTCTACAGTCTGGTCTCGTGCATGGTAATTCCTGACAACCTTGACCTGCTCATTGCACAGTCCAATGATCCATGATTCCAGCCTCAGCCTCCCAAGTTCAGCCTGGCTGCCCTGCAATTCATTTTGTGGTTCTGCTTGCTTAGTTAACAGTTAATCAGGATTGCTCTGCTTCTCTGTGCTTTTTCCTGATACATTCTACCTGTGTCAGGTTCAAAGTTAGACTACTATATTATCTACATATAATTTTTAAAGATGTTTGTCTAGGAGATTGAACCATTGAAAACAGGCTTTACAACAGCTTTTACAATATGTGGCATGTAATAGGTACTCGAGAAATACTGAGTGAATGGGCCCTTTTCCCTATATACCCATCCCCTTATAATATGAATGAGAGAAAAATGAGGTTTGTCAGAAAGCCCGCTTGCAGTAGTCCCAGAACTAGTCTGGAACCATAAATCTTGGCCTTTTATTTACAGTGAAGAGCTTAAACACCAATGGAAATTGTACCCTAGTGCTCCAGTTCCTGAAGAGCCAAGGACAGAGTTCCTGCCCTTTGGAAACACTTACGAATTTTCCCATCACCCCGATGATGGTCTTAAATATTTTGTGTTGGTGAATTATTGGAGTTTTACATAGTTTGACTTGGACAGGGAAATTCATGCCTATCTTTATTCAGAATAATTATCGTATGGCTATTAAATGGTGGGCATCAGGAACTCATAGCCCAGTTAGGAAGTAGATATGTAAATAGGTGGGCAGGAACCTGATCATGACACAGAGATCAATTCTTTTGCTTTAATATGACACACACTTGAAAAGAGATAGCTAGGATGCATTGCTAGGGCAGCCTAGAGGAGGAAATCCACAGAATGAGAGAAAGTTTCGCCCAAGAGGGAGCTTGAACACATGATAATTAGTGCACTTTAGCTATATGGAAGAAGAGGAAGAGGAGGAGAGGGAGGGAAGGAAGGAAGGAAGGAAGGAAGGAAGGAAGGAAGGAAGGAATGAAAGGATCAATTCTTTTGCTTTAATATGACACACACTTGAAAAGAGATAGCTAGGATGCATTGCTAGGGCAGCCTAGAGGAGGAAATCCACAGAATGAGAGAAAGTTTCGCCCAAGAGGGAGCTTGAACACATGATAATTAGTGCACTTTAGCTATATGGAAGAAGAGGAAGAGGAGGAGAGGGAAGGAAGGAAGGAAGGAAGGAAGGAAGGAAGGAAGGAAGGAAAAGGTTAACTATTATGAGGATGAAATCTCCATTCTGGGAATGTCTGTCATGCACATGCCTGCTGTCGCTACCTTTACTATATGATTACTTCCACTGTTAAGTAATTACACGTGAGAGCCTACAACAGATGGTAAATAATGACATTTTACCAATTGTCCAAGCCCATGTTTTCACTATCAACCATAATTAATGATCCAGGCAATGGCACTAACAGTGCACTGCAGCTAAACTCCTCCTCCGCTGTCTGGGGTTTTGCACACATTCACTAGAGCTCGGGAGAAGGCAGCTGAAGAAGTAAGCGAGAAGGAATTTATTCAGGGAGCAGAACAGGATTTGGATTAGGTGTGCAGGCAAATGACCTGTGTGTCTAATTCCATTTCCTGTCACTGACCTTAAAATTGTTAGCTACCCACAGTGCAGTAGAAGCCATAATCAAACTTGATACGTATTTGTTTTGGCAATTGGCAGACACTTAAAAATATTTATTAGCTCCCTTAAGAAGAAAAAAATCTGCGGATATGAATTCTAAAATCCTTGTTTATGCAAAGAATCAAGCCTCACCAAACGTCCTACAGTGCTTCGGACAACAGTGTTTGGAGGTAGCCGGTCACAGCTGTCTGTAAAGGGGCAAAACTGAGCCTGAGAATTAAGGTGAAGCGGATGTTTTGATTCAGACTGATTTCTCCTGGGTCTGGACTTGTGGGCGTGTGGTGCCTTTCAAGGCTGGATCAAAGACACCTTGGGGAAGAGTCAGCCAGGTGCTAGGGCTGTGCAAAGCTGACGGCTTTCATCCTGGGGGGCACCATTCTCATTACTAAACGTCATTTAATGTTGAACAAGTGGGAAAGGCAAAGGTTCTTTGGAATCATTACTCCACAAGAGAAAGATTTGCAGTTTATTGAACCATGAAAGATGGTCTGAAATCACCCTTTCTCATATACCGCTGGTAAATCAATGCACCAGGTAAGCAGGTAAATCCTCCCTGCGTGCAAAATAAAGGCTGAAACATTCCACAGGCACCTGGAAGCTTTTTTTCCCCTGCAATGGTGTGTCTGCTCAACTAGAACAAGCCTCTTGTCAGTGATCATCCTTTCTGTAATGCTGCTCAGAAACTTTCCTTTTTGCTTCTTTGACCTATAATCTTTGAGGAGGATGCCTCTCCCCTCACCACCGATTTGACAACCTAAACATCAGTTATGAATACCAAGAGCCTCGCGAAGAGCGAATCCTCTTCTGAAGAGATGTCTGATGGGTCTAAACTTGAGCACAAAACTGCCAGCTTTTGCTCCCCAGCTGAGGAAAATCGATCCTGTTCCTTTTTCAGGCTCAGTGAAGTGAGTGCTAGGCAGTTTGTGTTTAATGGGGTCCCTAGAGTTGATGGGAGGAGGAGCTCGTTTTTATTTCCCCTGTGCCTGGAGCTCACCAGGCATGGCTAATGGGAGAACAGAATGCAGGGGAGGCCTTGCTCCTGTTAGTGTTCTTCTTTCTGTTGCAAATTCTAGAGAGTTGAAGATTCAGGGCATGTTGTCTAGGTGCCCTGTGGTAACTGGTTTGGAGACCTGCCGGCTTGAGATTTATAGTCTTGCTGAGGATTCCTGGGCTGAAGGTGAGATCCTGTTCCTGCCACTGAGGATAGACATTACTATTTTTTTTTTTAAGATTTACTTAATTTTATTGTTATTGTTTTAATTGCTATAGAGCACACGTTCTTACCAGAGAGAAAAAGAGTGAGAAAGCAAGCTGCCAGGTCTGGAACTTGAACTATGGTTGGCCATGTGGAAGTCTAGCACCTTAGCCACCATACCACTTGCTGGCCCTGGTATTTCGAATATTTTTACCCATGGTAAAAGGGCCAATCCCCAGGGACTCTGACTTAGCACTCCTTATTTGTATCAGATTATCAGGACTCCAGCTGGGGCTGGGCTCCACCTTCCCAGGGAGGAGCTCATGGGAAGCTGGCAGTAGAAAGAGATGAGCCTGGAGAGGTCAGCAGGGATGAGTTCTGCAGAACCTCCCATATCAAGCTAAAGCATCAAAACTTTATCCACAGAGCATGGAGAGTAACTGAACAATTCTTATCTAGGATAATATGGTCTCATTGACATTTTAGATAGAACGCAGTAGAGCTGAGTGAAGGGGGCCAAGAAGGAACAGGGAGGCCAGTTAGAAGTCTATTAATAGTTCAGGGGAGGGGCCAGCAAGTGGCATGATGGTTGAGGCACTGGATTCCCATATGGTCAACTGTGGTTTGAGTCCTAGTCCTAGGCCTTCTCTCTCTCTCTCTCTGGCCAAATTGAAGAATAATGATAGTAAATAAAATTATTTTAAAAATCATAGTTCAGGAGAGCTCAGGACTCAGGTATATCCAACTATCTGTTGCACTCTCCCATTTTAGTTTCTTACAAGGAAATAAAGTCTTGCCCTCTTACCACAAAATCATGCTCCTTCTGTTTTCCTTATCTTGAATACAGAATATCTTGAATAATTTTCCCACCACCCTAGTCAGAAACATGGTAATTACATTAACGTCCACTATTTTGTTCCTTCCCCATACTATCACCACGACCTGTCCATTTTACCTGTTAAATAGTTCTCAAATTGTTCCCTCCACTCCATTCCTAAAATTATTGCTCCAGTTCAGGTCTTTGTTTTCTCTCCCCTGGCAATAGCCTCTTGAACTAGAAAGTGGTGGTTCTTAGATGGTCTGCTCTTTCAAAAAAGGGGGAAAAATGAGAAACACCTACCCTCAGATGCAGATGCAAGCTCCGAAGTAGGAAGACTTACCTGAAACACTCAGACTAGTTAGGTATCTATCTTAGTCCATTTCTGCTACTGCAACTGAATAATTCAGGCTAAATAATTTATAAATGACAGAAATGTGTTGTTCACAGTTCCGGAGTCTGAGAAGTCAAAGATCAAAGCACTGGCAGACTTGGGGTTCAGTTAAGACTTTCTCTGCTCCCTCCATGGCCTCTTCTTTCACCTGACAGAAGGAGCAGGAGGCCCCTTTCATAAAGGCAGTAATTCTCTTCATGAGGGCAGCACCTTTATGAGCTAATCAGCTCCTGAAGGCCCCACCTCTTACTCCTATTGTCTTGGTGATTAGGTTCAGCATATGGGTTTGGGGGACACAAATATTCAGGTAATAGCAGTACCCTTCCCCTGCTTATCCCGTTCCTAGCATCTTTCGCGTTTGGTTGGCATTATCTAGTTTCTTATCTGTCTTCCTCTTCAGACCAAGGGTTGGCAAACTATAGCCCATGGGCTAAATCTGGGCTGCCACCTGTTTTGTAAAGAAAGTTCTATTGGAAGACAGCCATGTGCAATCATTTACATATTATCTATGGCTGTTCTTTTTTTCCCTCTACTACAAGGACAGAGTTACAGAGTTGAGTACTTGAGACAGAGACTGTGTGGCTCACAGAGCCTCGAGTGTCTACCCCTTGGCCTTCCACAGAGAACATTTGGCGATCGATCGCTATTCTAGACCTGTCAAGGGTGGGGAACTCTGCTTATATGATTGTTGTATCCTTCAAATCTAGTACAGCATTTGGTACATAAATAAGATGTATGTTATATGTAACACGATGGGGACAATCCCACACGTTGTGACCGACTCAGTAGGATTGAGGAACATGAGTCACAGCCCGATTTCCATGTTGTCTGTGAGTAGATGTTAAGGCCAGCTCCTACCTTCTTTGATGATGCCTCAATTATTTTTACTCGACATGCTGAACTCCCTTTTCTATGCCCCATGGTCCAACTCATCCTTCAACAGATGGCTGTAGTTTCTGGCTATTGTCAATCCCAGAGGAGGAAGAAAGGGTTAGAGGCCCCTACAAGGCATTGCAATCTTACTTTAGTTGTATAGTTGTTCTGATTCCATAAATTTTGTTAGTCGAGTCTAATAATTTTAGAATTAGATAATGGATTTAGGCACAACTTTCTAGAAGCAAAGTATCAACCTAACAAGAGACCTCAGACCTGTCTGTTGGTCCTGTCAGTGATCAGCATTGCACTGGGCACTTTGCATGAATGTGCTTGCTTTGCCAGTTGAGCTCACTGCTGTATTGCACGTGTCTAGAACAGTGCCTGGTACGTGGTAGGCACTTGACAAATGTTTGTAAGTGAAAATGCATTTGCAGTACTTTATAGCATCCCTCTTGCCACAGTGTGAGATTACTGTGAGGTATTACCTGTGTGCCCTCCCGTCTCCCATTATATGGGCAGGTAAACTGGGTTAGGAAGGTTCTCTCACCCAGCTGGCCATTGTCACTGGCAAGATTTAAATCTAGACATTTTGACGTGGAGGCCTGTGTTCATGACATTAAGATTCTGGACTGGTAGGAGTTCCATTTGGGTCTAGCATCCTCCTTCTTTAATACAGGGTCCAAAACATAAAGGAAGACAATCTTCCCAGGTCATTATGTCCCAGGTTATAATCACCATACATGAGTTTCAAAAGAATCAAGGTTAATTCTTTGCACGAAAATAGCACAAAGGCCCCTGGACATTCTGTATTGCCTGTGCAGGTTTTGGCATAGTCTCTGAAAATTCTGAAGACAGCAACCCCTCTCCCATGACACTGTAGTGGATCCTGGGCTTCCCTAAGGCTACACCGTGTTCTAATCAAGCACAATGGTAATGGGCAATTGAGCCAAACACCGGCTTTTCAAAAGGCCCCAGTATAATGTAGTGATTGTGTCATAGACAACAATAATAGAGGAAAAAAAACCCTCCCAGCCAGCTCTCTTCACATGACTGGACAGAGAAAACAAGCAAACACAAAACTGACTGAACCTCCCCCAGAACCCCTCCCGAGAAGGCAGGGCCCAGGACCATTGCTTGATTCTCTGTCGCAAATCGGATGAGGACAGGAAACGTCCCTATCTAGCACAGCAAGTGAATCTAATTTGTGATTTTCATTCCTTTCACTCTAAGCTCTATTTATGGATGATCTTTGGTGTCACATCCATTTCCAAAATATATCATTAAGTCGCAAAACCCACCTCAGCGGGTGAGATTAAAACTGATCATGTGGAAGTTTCTACGTGTGTTGCTAACACTTCTTTACCCAGACTGAAAACCAGACTTAGTGCTTTTCTTCTCCCCAAGATAATCTTCACTGTAATGGGCTACAGAAAGCAGCCTGCCAGCAAAATAAAATAAAATAAAATAAAAAACCACAAACATTTATTAAAGCCTCAATAAATAGTAATTCACTGAAGATAAGATTCTTCCTCCTGAAAGTCAAAAACGCCTTCTAAAAATTATTTCAGAAATGTGTTGCTAAAGGATTAAAATAGATTGAGTGCTTAAGTCTTCTGTTGTTCATGTTCAACTTGGTATTCCCTTGAGAACATTAAACTGCACAGGAGGGGCAAAGCTACAGAGATAGCTACTATTAGATCTGCTGTAGAGGTCTCCTGGGAGAGAGGGGGAGGTGTCCTGCATGGATTCTTTCCTCTTCCCTTCTCTCACCTGTTCTCTCTTCCTTTTTGCTTTACATTTGGCTCAGGTCCTGGGTTCTCTCACTTTCAGGACCTTGGAATGAATACCAGGAAAGACCCTGGGTGAACTGGGGTTAGAGGAGCTTTTGTCTGTTAGAACTGGAAGAGGGCTGATAGAATGCGCATCTAGAGTGCCAGTGTAGGGTGGCCGGACTACCTTTGGATCCTGGACACTCTCCTAAAATGATGTTTGTGCTCAGAGTTCCTCAGAATGGCCTGGTTTGGGGGAAGGAGAGGAGGAAGGTGGGCAGAAAGACGAGCAACCATGTCAGATAGCTTGGCATTTCCAGTTTCTGTTTCTTGTACGGAGAATATTCCAGTAGCGGGAGACCACTGCCCTCCTTTCTGAGTGTAGTCCTTAGAACCAGTAGGCAAGAAGGTTCGAGGGCGTCTTGGTGATCGCCGTGTCCAGTCCACTCACACGCACGTGCTTCAAGTCTCTCCCACTTGAAACAACAGAATCTCCTACTACTTGGTTTTGTTCTCCAGCTACCACGTCCTTAGCCTTCTCCTTCCCTTCTTTGCAAGTGCATTGAAAAGTAGCCTTTCGTCACTGACTGGTCCCGCACAGCTGCCTGAGCTCCAGCCTCCTCTTTCTGTAATCCGTCTTTGATGTATCGTTCCTAGAAACCGCGCATTGCAAAGTCATCAATAACCTTCCAGTTGCCAAAACCAATGACCGCTTTCCCCGTTAGTGCTTGAGTTTTTGCCACTTGGATGCCGCTCACTGCTCCCCTGGGAAACGCTCCCCTCCAGGCTTCTGTGATCCCCTCCTCCTGGTTCTCCCACTCCCCTGACAGCCCTCACTCAGTCTCCTGCCTGCTCTTCTTTCCCAGGGAAATTCAGCGACCCCCAACCATCCCCTACCCTGACTCTGTCCTTGACCTTGTTCTCTTTTCACTCTGTGGATTCTATTTGGCTGATCTCATCAATTCCTGTGGCATTAAGCACAGCCTCTATGGCTGTCTTTTTGTAGGCATGCCGCTAACAGACTTCTCAGCTCCACAGCAGGGTATCTTATTGCCCACAGGCGTCTTCACCTGGCTACGTTTGGGCACTTCACACACAGCTGGTCCCAGACCAGCC
>NW_006159803.1:7492438-7506328 GCF_000334495.1 Tupaia belangeri chinensis | reverse complement strand
TAAGAATCTTTGTATCTCTTTCAGTGCATCCGACCCAGAATCTGGGGGGTAACCTGACATCTATCTCCCACACTCCCCACATCTAATTAATCACCAAGTTCTTGTAATTTTTCATTCTATGAATCTTTGGTCTCTGCCTCCTACAATAGGCGTTGCCTGCTGTCTCCTTCCTGCCCTATTGTGCTGTCGTTTTCCTGACCTCCCTCCTTCTACCCTCTGCCTCTCCAACCCTCTCTCCATACAGGGTCTGAGTGATCCCATAGACACAGTCATTGTCTGGCAGTTCTGCTTAAAGGCCGTTGATAATTCTTTACTGCCCTAGGATAAATACAACCTGCTCAACCTGCTCAGAAAGGGCCCATCACTGGGGCCAGCAGATGGCATAATGGTTACCTCTCTGGACTCCCATATACGCAGCCGTGGTTTGAGTCCTGGACCCAATGGCTTAAATTCACGCCAGGTGCATGTGAGTGTGTCCCCAAGATCCCCAGAGGAGAATGGAGGAGAAGGGATTGTGGCATGACCATCCCCCCAGGGGTGATTTCTTGCTTTCTGTCTCTTTGTCTTTCTGACGAGCACACACACTCCATAGCAAAAGTCTCTTTTTAAAAAGAGAGAAAAGAATAGAAAAGGCCCATCGCTGCTTAGGTCCTCTCTACTTTTAACCTCACTCCTGGCCACTTGTACCCTCTTAGAGTCGTTCTGAATCACGCATCCTGTGTGCAGTCCTCAGCCATGCATCATTGCATAGGTTATTTCCTCTGTCTTGAGGATGCTTGACTTCCTGGTGAGCTCCGACTCCCCCGTGAAGATTGCTCAAACATCCCCTCCCCCGTACACTCTTCCTTGGTCTCACCCAGGCACAGTTAATTGCTCTGTTGTCAGTATTGTCATATTTTGGCTATGCCTGGACTAATACGTATCATGCACGTTTGTACCTATTTATTGACGAGATCCTTTCTCCGGCTGGCATGAGCTCCTCTGGGACAAGGAGCTTGCCTTTTTGAATCTTTTGAATTTCTGATACAAACTAAAATCTCCATAGATATAACTAAAAAGTGAGTGAGAAAACTGTGGTTCAGAGAGGTAAATTGGATTTCTCCAATCACATAGCTAATCAGTGGCAGTTTCTGGATAGAGCTGGCATCTTCTGACTCAGGACTTGTGTCCCAATTACCACTTATTGACCAGAGCCTGAAACCCAGATCTCTTATGTGGTGGAGGGGGGGCGAATCGGGTTTGTAAACTCTTTTAAACTGTAAGTATAACCAGTAGAGAAGAGCTTGCATACAGGTAACAAGCCATAACAAGGAAACCAGGTACCAGAACAAGGTCACAGAGTAGACACGATGGGAGAAGGAGGTTGAGACTTCTGTAACACCCTTGCTTCTCAGCTATGTCATCCTCTAAAAAATGGGAGTTTTCAAAGCAGACAATATTAACGCTCTCCTTAATATTGAATCTCCGTATTTTTCCTAGTTACCTTTCCCTTTGTTTCCAGTTGTATTTTTTCATACTCATCACAAACAAATTGGTCCTTGTTGGAATTGGTCAATGCCACCAATGTTAGACAGAGAAGGGCATCTGTTCAAGTCTTTGAAGTCTGTGTAGAACCTTTGGAAGGTCGGCTCCTCCCTGGAGCATCTCTCGTGGGTAGTTGGAAGTCCAATTCTGAGAGGTTGCCCTTGGGCTGAGCTGCAGGTTTACACATCTGTTCACTTCTGACCTGGCCTCGAAGGAGGTATTAAAATGTGCTTCAACCCTTTACTTTTTCTGTCCTAATTAACCAAAGTGTTTAATAAGTAACAAGGATGTTTCCAGTAATTTAGCACTTCATTAGTAATTTGTTCTATTATAATATGTATCACCAAAATCAACTCAATTCAGACAGCCATTTGCTGCCTTCACAAAAGATAATGACTTCTAATTCCCATTACTTGAGCATCTTATAAACATTATAAGTGCTTTGCTACTTTTCATTAAGGTGTATCTCAGAAAGATTTTGGACCTTGAAAATAAGTAAATAAAACCCATGAAAATTGAGCCACGGATAAGCAAACAAAATTGAATAAACAGTCACACAGAGAACCCCCTTGGGAGCAATCTACCAGGACTGTGTAGGGACAGGCTTTGTGTTTTTGCATAAAACAAAGTCCATTTCTTAAATCAGCTAATTTTAATCTTCTCAGATACCGAAGGGAACATTCCTATTTCATGGAGATGCGGGCTTATAAATTCAGAGAATGTTGGGACAGGGCATCTTAGTGTACTATAATGTGGCTGAAATAATTTTAAAGTCATTAAGCTGTACTGGAAATACACTTGTAATTTGTCCACATGCTATCTTGATCCCAGCTAATAGTGATCATGGCAGAGATCTCACCTTGGCCCTGGTTTCACATTGACCTTGCCTACTTGTATTACTTCTTGTATCTGCCCACAGCACCCAGTACAGCACCAAGCACAGGATAGGTGGGTCAGTGCTCGATTCCAGACAGCTGTTACCTTTTGTGAGTTGAGAGACTACTGTGCCCTAGTTTCTGCAGAGAAATGTTTAATGTCCTCTTGTTTTTCCAATGATTGGTGCTTACTCTTTTATGTAGCAAAAATTCTTCTTGTTCTTTATTTACTTTTTATTTTATGTTAAACAATTTTGAGAGAAATTGTTCTATAATGTAATGCATATTTCTTTGTTTTCCTACAAAGAGAAGATTTACAAAAGGAATATTACTCAGTTCCATACACCTAAGTGTCTAGATGGAAAGCAAGATGACTCAAGGTATAAAGTGATAAAGACCTATGAAGGGGAGAGCAGGATGAGAGGCACAATGGAGAGCAAATGGTAAGTGGCCAATAGCTGAGAAGAGATAGCTTTACTTCTTCCCCATGAGGGCAAGTGTGGCATCTTACTGAATCAAGGTCATGGGGAAACTGAGACTGCTTCCCCCTTATGGTGTGATATATTGTGGTTTAAAGAAGATTCAGCAGCTGCCTTTATAGAGCCCTTTACCTGAATTTGACATATTGAAAGTGTCTCACTTAGCTATTGCTGAATAACGAACCACTCGAAAACTCAGTTGTGTAAACGAGTAGGTATTTGTTATGGCTCACATATGTATGTATCAATTGAGTGAACCCTCTGGTCTCAACGGAGCTCACTGATGTGCTAGAAGTCATTTGTGGGTCAGGTAGGCAGCTCTGGGAGTAGTGGCTGGTCTCTCTCACATTTCAGTTGTGGTAGGAGAGTGGCTGTTGGTTACTCTGAGATGGCTTTGACAGGGACAAGTGGGCTTTCTTCCACATCATCTCTCAACCTCCAGCAGGCTATCCTGGCTTTGCTCACGTGCTGTGTCAAAGTTCCAAGAGAGCAAGTAGAAGCATGAAACATCTCTTGAGGACTGACATACATCACCGTACCTCAATCTATGGGTCAAAACAACGCCAGCTAAGATTCAAACATGAGGAAAGAGATTCCACCTGCTTCTGGAAAAAGTTATGAAGTCACATTGTTTAAACTCAGGAAAAGGAGCACTTAGGGCCATTTTGCAATCAATCTACCACAAACACCAACCTCTAAAGGGCTGGAAAATGCAATAGTTCCCTAGTATACTTTGTCACAACTCCTGTCTGTGGTGTGCCCAGGTCTATATGTGAATGTGCATACCCACTCCTGTGAAAAAGATCTTGAAGTCAGGCCTTTAAGATTTTCCCCAGCCTCCTTTGTAGGTTGTCCAGTCTCCCCACTTGCATGGGGTGGAAGTTGGCCAAACCAAGGATCATAAGGGTAAATGGTCATTAAACAACACTGGTCAGCTTTACCGACCATAATCATCATATTGATCACTGATATTGACAGATCTGCCCCGGTCAAGAAAGAGCCATTGAAACAGAGAGGTTGGCAGCATTCCACATCTAGAATTCTGCCATGAGCACAGATGTTGCTTTAATAAGCATTTAAGACAGTGCTGGGTGCTGGGATGTGCTTGGAGACACAAGTCACAAATTATTAGAGTATTTTGAGATCAGCAGATGGCGTTATGGTTACATCACTGAACTCCCACATGGCCGACCACAGTTTGAGTCTTGGACCTGGTGGCTTAAAACTCACGCTGGGCATGTGTACATGCATGCCCAAATCCTGAGAGGAGAATGGAGGAGAAGGGATTGCAGCATAGCCATCCCCTTAGGGGATGATTTCTTGCTTTTTGTCTTTCTGTCTTTCCCTGTCTCTCTGCGAGTGCACATGCCCTATAGCAAAAATCTCTCTAAAAAAAAAGAAAGAAAGAAAAGAAAAGACTATTTCATGAGTCCCATTGTCCTGTCAGGAATTGAAATTAGCTTTGTTTGTTTGTTTTGGTTTCAACAAAGATGAGTCTTCTTCATCTTGGAATACAACCTTTTGTATTTTCAAACTTTGCCACCTTGAGAGTAATGTAGAAGTTCATGTTTTCTTGACCTCACATTAGAAGAACGATCTCCTTCTTTCCTTTAGTTCCAGTTATAGAAACCCAAGAAATGCTACTATAAATAATGCTGCAGTGAACATGGGAGTGCAGATATCTCCTTAACATACTGATTTCAATTCTTTTGCATATATACTCCGAAGTGAAAATGCTGGATCATATGGTGGTCTTATTTTTAATTTCTTGAAGGAACGTCCATACTGTTTTGCATAGCGGCTGCATCATTTTACATTCCTATCCACAGGGCACAAAGGTTCCAATGTCTCCACATTCTCACCAACATTTGCTATCTCTGTTTTGTTTTTTGATAATAGCCATCCTAACAAGTGTGAGTCGACATCTCCTTATGGTTTTGATTTGCATTTTCCTGACAGCTAGTGATGTTGGTCATCTTTTATACACTCGTTGGTCATTTGTATGTCTTCTTTGGAGAATGCTCTATCCTAGTCCTTGACACACTTTAAAATCTATTATTATTTTTTGTTACCAAGTTATATATTTTAGATATTAACCCTTACTTACAGTACAGATTATTTACGGTAGCCAATATACACAAACAACCTGAATGTCCATCAATAGTTGAAGTAATAAAGAAAATGTGAATTTTATATAAATATATATGTATATGTGTAAATATGTATAATGGCTATAAACTGTCAGTATGTAAGATGAGTAAATTCTAGAGACAGTCCGGAAACACAGAGCCTAGAGTTAACAATACTGTATTGTTCACTTAAAAACAGGATCTCATGCTGTGTTCTTACCACACATACACATGCACACACACAAAGCTGAAACCAAACCAAGACAAAGCACAGTCAAAGGGCATGGGGAAACATTTGGAGGCTTTGTTTCGGCCCATAGATTGTGGCTCAGTGATGCTGTGGTTTATTACTGTGATCATGATGATGGTTCCATGGGTGTATGTGAACGTTCAAACTCATCCAACTGCAGACACAAAATATGTGCCACTTTTTGCATATCAGTTATATCTCAATAAAGTTGTTTAAAAGAAAGAAAAAAGGGGCTGGCAGATGGTGTGGTGATTAAAGGTGCCGGATTCCCATGTGGCCGACCACGGTTCAAGTCCTGGAGCTGCCGGCTTACAGTCTCCCTTTCCCTTTCTCTCCCTCTCTTTCTCTCTCTGATGAACTTTAAAAATAATAACAACAAATTGAATTAAATAAATAAATAATTCTTTAAAAAAAAGGAAAAAAGAAAAGAAAAAAAGATTTCTCAGAAAAGACTGACAGGACCAGTTTGGACCTAGGTGTCTGCCATAGTCCAATCAACACCAGAGGGTGGATATTACTGCCCTAACTGGACAGTTTCTATGGCAACCTATATATAAAGGGAAGATCAGTTCTTAGAGCATTGCCAGGGTGGGAGTGGGGCTGATAGCAATGAGGCAGGGAGTACAATAGAAAAAACAATATTTCTCTATTTCATATGTTCTGGTTTATTTGGACTAGCTTTGCAGATGCCATTTGGCTATATAGACATGTTTTCAAACAAAATACAATAAAGTACTAAAACGAAAGCTATACATAGTATTTACCCCATCTTTCATGATACTGAGGTGCTCTTGGATTCTACGAGGAAATAAAGATGAATTACTGATTATGTTCTGGGATACATTTTTCTGAATAATTCCTCATATAGCTTTCTAACTTGCTGGTTCATATCTTTTCAATAAACTCTATGCTAACATGGTTATTTGTGACTTCTAGCTTGTTGACATTTGGATCAGTGGGGATTTACTTCATTAACTAAGTTGGCCAACTAGTAGAAACCTTGACATACGGGGGCTGGCAGGTGGAGTGGTAGTTAAGGTGCTAGGTTTCCACATGGCCAACTGCAGATGGAGTCCTGAACTGGCAGCTTGCTTTTTCACTTTCCTTCTGTGTGTGTGTGTGTGTGTGTGTGTGTGGATGTGTGTGTGTGTGTGTGTGTCTTTGGTCAAATAAATAAATAATAATTAAATAAAAAGAATTATTTAAAAGAACAAAATAAACCTTGACATACCAAATTGCATCAGCAGCCCCTGCCCTGGTGCTGTTCAATTCCCCCCAGCCCACCCTACCCCCAGACCCCACTTTTTCAGCAGTGAGCTCAGGAGCACTGAGTCCTCATACGACCCATCTGTTTATTGTATGGGTGCACACTAGGGAAAAGAGGAAGAACATTATGGCCAAGCTTTATAGAGGAAAACAAGCTACTAATTGTCCCGGTGGATAACTACTATATTACCCATTCCATGAACGGTGGTCCAGAGGAAGTGTGTGTAATAAATGAGAGAAAGAAAAGAACTGCTGCTCAGGGTTTTTAATGCCCTGGCTTCAAAAGCCTCTCACTGCTAGATGAAAATATATCCAGTGCATGACTAAAATAGTTCTAGAAAAATCACAAAAATGCCCCACAGGCCGCATTCACAAACTAACCCTCACAGACCTTACATGAGCCCACCAGGCTCCCTAAAGGTCTCAGCACAAACCTCCTCCTTCTGGCCCCCCTATCTTCCCCCCACACCCACCACTGCCAGTTGCTCCTGGGATGTCACTGGTTCCAGGATCTGCCTCATCTACTGGACATGGGTATTTCTTGCTGAGAGGTTGCATATAAAGATTGTTGGATTTGGGGGTGGGCAGCAGGTAGCACGTTTGTTAAGGCACTGGACTCCCACATGACTGACCATGGTTTAAATCCCAGACCCGGCAACTTGAAAATCATGCCAGTTGTGTGCATGCACATGCCCAAAATTCCAGGACAAGAACGGAGGAGAAGGGATTGTGGTGTGGGCGTCCCCCCAAAGGGTGATTTCTCACTTTCCTCTCACTTTCTCTTTCTATCTTTCTCTCACATCCTATGGCAAAAATCTTAAACAATTGGGACCAGCAGTTCGTGTAATGGCTATGTCGCTGGACTCCCATGTAGTCGATCGTGGTTCGCGTCCTGGACCTGGTGGTTTAAAACTCATGCTGGGTGCGTGTGCGTGCATGCCCAAGATCCCGAGAGGAGAACAGAGGAGAAGGGATTGCAGCATGGCCATCCCCCCTAGGGGGTGATTTCTCACTTTCTGTCTCTGTCTGGCGAGTGCATGTGCCCTATAGCAAAAACCTCTTTTAAAAAATCTTAAAAAATAAAAAAAAGAAAGAAAAAGAAAAAAATATGAATAGATTTGGTAGCAGCAGAATTGTACAGAGCAGAGCTTCTTGGTAACTTCCACTAAGTGAGATAAAAAAAAACAAAAAAAACAAACAAACAAAAAAAACAGCAGTTCCCCCTTTCTCCTTTTTTTTGGTCTCCATTTTTCCTGAGTAGGAGTTGGGTCTCCCATCACCTGATTGCCTCATGAGAATTCAGGCCCCTCAATGTGAATCAAATAAGTATTTAAAAGTCAGATACTCTGAGCAGCTGCAAAGCACCAGAACTCCCTGGTAAAAGGCAGCTCATCTTGGCTTACCCTGGGCCAACATCTTCCTTGGTTGGCACAGAACTGCTTCTGCTGTCTCTTCCTGTGCCTGTTGCCTGTTCTGGAAGGGGTGTAAATATTGACATGTAAGATTGTAGTTCAGGCTTTTTCCTATGGCACTCTGTCACCTTTCCCTGGGTACCACGAAGGCTCCCTACTCCTCATGCAATTAGCATCAACCGGCTGCTTGCTGGCACTGTTAAATAGGAAACAGAGGAGCCACTTTGGTGTCTGCTGTTGTGTTTGCTTATTTTCCCCAGTTTGCACACAGAACAGAAGAGGGCCTTCTCTAACTGCTGCTGTTAAGCCCTGATTGCTGCTGGAGCATTATTAAGAACGACAAAGTGGGAGCCCTTTTGTTCTTTTGCTCTCTCTAAGGGAACAATCCACTTGATCCCCCTCCCATTGAAGTCAGATCCCTCCTTCCTGCTACTTTATACATGCTTTGACTCCAAAACCATGCATCTGAGTTGAATGAAATAATCTAGAGGAAGTTCAAGTTGTAGAATATTTTGATGCACTGGTTTCATCTCATTTCAACAAATATTTGCTCAGGATCTATTCTTGGCCTGCCTTTGGGGTTGCACAGAAATCTGTCTTGTCCTCAAGGAGCTCACCATCTATGGTGCAGAAGGACGTTAAATAAGATAAATTAAAATGAGATTGAGGCAGTCTATAAAAAGGAAGACAGAAGTTACTATGGAAGCGAAGGAGAGGGATATTAATACTGCCAGGGTGGTATAGAAGGCATTTCTAGAGATAGTGATGATAGAACCAAATCTTTTCTTAAAAGGATTATTTTATTTAATTTAACTTTATTTAGTTATTTATTTTTAGTTTGACCAGAGAAGGACAGAGTGAGAGAAAGAGAAAGGGAAAGTGAAAAAGCAAGCTGCCAGGTCCGGGACTTGAACCACAGTTGTTCATGTGGGAGTCCAGCGCCCTTAACCACCATGCTACCTGCCAGGTTTTAGAACCAAATCTTGAACCAAATCTTTTTTTTTTTTTTTTTTGAGAGGTTTTTGCTATAGGGCGCGTGTGCTCACCAGACAGACAGACAGAGACAGAGAGATGGAAAGCGAGAAATCACCCCTCAGGGGGGATGGCCACGCTGCAATCCCTTCTCCTCCATTCTCCTCTCAGGATCTTGGGCACGCATGCACATGTGCCCAGTGTGAGTTTAAGCCACCAGGTCTGGGACGCGAACCATGGTCGACTACTTGGGAGTCCAGTGACATAGCCATTACACTAACTGCTGGTCCCAAAGAACCAAATCTTTAAGAAAGAATATTAATTTTTTAAAGTGTGTGTTCATCCATTCACACACCAGGTATTAAATTTTCCATTTGCTAAGCGAATAAGGACTACTGAAAATACATGGACAGGACATGAAACGGATGTTGGGAGAATGGAGAAATGCCAGGAAGAGGGAAGACCATGGACAGAGACATAGGTAGGTAATGGAAGGCGTTGCACCCGAGAAGTGCTAAAACATAAATGCACAGAGGATAACGGATGATTATCTTCCACTCTGATGTGGGAAATAATCTCTTGAGACACACAGGACCCTGTGCTGCTTGAGCTTGGTCTGGGTGGAGATAGGACTTGAGATGAAAAATCAATTAGGCTACTGCTCTACATAGAGGAGGAGAGCAATGGATCTGGATAAAGGCAGTGACTTTGGGCTGAAGGAGAGGGCAGGCGACACACGGTCAGAGTAGAAATGAAAGGACTGGGTGCCTGCTCAGGTGTAGTAGGTGTGGGAGGAGCTGAAGGAAAAGGCTCCAGGTTGGTTCCAAGTTCTCAGGCTCAGATGGCCGGCTGGGCGAGAAGCCTTTGCCTGGGTTAGAGAAGACTGGAAAAGGAAAGGATTTAGGGAAGGAAGGAGATGAGATATGTTTTGAACAGTTCAAAACCCACACTCTGACTTCCCAAAAGATATCCCCACAAGCTTCAAATTGATCTTGTCGCTTCAGAGGCAGTCTTTTGTCCAAAGGTCTGATTGCAGAATTGTCCAACTCACAGGGAACTTGCTTCTAAGAAGAATACCCTGTTTCTTTCCTTTTTTCCTATGATGCTTGTTTTCTTTTATGGCCAGAGTGAGTTTTAGTGTTCTTTAGTGTTTCTAAAGTAAACTGGGAAGGTACAAATAGGGTACACAGAGAAGTTTATCAAGAGGAGAAGAAAAGAACTGAGAAAGGAAAAGGCACTGCAGAAAAGAGCCACAAATTAACCAGCGAACTAGGGACAAGGAGAAAATAAGAAGGAAGGGGAAAGGCTGGTGCAGAGGGGTACAGAAGTGAAGGTAAGTGCTAGCCTCACAGCACAGCACTTAAGTGCTACGCAGAGGTAACTGGATCCCACATGTTTGGTCAGGGTTTGAACCTGGCCCTGGCAGCATGTAAAAGCTGCCAGGCATGTGCACGTATGGCAAGGGTCCTAATGGGATGGAGAACTGGAAGCAACATGATTGCAGAGTAACCAGGTCCCCTTAGAGGGGGAATACTTTCTCTATCTCTGTCTCTATCTCTGTCTCTCATGCACACACATGTGCCCTCTAGCCAAAGGGGGAAAAGGTGAAGGAAAAATATTCTTAGGGGTACATAGTAAGTGCTCTTAAAATGTTTGTTGACTAAATGAATAAAAACGAAACACAAGAAAACAAGGTGCCACTGTAAACACATGGAGGACCTCCGGTGATGATATTCTTTTTCCTTTTTGTGATCCAGAGGAGGCCTCCAGCGGGGGGATAAATCCTGCTCTATTCCAGTAGGTGAGAGGAGGTGTCTCTTGGGCAGCATGGCTGCACCTGAGCGTCCTGTGTTGTGATTATACTCTTCATTTGGATGTCTCTAGTTTGAATAAGCTGGACCCCAGAGGGTTTCTGGGTAGTAAATGGTCACTCTGAGCGTTGACTTGGCAAGGATATGACCAACGTAGCTGTCTCTGGAAACAAGCGGATGAGCTACCCCAGGGCACGCAGAGTGGGTTGACTCAGATGTCGTCCTTTCATTGCTCAAAGAGAAATATCTGCATTCAAATAATACACTGATCCTGGGGGTTGTCTTGGTCCTAGAACAGATACCAAATTGTTCACCCAGCACCCTTTTCTGCCTGATTCTTCCTTCATAAGAAAACCCTAAACTTGTTCTGAAACCTATCCTGTGTGTCTCACGATACTATGACTTAGGGGGAGGCAGTCCCTTCTCCCTCTTCAGGAGCAGAGCTGACTCGCCTGAGCTAGTCTCAATCCTCTCTTCTCTTTGCCATTTATGGTCTTAGCAAAGGGCATACAAGATGCAAGCGGACGAGGGACCAGCAGTTAGCGTAATGGCTATGTCTCTGGGCTCCCACGTAGTCGACCGCAGTTCGCGTCCCAGACTCAGTGGCTTAAAACTCACACCGGGTGCGTGGGCATGCATGCCCAAGATCCCGAGAGGAGAACGGAGGAGAAGGGATTGCAGCGTGGTCATCCCCCCCGGGGGGAGGTGATTTCTCGCTTTCTCTTTCTCTCTGTCTGTCTAGCACATGTGATTTCTTGCTTTCTCTTTCTCTCTGTCTGTCTAGCAAGCACACACTCCCTATAGTGAAAACCTCTCCAAAAAAAAAAAAAAAAAAAGATGCAAGGGGACGGACCAGTAGGTGGCATGAAGGTGAAGGTGGCTAGATCCCATATGGCCAACTGAGCAGTTTGAGTCCCAAGACCCTACAGCTTGAAAAAGGTGTGTGTGTATGCATGCTCTAAATCCCTAAGAAGATAGTGGAGAAGGAATTGTAGTATAGCCATCCTCTCTGGGGGGTGATTTCTCGTTTTTCCTCTCTCTCTCTGTCTCTCTCCAGTGAGTGCACATACCTTATAGCAAACTACCAAAAAAAAGAAAGAAAAGAAAAGAAGAGAAGAGAGAAGAAAAAGAAGAAAGAGAAAGAAAGAAAAAGAGAAAGAGAAAAAAGAATAATGAAAAAAGAGAAAGAAAAAGAAGGAAAGAAAGAGAAAGAAAGAAAGAATGAGGAAGGAAGGAAGGAAAAAGGAAAGAAAGAAAGAAAGAAAGAAAGAAAGAAAGAAAGAAAGAAAAGAAAAGAAAGAGAGAGAGAGAGAGAAAAGAAAGAGAGAGAAAGAAAAGAAAGAAAAAGTAAAAGAAAGTCTTCAGTAGAGAGTTACTGTCTGATGTAACAAAATACTGGAAGGGAGAGATGAAACCAGCCTCGGGTATCCCTGGAACCAGGAACCCACAGTCCATCAGGATTTTGTCTCTCTGCCTTCTCACTAGGTCTCTAATTACTGGACTCATTCTCTCACATGTCTTCTTCATGAGGAGATGGCTAGTAGGACCAGGCTGAGATCTACATGGTGTCAAAACCGGAGAGCGGTGGCTCTTGACTCTAGCTTCAGTTAGAAAATTCCCAAGAAATTATTATAATCACCCTGGTTTGCATTATATTCCTACCTACAAACCAATAATTGTGGTCAACAGATTGAGATTCTCTCATGAGTTCATTTCGGATCAGGTCTCCACACCTCAATCCATCATCAACTATGGAGATAGAGTACCATCAGGAGATGCCAGCTTCTAACAGGTTCCAAAGGAGGCATGCTGTAGATGGCCCAGAGAGATGTATCCTTGCTCTTAATGAAATGCTGCCTGAAGAGACCCTCGCTCCTAGGTCTTGGGCACATGCTTTTGAGGTATGGGCCTGCTACAGCCATTTTGCAACCATGGTGGAAGTTAGCCAAATGCAGAGGAGGGCACATCTGAGGATGGGGACAGAGAAATCAAGATGGAGCTTCCATAGTACCCAACCTGAAGCCTGCTCTTCCTTGGGACTTTGAGTCAATAACTTTTCTTTCTCTTTAAGCCAGTTCCAATTGGTTGTTTTGTAACATACAGCCAAAATCACCTAACTGGTATAAGAATGCCAGGAATGGGAGGGGCACTGTCCCAGAAAGAATGCTGAGCACCCAAGAAACTCCACTAAAGTGACTATGATGAGCTTGTGGCATGAAAGACATCTATCAGGCCAGCAGGAGCTTCCAGCCCCAGTTCAATTTGGAGGAGAAAGCCAAGTAGTTTTTTGATATTTGGTGGAAAATAGGGGTGAGAAGACAGGGTGAAGCTTCCTCATGATTACTGATCCTCAAGAAAATCCCTCACTACTGGATGCTACCAATGCTGAGAGTGTGAGGCTAGGACTGAGGTTGAGGATCTCTGCCTGAGCAGAATACTTGGCTGCATTGGTGCTTAGGGCAGGCAGGCCAGGTCTTCCTTCTGAGTAGTGGGCCTTCAGGGAGACAAAGCTGGCACCTCAAGGCTGGGCCACAGAGGCTCCTAACCTCCATGCTGAAGTTCTTCTGTTCCCAGGATTAGCTTCAAACTTGTTCAAGGTGCTTGGAAGCAGAGGGTAGGTTAGGGTTAGTGCCACGTGAACAAGGATGGTTCTTTGAAGCAAGGTTTCCAGAGAAGGAGCTCTCAGAGGATGGCAAGGACAGCAGAGCCAGTCTTGGCACCAGTTTGGAATTGTCTGGCTTGGCCAGCAGCTTGGGAAATTGCTCTTCCCCAGGTGCCAGCTTCTCTCCAGACCTCTGGGGTTCAGGGAACCTTCTCATCTCTCTTTCTCTCACCCAAACCTCAGGAAAACCCAGGCCCAGGGGACAATGCTGCCTTGTTTCAGAACTGTGATTTCTGAGTGGCCTCTTGTTTGGGGGCCTGGGGAGCAAGGACTAACTGTGAAGCAAGTAAAGTACTGGCCTGGGAGCTGGGCTGTGATTTCTTTTTGTCCCCTGCCAAGTGCCCCTCCAATCTAGGACAGGATGCCTGCTCCCAGTGGGGAGTCAGAAGGGGCCCTGGGGAACTGGACCAGAGGTAGTTCCCCACAGATCCTCAGAACAGTGGGTGCTACCTGAGTTTGATAACTGTTCATCCTAACGTGGTTTTGTGTGTGTGTGCATGTACACACACA